>NC_140165.1:123096211-123099450 GCF_963971535.1 Notolepis coatsorum | reverse complement strand
AGATCATATGATCCTTGTGATGGAGCAGTAACATTTTGTATCTGCTACTAGAAATGTATAACTACCCCCCCCCCCCCCCCCTGATAGCAAAACATTATGTATAATCTGAATATTCACTAGATATCACACTGCACACTCTCAATATCGCAGATCATAAATTAATGGATTCAAAAATCACTTTCTCTCTCTCTCCTCTCTCTCTCTCTCTCTCTCTCTCTCTCTCTCTCTCTCTCTCTTTCTCTCTCTCTCTCTCTCTCTCTCTCTCTCTCTCTCTCTCTCTCCTCTCTCTCTCTCTCTCTCGTCTCCTCCTCCTCTCTCTCTCTCTAGAGATCTCTCACAGGTTTATCAACAGCTGCCTTCAGAATTCAATTTATATATCGGCATATGCCACTCATTTGCCACCTTAATGTAATCAGGCATCATCACCAACAACAGACAGCATCGCTCTCTCTCTGTGTGTGTCTCTCCCTCTCTCGTTGTATCTATCTCTCTGCCTCCCTCTCTGTCTCTCTCTCTCCTCTGTCTCTCTCCTCCTCGCTTCTCTCTCTCTATCTCTCCCTCTCTCTCGTTCTCTCTCCCTCTCCATCTCTCCCTCCCTCTCCATCGCTCTCTCTCTCTCTCTCTCTCTCTCTCTCTCTCTCTCTCTCTCTCCCCCTCTCTCTCTTCTCTCTGATTTAAGGCCAGGAGCAGATCTATCACAAGCTCTAAATGATCTTGGCAAACACTAAATTGATTAGAGGAAGTGCGAGTAGTGCACACTGTACAGATGCAACGACCTGTCGACCGGTCCTGCCCTGCAGAAGCTACCTGTACAGATAGATGCACGACCTGTCGACCGGAGTCCTGCCCTGCAGAAGCTACCCTGTACAGATAGATGCACGACCTGTCGACCTGCCCTGCAGAAGCTACCTGTATAGATAGATGCACCGACCTGTCGACCTGTCCTGCCCTGCAGAAGCTACCTGTACAGAGATGCACGACCTGTCGACCTGCCCTGCAGAGCAGCTACCTGTATAGATTGACCTGTCGACCGGTCCTGTCCTGCAGAAGCTACCTGTACAGATAGATGCACGACCTGTCGACCGGTCCTGCCCTGCAGAAGCTAACTGTATAGATGCACGACATGTCGACCTGTCCTGCCCCTGCAGAAGCTACCTGTACAGATAGATGCACGACATGTCGACCTGTCCTGCCCTGCAGAAGCTACCTGTACAGATAGATTGCACAACCTGTCGACCGTCCGTCCTGCAGAGCTACCTGTAGTGTATAGATGACCTGTCGACCGGTCCTGCCCTGCAGAAGCTACCTGTAGTGTATAGATGACCTGTCGACCGGTCCTGCCCTGCAGTAGCTACCTGTATAGATGACCTGTCGACCCGGATCCTGCCCTGCAGAAGCTACCTGTATAGATGACCTGTCGGACCGGTCCTGTCCTGCAGAAGCTACCTGTATAGATGACCTGTCGACCGGTCCTGTCCTGCAGAAGCTACCTGTATAGATGACCTGTCGACCGGTCCCTGCCCTGGAGAAGCTACCTGTATAGATGACCTGTCGACCTGTCCTGCAGAAGCTACCTGTATAGATGACCTGTCGACCTGTCCTGCAGAAGCTACCTGTATAGATGACCTGTCGACCGGAGTCCTGCCCTGCAGAAGCTACCTGTATAGATGACCTGTCGACCTGTCCTGCAAGAAGCTACCTGTATAGATGACCTGTCGACCGGTCCTGCAGAAGCTAACTGTACAGATAGATGCACGACCTGTCGACCTGAAGCCTTTTAACAACGCATACGCGTTTCCGGGTTCCCGTTTTGCGCTCTGATTGGCCAGGTCATGTGACATGAGCGCCAATCGTGGGACGGCAAGTTTCTACACTGGTTAGCTTAGGCACTCTTCGAAGTTGGTTAAGGTTAAAGTTTGTCTTAGAGCGTGACGGCAAGTTATTTTGCCGGTTAAGCTTAGGCACTCTTTCGAAGTTGGTTAAGGTTAGAGTTTGTCATAGAGCATGGCGATAGAACGGCAGGGTAGTTTGCAGGCTGTTCGACGCGGAAATGGGCAAACACCGCTATTGGCGCGCCATGGTCACATGACCTGGCCAATCAGAGCGCCGGAAACGCGGATGCGTTGTAAAAAGGCTACACGCGGCCTGCCCTGCAGAAGCTAACTGCAGTAACTAAAAAGGAAATTCAAAATTGAGTTTGTGAAATTGAACTTCTTCAATATCTGTTTTATCTTGTGACAAAGCTTCAGAGTTCAATCCTGCTCTATTTTAGAGAAAAGGGGTATAAAGAATTGCAGTAACTACAAAATCACTGGATAGTCAAAAGAACTTTAAGCCTTTTTTTCTCAGTTTCACTGTTTGCGTAGCTACTGCGGTTAGCTTCTGCAGGCCGTCAGGATGCTCAATGACAATGAGACCATGTAACAATTCATCTACACTCACTGCACACACATCCACATGTACACACTCACTTTAAACAAAACACTCACCTTACCACTCCACTTTACTCACTTTAGACACTTTAAGACACTTTATATTTATCTATTATTAAAGAGATTTTTCACTACATTCATACCTCATTTGCACCCTATAAAGTTTTGTACCTCTGGCATTGTACCTCACTGTTACTCATTTTACTCTGTATTGTATATTGTATATATGTATATTGACTTTACTTACTTTTTACTTACTTCTTAATAACTTTTTTTACTTACTTTATTTTTACTGTATTTAGCACACAAACAGAAAACAAAATGTCCATTTACACAATTATGAAGGAGTTTTTTGTTTTGTATCTATCTATAGTTTCGATCTCTTTCTGTGCATGTTTATTTATTTCATTTAACAATCTTTAACCAGGCAAGTTAATTGAGAGCAAATTCTCATTTACAATATTGGCCTGGCCAAGGGGGAAAAAAAGTTAAAAAAAAGAATTAATCAATCAATCAAATCAAAGACAATACAAAAGATATATAGGAAGATAAGATAATATTTGGAAAACATAGTGTTATGGCAGATGTGGAAAACTGGTTAAAGTCCACATTTGACCAGTGAGCCTGGCTCTAATAGAATGAGTACATGCTTTCCATAACAGGCAGCTCCCACACAGACTTCTGGATCTCTCTCTACTATAAGGTAGTCTTTGGTACCAGTCCAATAACTTGACCCACATCTCGTCACATATAGGTACTGCAGGTCTTTCAAGCCACTGCTGCTGCTTGGTTATATATAACAACACA
>NC_140165.1:123038711-123086211 GCF_963971535.1 Notolepis coatsorum | reverse complement strand
CCTGGAGCGGAAGAACTCCGGATATTTACAGGCACGAAGGCAGGATTAGGCCGCAGAGTGGCACCGCAATCGGAACGAAAGACAGGCACTCTGGGCGTACCGAGAGAGCACAAAGCTCACCCACGCGTCAGCGGAGGTGACGGCCAGCAAGAACGCGGTCTTGAACGACAGCTGTTCCAACGGCGCCTGCTCGAGCGGCTCAAACGGGGCCAAGGACAACCGACGAGGACCAGTTGAAGATCCCAAGTCGGAGCCCAGGAGCGTTGCACCGGCTTAACGCGTCGAGCGCCAAGCAGGAAACGCTTCACAAGAGGGTGGCTGAACAAGACATCCCCTCAAACCCCTCATGATAGGAGGATATAGCTGCTGCATATACCCTCACCGTCGAAGCCGACAGTCTATCAAGGAGAGACTGGAGGTAACTAAGGACAGCATCCAGGGGGCAGGAGACTGAGTCCCGGCCCCCCGCCTTACACCACACTTGGAACATACGCCATCTGCCCGCGTAAGCGCGACAGTGGAGGGAGCATGCGCATTCCGGATGGTAACACCATCAGGATCAAGAACCTGCGCCCCTCAACGTACCCGTCCCAACAACTGACCTAACAGATGTATGGGGAAGAATCCCTGGCGGCACGGCATCGGTCCCAGACCTGCCTGGCTATGTCCGGACGTAATCCTCACCGTCAGGATGAGGACCGCCCTGCGACAGTACACCTGCACCCACATTCTCCCTGCCGGGGATGTGGGGAGCCCTCAGGCCGCGCAGATGGAGGACGCCCATAGCCAGCCGCCCGCCGCCTGGTGCAGACGGGGGGAGCGTACTCCTCCCTGTCTGTCGATACACAACACTGACGTCGTATCGTCCGTCCTGATCAACACCATTTGTGGACCAGAAGGACCGCTTTCAACACCAACACATTGAACGTAGCGCAGACCGGGCAGCATGGTTTGCCAGCTGCCCCTTACTGCGTTGGCCCGATGCGTCACCAGCGAGGGAGGCGTCGGTGAAAACGCGACGTGAGACAGCGCCATAACCGTCCTAGGACAGAACCTCCCAAGCGTGTTGACAACACGCTCTGAGAGGGATGCCCATAGCCCTCCAACCGTTGACTGGGAAGAGGAGTACTCTACATCCAGTCTACAGCAACCCCAGGCTGGTAGAGACCTGCCTGGTACGAGACCTGACGATCCACCTTGACCGCAAAGGACCAGAACGTCATCAGGGCAGAACACTCCGTAACCCCTGACGATGCAGAGGCCCCAGTGCGGCCTCCACGCACTTGGTGAAGATGCGGGGAGCCAGAGAAAACCGAACGGCAGCCTCTGGTACTCATACGCTAACCCTGCAAAGGAAGCGTAGGTAAGCCCTAGGATGGAAGATCGGAGATGCGCATACGCATCCTACAGGTCTATGGAGGAGAACCAGACCCCCACCTGACAGTGTTCAACAGGTAGGAGACGATCCAAAAAATGCTGAACCTTCCCATGGGACAGGTCCAGCCTGGGTCTTACACCCCTCCCTCCCGACTTCTCAGGCAGAGAACACCGGGAGGAGAACGCTACGACGATGGCTTGCTTCGTCCACAGAGATTGGATCTCGTTGACCAGAGCTGTCACTGCTGGAGACCCTGACAATAGGGTCTGTACCAAACCTGAAAACGGGTGGGGTTGTGTAAACACAAGTCCCCGCCTCAGCGTTCTCTCCATCCACCTCGACATATGGTACTGCCGTAGTCATATGTGATGACACTCCCAACGCACCCGCCGTCACGTGGCGCAGGTCCGCCAGGAACTGTAGATAGTTGGCCCGGTCCCCCCGCTGTGCGTAGCCAACCCTGGAACCGTGCGAGCAGCACGTTCCGTGTCGGGACATCTGACCCTGACACCAACCACGAGGCAATCGCACCCAAGGGGGGACCCCGACAGAAAGGGCCGGTCTGATACGGGGGGCTTCCGATGAAAAAAGCCCCCCCACTGAACACCCCTCCAGAACATGCTGAGGAGTTGTTCTGCAGCCGGACATGCAAGGTGTAAGGACCCCATGGGTTCCTACACACCGTAGCCCTGCAGTGATATTACTACCACCCCAAATCACGCATGCCTGCGACCACTGCCAATATTTCAGGAGTGGGAGGCACCAACATGATACCTGGCCTGGCGAAGGCGAGGCCAGGGAAGCCTGCACTGTGTGCCTCAAAAGGTTTCGAGCCCCCCTGCTGACAACACTTAAGTTGACAGATGTAACACCAGGCTCAACCAACACAGCTTAAGGTGTGGGAGCCGCTTGACAGCACAACATTCTCACGGACAGACCCAGGCTCAGCCATCAACTGTGTGTCAGCCCCTGTCCCCATGAGAAGCGAAAGGGGGGCCGCCCGCGCTTCAACGAAGGCACGCGGCCCGCAGCCAAAGGAAACAATCAGAGCCCACTTTTTCCGCTGGTGTTGGGGAAGGGAGTGATCGGAGAGCGGGCTGCTCGCGGCAGGACGGTGACGGCTTGTTTGTTCAAGCCGAACCCATCCTACATGGCCGATCCCTCGGCCGCCAAGGCTGTCGGCCTTGTGGACACCTGTCGAATCAACGCCCAGGATACCCCCGGCGGGGGAAAACATGGCCGCCTGTCGAGGGCCTTGTCATCGCCGCTGACGAGGCCGTGCTCTCTCTTCTTCTGGCTGCGCGGTGTGAGGCGGTGTAGGGCCTAGGACAATACCGCCCGCGCTCCAGCAGAAGACCAAAATCCCCTGCGGAGAGGGGAACCCTGAGCGGTTATAGCTTGCGGCTGGGTCAAAGCTAATAACGTCAAACAGCAACCTCCACTGTAGTGTGCACCATGAAAGGGTTAAATGAATAAAAGAACTAAACCACAAAATACTGTAGAATGAGCAAACCCATATACACAACGTTAAGGGGAGGCGGACCAGAGCGAACTAGTCCCGCCTTCATTCAAAATAGTCACAACAGCACACCAGCCCTAGCTTAGCCCATTTACCAAAAAAGGTAAACAAAGCCCCCCCCCGCACTACTCCCCCAGTATACCGATTGACCGTCAGTATGAATGGTTGAGAGGAGAGAAAGATGTAGCAAGACAGACCTTCTCATAGCAGAGTGACAGAACGAAACAATAGCCCACTACACATGGCCGCCTCAGGGGGTGGGGGGCCTCGCGTTTAAATTCGCACAGGGCCTCACATTTCTCCCAGGCGGCCCTGCCCCTATACTACTACAGCCTAGCGTGAGGCGATGTGGAACCCAGATCAACAACCGCCTGCGCACAGACACGCAACATGTTTACCATGTCGGCTGGACCCATAGCCCCACTACCCGACGCCAATGTGGATAGGAACTAGCCAGCTGAGCCATAACCCGCCGTTAAGTCCCATCCTGCAGTAATATAGCTCTACTGCTACACCGCCGAGCTCACGCATCGGCCCCAGATGGGGACACCGTTCCATAGACCCCGCCGGAACACAAGGTAACATACCTGGCTAGGCTACCTAGCCACGGCCTACCCTGTTGTCAACCCATTTACCCAAAAAAAGGTAAATAGGACTCAGCAAAAAAAACCACAACAGCCACCGACTGACCTTCATTGATGAACCGGGCAAGAGGAGGGAGAAGTGACAACATCTCACGGCGGAGACATTAGAACAGCGTAGCAGTTAGTATGTAGCAGTAGTGGTAGCATGTGGCATTAGCGATAGCATGTAGCATAGCATTAGATGTTTAGCAGCACGCCCAAGACAGTTTGGAAACCGTTCACTGCAGTGAACGTTCACCAAACCATCCTGCCCCCGGCGCCAACACACAACATGGCCCGACAGCCAATCTTGTACAGCTGAACCTTGATCTGCTGTCATCAGACGAGGAACATCAACATAGGCCCGTCGTATCGCCGAAAACATGCTTCGAAGATGCCAGGGGCCAGCAACCTCCGGTAAGCTTTCAACATTATGACTCTGATCTTTTTCATCCTGCTAGTTACGTATGGTGCACGCAGCCGATACGATGGAACGAAAATAGAGGAAGAGTGTTTGGTGACCAGAGTCATGGTTATATAGGCTACGCCTCCATAGGGGCGGGGGCTCCATCAGGTGTGGGTGCATTTAGTTGTTCGTTGGGGTACAATAGGTACCATAGGAGATAAGGGGTATCTCATAAGGCTCAGAGCGGGACGCGATAAGCAAATACGATATATAACCTTCTGTATTGTGGTAGTGAAAGGTTAACCTTCTGTAGTGTGGTAGTGAAAGGTTAACCGTCTGTAGTGTGGTAGTGAAAGGTTAACCTTCTGTAGTGTGGTAGTGAAAGGTTAACCTTCTGTAGTGTGGTAGTGAAAGGTTAACCTTCTGTAGTGTGGTAGTGAAAGGTTAACCGTCTGTAGTGTGGTAGTGAAAGGTTAACCTTCTGTAGTGTGGTAGTGAAAGGTTAACCGTCTGTAGTGTGGTAGTGAAAGGTTAACCGTCTGTAGTGTGGTAGTGAAAGGTTAACCGTCTGTAGTGTGGTAGTGAAAGGGTACCTTCTGTAGTGTGGTAGTGAAAGGTTAACCTTCTGTAGTGTGGCAGTGAAAGGGTTAACCTTCTGTAGTGTGGGGTAGTGAAAGGTTAACCTTCTGTAGTGTGGTAGTGAAATGTTAACCTTCTGTAGTGTGGTAGTGAAAGGTTAACCTTCTGTAGTGTGGTAGGGAAAGGTTAACCGTCTGTAGTGTGGGGTAGTGAAAGGTTAACCTTCTGTAGTGTGGTAGTGAAAGGTTAACCTTCTGTAGTGTGGTAGTGAAAGGTTAACCTTCTGTAGTGTGGTAGTGAAAGGTTAACCTTCTGTAGTGTGGTAGTGAAAGGTTACCCTTCTGTAGTGTGGCAGTGAAAGGGTTAACCTTCTGTAGTGTGGGGTAGTGAAAGGTTAACCTTCTGTAGTGTGGTAGTGAAAGGTTAACCTTCTGTAGTGTGGTAGTGAAAGGTTAACCGTCTGTAGTGTGGTAGTGAAAGGTTAACCTTCTGTAGTGTGGTAGTGAAAGGTTAACCTTCTGTAGTGTGGTAGTGAAAGGTTAACCGTCTGTAGTGTGGTAGTGAAAGGTTAACCTTCTGTAGTGTGGTAGTGAAAGGTTAACCTTCTGTAGTGTGGTAGTGAAAGGGTTAACATTCTGTAGTGTGGCAGTGAAAGGTTAACCTTCTGTAGTGTGGTAGTGAAAGGTTAACCGTCTGTAGTGTGGTAGTGAAAGGTTAACCTTCTGTCGTGTGGCAGTGAAAGGGTTAACTGTCTAATTCAGAGTTGGGCGGAACAATAGAACTTCTTTAACTCTCTCATTCAGAGTTGGGCAGAACAATAGAACAGTGGTTCTCAAAGTGAGGTCCGTAGTCCCCAGAAAAATTACGAGTATATTTTACTAACATTTCACTGACGAGAAGCTCGTCCAATGAGAAGAAGGAAGGTTTCACTTTCTAGAAGCTCGTCCAATGAGAAGAAGGAATGTTTCACTGACTCAAAGCTCGTCCAATGAGAAGAAGGAAGGTTTCACTTTCTAGAAGCTCGTCCAATGAGAAGAAGGAAGGTTTCACTTTCTAGAAGCTCGTCCAATGAGAAGAAGGAAGGTTTCACTTTCTCCACTATTATCTACTCAACTACAGAAAAGGCAGCGAAGGAATTCTGGACTACCGCAAAACGCACATTAACCCTTTCACTGCCACACGACAGAAGGTTAACCGTTTACTATCACACAACCGACGGTCGCCGATTGCTTAACCTTCTGTCGTGTGGCAGTGAAAGGGTTAACCGGCTGTTGTGTGGCAGTAAAAGGGTTAACCTTCTGTGTATTGTTGCAGTGAAAAGGGTTAACCGTTTGGTAGAGCGGCGGTGAAAGGGTTAATAGCCTGGGCTTTTATTTGCTTCAATCACTGAACAAACATCTCACTCAGCAAAGATGGGAAATATCAAATTGTTTATTTAAACCAGTATGACATGTACCACAGCATGCACACATCAAAATAAAACAAATGTATTATTGTTGTCATGTTCTCTTATCTCTTAGAAAACTGACAGCAGACAGACAGAAAGACGGAGACAAAAGGAGATGAGAAAATAGAGACCTGAGAGAGAGAGAGAGAGAGAGAGAGAGAGATAGAGAGAGAGAGAGAGAGAGAGAGAGAGAGAGAGAGAGAGAGAGAGAGAGAGAGAGAGAGAGAGAGAGAGAGAGAGAGAGAGGATGGAGATAGAGGGAGAGCATAGGGGGGGAGAGAGAGAGAGCAACATGCTATTCCTGCGTTTACCATTCGGAGCGTGGCGGCACAAGTCAAACTTCACCCGCCATTTTAAAAGAAAATGCAACTATTCAGGATAATGTCGAAAGGTAAACGAAATATCAAAGAAGTAAGCCTTCTAACCAATTTTGGTTTTACAAAGAAGGCGAAGCAGCCTGCTGCGGGGACTATACTTCTGTGACATGCAGATTTTGAGAATTGGGCAAATCTTCACCATCAGGTGGGTGGCGATAATGTTGCATTTGCCTACTATAATAATGTTAGACTCGATGTGTTTGGTCGTGGACTTGTTGTTCGGTATTGGTTCATCCGTGTGTTTATGTGTAAATAGGACTGTTGTGTTTTAATTTTAGTGTTGGATCAGAGGGGTTAATCTGAGCATGTGTATTTCAATATGTGCGTCTTCATCATGCATGCAGACCTGTGTGGTGTGGACTATGTGTGGTTCTGTAACGTTACTTATACCTATAGCCTATGTCACCAAGCGTCACAGTAAAGTCCTCCCTGTGAGGCACGCGCAGGGCTGCTGACCCCCCCCCCCCCCCAAATATAATGAGCTCCCCCGAAGACCATGGTATGGTTTGCACACTGGAGAGAGGTGCGGAGATAGAGAGAGAAGGGGAGAGATGTTCCATATTATTGCTCAGCTCAGGGCAACAGGATAAATTAGTAATGGGTTTAAAAAAAGTCCAGAGTAGTGGACAGAAATAGCCATCGTCTTCATAGTCATCATCATCATCATCATCATCATCATCATCATCATCATCATCATCATCATCATCACCACCATCATCATCATCAAATCGTATCACCTGTCTAGAACCTTCTACCCTGAAGGAAAGAATCTAACCGCAGGACTATAAACGTTTCGGAGTGAGATGAAGGAGTTGTTTATGTGAGTGTGGAATTGATTTCTCGCTGTGAAAAGTGTTAGATGGATGGATGGGCAGATCCCCCCCCCTCACAGTAAGCTGTGGTGTTCCACAAGGAAGCATACTAGGACCGCTACTGTTCCTAATTTATGCAAATGACATGTCGTCAGCTTGTGACTGCAACTTGTTCCTGTTTGCGGAACAAGTTACAGGTTGAAAAAACCCTCAGCTCGGAACTAGGCAAAATCTGCATATGGCTCGCTGATAACAAACTATCATTACACCTGGGTAAAACAGAGTCCATTCTCTTCGTTCAAATAACAAACTCAGCAAGACCGACGGCTTCTCAGTTACAGTGGGTGACAATATTGTCACAAGGAAAGACGAAATTACCTACCTGGGTTCCATCCTAGAGGCAAATCTTTCCTGTGACAAAATGGCATCCAATGTAATAAAAAAAGTCAACCAACGAACTAGATTCTTGTACCGGATTTCCTCTCTGGTAAACAAGAATACCCTGAAGACTCATTCTAGGGTACTACGACTATGCTTGCACCTCATGGTACCAAAGCACCTCAAAGGCGCTAAAAACAAGATTACAAACATCACAAAACAAACTGGTCAGACTACTACTTGACCTTACCCCTAGAACCCACCTCACCCCTGCCCACTTTGACAACCTAGGATGGCTTAGAGTAGACGACAGAGTACAGCAACTTGCAATGGGCCTGGTCTACAAGATACACTACACGACCAAGGTACCCATGTACATGTCAAAATACTTCCCACAGGTCAGAGAATACCACGACCACAACACCAGAGGGAGCTCCACAAATCATGTTAAACCCAGATTCGGCTCAAACAAGGGACTAAACACGTTTCGCAATTATGCCACATCAATGTGGAACGCCCTACCCAAAGCTGTAAAGGAATGTGAATCACTACCCACATTCAAAACCGCTCTTAAAGAGCACCTACGGGAGGCTGCAATTCGAAACTGGCCACCGTAAATGCCCAAACCCCCCACCCCCTCCTAATAGACAGTCTCCTCCCCATCATATGTATATACTCTGTCAGGATCTATGGGTAACAGTACTGTATATTTGAATACCGTTTATGTCACAAATGTATCAGTACTAAATACCTGTATGTCCCTATGCCATAAATGTCATGTATTTTGTGTATGTCATAAATGTCAATATGAATTGAAAATGGGGGACCCTGATGTAAACAAGACAAACGTCTTTCTCTGGTCTGCATCCCCTTAACAATTGTGTGTATTGAGCCGTACTGTATTGTTACTATTCTGCAATCTGTTAAATAAAGGTTTCATTCATTCATCATTCATTCATTCATTCATTCATTCATTCATTCATTCATTCATTCATTCATTCATCATTCATGAGTGCAGTACCGTGGTGAACCACTAGAGGGAAAGCTCAAACATTCTACACCAGACGTGACCCTGCAGGCTGTCAGGAGAAGAGAGCGGATCCACACCAGGCTCCATTGTTTTCAGCCACATTGAACTCCAACACACATTTGAGTGTTTAGGATAATAGATAGCTAGCTTTCTAACAATGCCTTGGGTACAATACCAGGGTTTAGATAATTTAGTTACACAGGTTAATACAATGAGAGATATGGTTGTGTTACCAACTATATCATCGCACTTTATCAGTAGTACAGATTATGCTCTGATACAATTTCAACTAACACGTGCAAATCATGCTGGCAAAAGAACACCTGTATCAGTGTTTAAGAACGCTGACACTGTGCTCTGTACAAAACAAAACAAAAAAGGGGCACAGAGAGTGTGGGACCTGCACAGCCTTCTGGGAGGAGCAGCCCAGTAGATTAGGTTCGATTTGATTACAATTGATTGTCATCATACAACACAAGTACAGTACAACCAAAAGAAGTTTGGCATTCAACCAGAGTGCAAATGTAACAGTAAAGTGCAATAGTAATATACAATGTACATACTATATATATATATAGTATTTTATATTTTTATAATATATTGTAAAATATATCAATTATTACTACTAGGTATAGTGCTAGTCAGATGTATGTACAGAGTTGTAGTATTAATATGTACAATGATACAAGTATAAAGACACTGTGGCAGTAAGTCACACTGGACAGCAGCGTAACTAGTAAGAGTAGGTAAGGATATGTACAGATATAGATATAGTAACTAGTAAGAGTAGGTAAGGGATATGTACAGATATATATATAGTAACTAGTAAGAGTAGGTAAAGGATACAGATATAGATATAGTAACTAGTAAGAGTGGGTAAGGATATGTACAGATATAGATATAGTAACTAGTAAGAGTAGGTAAGGGATATGTACAGATATAGATATAGTAACTAGTAAGAGTAGGTAAGGGATATGTACAGATATAGATATAGTAACTAGTAAGAGTAGGTAAGGGATATGTACAGATATAGATATAGTAACTAGTAAGAGTAGGTAAAGGATACAGATATAGATATAGTAACTAGTAAGAGTAGGTAAAGGATACAGATATAGATATAGTAACTAGTAAGAGTAGGTAAGGATATGTACAGATATAGATATAGTAACTAGTAAGAGTAGGTAAAGGATACAGATATAGATATAGTAACTAGTAAGAGTAGGTAAGGATACAGATATAGATATAGTAACTAGTAAGAGTAGGTAAGGATATGTACAGATATAGATATAGTAACTAGTAAGAGTAGGTAAGGGATATGTACAGATATTGATATAGTAACTAGTAAGAGTAGGTAAAGGATACAGTATGTACAGATATAGATATAGTAACTAGTAAGAGTAGGTAAGGGATATGTACAGATATAGATATAGTAACTAGTTAGAGTAGGTAAAGGATACAGTATGTACAGATATAGATATAGTAACTAGTAAGAGTAGGTAAGGGATATGTACAGATATAGATATAGTAACTAGTAAAAGTAGGTAAAGGATACAGTATGTATAGATATAGTAACTAGTAAGAATAGGTAAGGGATATGACAGTACAGATATAGTAACTAGTAAGAGTGGGTAAGGATATGTACAGATATAGATATAGTAACTAGTAAGAGTAGGTAAGGGATATGTACAGATATAGATATAGTAACTAGTAAGAGTAGGTAAGGGATATGTACAGATATAGATATAGTAACTAGTAAGAGTAGGTAAGGGATATGTACAGATATAGATATAGTAACTAGTAAGAGTAGGTAAAGGATACAGATATAGATATAGTAACTAGTAAGAGTAGGTAAAGGATACAGATATAGATATAGTAACTAGTAAGAGTAGGTAAGGATATGTACAGATATAGATATAGTAACTAGTAAGAGTAGGTAAAGGATACAGATATAGATATAGTAACTAGTAAGAGTAGGTAAGGATACAGATATAGATATAGTAACTAGTAAGAGTAGGTAAGGATATGTACAGATATAGATATAGTAACTAGTAAGAGTAGGTAAGGGATATGTACAGATATTGATATAGTAACTAGTAAGAGTAGGTAAAGGATACAGTATGTACAGATATAGATATAGTAACTAGTAAGAGTAGGTAAGGGATATGTACAGATATAGATATAGTAACTAGTTAGAGTAGGTAAAGGATACAGTATGTACAGATATAGATATAGTAACTAGTAAGAGTAGGTAAGGGATATGTACAGATATAGATATAGTAACTAGTAAGAGTAGGTAAAGGATACAGTATGTATAGATATAGTAACTAGTAAGAATAGGTAAGGGATATGACAGTACAGATATAGTAACTAGTAAGAGTAGGTAAGGGATATGTACAGATATAGTAACTAGTAAGAATAGGTAAGGGATATGTACAGATATAGTAACTAGTAAGAATAGGTAAGGGATATGAACAGATATAGTAACTAGTAAGAATAGGTAAGGGATATGTACAGATATAGTAACTAGTAAGAATAGGTAAGGGATATGTACAGATATAGTAACTAGTAAGAGTAGGTAAGGGATATGTACAGATATATATATATAGTATCTACATCTGTACAACCACAGCCTCCTACTGCTTTTATTTGTTTATTGTTATTTGCACTTACAAACATACATTCTGGAATAAAATCAGTAAAAGAAGAACAGTTCTTCCGGGACCGGAGTGTTAAATGTCCCTTGACTAAGACGGGGAGGATGTGACCCTCTTTGCGCCGCCCCTGTGCCTCAAATAGATCCGCTATCAGCTCTATCTTTAATCTTTCAAAATGTTCAGTTGCTATCGCTATTAGCTCTATCTTTAATTTTTCAAAATGTACAGTTGCTATTGCATGCACTCATCTGTGTTCCACTACACACATGAGTGCATGCTTACCAACTGTCCGTCTGCAACACTACTATCACCAACATCTAAGAAGGGAGATCCCCCCTTGAATGGCCCTTCTAAGGTTTCTCTCCTCCACACTGCCTGTGGAGCTTTTTTCCCTATTGTTAGGTTTTAGTGAGTTTTTCCTTACCTTCGCGTGGGGTATGTCTGGGAGTGTTTGCATTCTTTCATTTATCTTAAATTTTTTGGACCTTATGGTGTTCTTGTTCTGTTCTTGACTTATTGTTATGTTTTCTTCTTGACTTGTTTAAAGAAGATCTGTACGGCCCATGGGGACATTAACGTGTGTTGTCGGGCCCTATAAATAAATTTGATTTGATTTGATTTGAACAGTTCAAATGTACAGGAAAGGTCAAAAAGCCCAAGGGCTTATAAGCGACCCCCCCTCTTAAACCTATATATATATAGGATAACTACACAGAACCCCCCCCCCCACATTATGCACAAACACACATGCGCATACCACACCTCCGACTGCTGACCACTGCACAACTCCACTGCAGCATTTAGAGCAGACCTGGGCATTGTACGGCCCGCGATTCTGACCGGCCCGCGAAAGATGACATGATAATAAAAAAAAAAAAAAAAAAAAAAAAAATTATATTATATATATATATATTTTTTTTTTTACTTTTTTATTTTCATGTCAACGTTCACACGCACAATATACGCTTACCTATATACGCTTACCTAGGATTTGAGTCAGGGCAAGCCGAAAACGGTTGAAAGTGTATTTGAAGTTTGGATTTTTTTTTCTCACAACTGAGGTAGGTAGATTCAATTTTTAGAGACTAAAGTACAGAAAAAAGACACTGCATTTTTGCTCATGAAATGCATAGCCATGTGAAAGCCTTCATGACAAAGTTGCAATTAATTTCAAGGCAACTAGGCAGCAACAATCTCAAACACATGAAAACCCTGAAAGAAGTCAAACCATCAGCTGATCACCGGCACAGGTACTCATCCATGTTGGGAGAACTGCATGATGAATTTTCAAGGCGTTTTCAAGATTTCAAAAAGGTTGAGGATGAAATGCAGCTGGTTTCCTCTCCCTTTACCTGCAGTGTTGATAGTGCACCCACTGATGTTCAGCTTGAACTCATTGACCTGCAGTCTGATTCACTACTGAAAGAGCACTTTAAGTCAGCATCACTGCTAGAGTTCTACTCTGCTCTCAAGGAGGAGAACTTTCCAAACATGAGGAGACATGCTCAGAAGATGTTGGTTCTCTTTGGATCCACCTATATGTGAACAGACATTCTCAGTCATGACGTTTAACAAGTCCAGGTACAGATCCTCTCTCACTGATGAACATCTGGCAGCTGTGCTTCGCATCTCCACCTCAGACATGCAACCTGACTTTGATGGACTTGTTAAAGCTCAACAGAGACTGGATTTCTCACACTGAATGAAAAAAAAAAATAGCTGAAGAACACTAAAATGTGGAAATATAACAAGTGAAATGGGACACTTGATATTTTTTTTTATTTTTTTTGCACAGTTCTGAAAACATTAAATGTTTAATATAGGCATGTAGAGTAAAAAAGGCTACTGGGACACTTTTCTTTACACAGTTCAGTGACATGTCTTGTTTATTTTTGCTATAAGATGATGTGATGTCTTTAGAAAGCTAAGAAAATCCTTGTTTCAATAGTATATGAAACTCAAAATGCCCTTTGTTATTAATGTTTCACATTTTGTTTATCATTTTGGAAATAAATTCTATTTGAATAAATGATATGTTTGAAAGCTAACCTCACCTTTTAATTGCCAAATAATAACATACACTCTTACCAGGGGTCAAAACAATGCCATTTACTGCTTTTTATATAGAAATAAAATGTATATTATGCATAATTGAGTTTGGAATTTTGGCCCGGCCCTCCAACATATTTTCAGTTGCTCATTCGGCCCCCTGGGAAAAAGAATTGCCCACCCCTGATTTAGAGGTTTAGTGCCCTGCTCAAGGGCACCTCGGCAGTACAGCAGATGTTGAAGGAGGGCAGAGAGCGACCTTCACTTCCCCCTGATGTCAACTTACTTGTGAGTTACCTGCCCCAGCTCTGACTAAAACGCTTTCATTAAAATTTAGTTATTGTCTAGTGCAGTCCACTTAAAATTACACTTTGACCTATAATCCTATTTTTTACATTGTTTATGATCTCCTTGTATTTCTTTGGATCTTTATTCCTAATATAAAGGACTTTGACTTGACTTTGTGTATAGAAATAAACCTTCCTTAGCCTGCCTTCCCCTACTCTTGATTTCCCCCAGCTGGTCCGGGGATTCAAACCAGCAACCTTCCGTTCACATGCCCCGTTTATCCAATCGCCCAGTTATCACTTCGCTTCCTAACTGAAGTGCTTCGTAAACACGGACCCCTTATTCCCACGAGGCACTGGATCAATGCGCGGCGGCCAATATGCTAAAATGGAACCGCAATCGAGAGGAGCGCATCGATTCCAACTCAGTGAAACAAAGTCTCATATTCTGGATGAGATTTTTCTTTCTCTTCCTCTGCCTGACTTGTCAGCCGATTGAAAAACGCAACTTTGTTATTGAGCGAGATAGCTGTAAGAGGCTGCCAAGTTTTTATTCAGGAACGGAGGGTGTGTGAGTGTGTGTGTTGTGGGGGGGGGGGGCTAGACACTGCCCTCACTACAAGCTGCCCTCACTACAAGCTGCCCTCACTACAAGCTGCCCTCACTACAAGCTGCCCTCACTGCCCTCACTGCCCTCACTGCCCTCATTACAAGCTGCCTTCACTACAAGCTGCCCTCACTACAAGCTGCCCTCACTACAAGCTGCCCTCACTACAAGCTGCCCTCATTACAAGCTGCCCTCACTACAAGCTGCCCTCACTGCCCTCACTGCCCTCACTGCCCTCATTACAAGCTGCCCTCACTACAAGCTGCCCTCACTACAAGCTGCCCTCACTACAAGCTGCCCTCACTACAAGCTGCCCTCACTACAAGCTGCCCTCACTACAAGCTGCCCTCATTACAAGCTGCCCTCACTACAAGCTGCCCTCACTACAAGCTGCCCTCACTACAAGCTGCCCTCACTGCCCTCACTGCCCTCACTGCCCTCACTACAAGCTGCCCTCACTGCCCTCACTGCCCTCACTACAAGCTGCCCTCACTGCCCTCACTACAAGCTTCCCTCACTGCCCTCACTGCCCTCACTACAAGCTGCCCTCACTGCCCTCACTGCCCTCACTACAAGCTGCCCTCACTGCCCTCACTGCCCTCACTACAAGCTGCCCTCACTGCCCTCACTACAAGCTGCCCTCACTGCCCTCACTACAAGCTGCCCTCACTGCCCTCACTGCCCTCACTACAAGCTGCCCTCACTACAAGCTGCCCTCACTACAAGCTGCCCTCACTGCCCTCACTGCCCTCACTGCCCTCATTACAAGCTGCCCTCACTACAAGCTGCCCTCACTACAAGCTGCCCTCACTACAAGCTGCCCTCACTACAAGCTGCCCTCATTACAAGCTGCCCTCACTACAAGCTGCCCTCACTGCCCTCACTGCCCTCACTACAAGCTGCCCTGAGTCTGGGGGCCATGAGAGGTATGAGAAACAAGACGTTCGTGCTGCGACACAGTCTCATCAGGAAATGTAAATAAAGTACTAATTAACAACAGGACAAAAGGTACATAATGTACGTTATGTTATAGCCAAAAGTCATATATTATTTACATATTGTATAAGTAATATATTTATGTTTTGGATTGGCAAAAGTCCCCAAAAAAATTACCGCCACCAGGAGCCGAACCAACAATGATTGTGGTCGTGGGTGAGTGCTCTCACTACTAGACTAACCCAATAATAATAATAATAATAATAATAATAATAATAATAATAATAATAATAATAATAATAATAATAATAATAATAATAATAATAATAATAATAATAATAATAATAATAATAATAATAATAATAATAATAATAATAATAATAATAATAATAATAATAATAATAATAATCATAATAATCATAATAATAATAATACAAACACAGCAATACTATGATGATGGTTCATTTGAATGTTTAACGGTTATGGTTCAAATAGAAAGTTACGGTGAGGGTTTGGGAGAAAGAGTGTGTCTCGGTAGTCTTGAGGTAAAGGCACTTGTGAGCACCCTGTGTTTGTTGAAGAGGAGGTGCAGGAAGAGGAAGAGGTGAAGGGAGGGGGGAGAAGGAGGTGAAGGGAGAGGGGGAGGGAGAGGAGCATGAAGAGAAAGATGCTGAAGAGTATGAGGATCGATTGGAGGAAGGTGACCCCTTTGTGAAATCCCTCGCTCCCTCCTGTTTCCAGAGACATATAGCAGGAGGGTTCAATCGATTTGCTCACATCTATTGTCCAAACTGACAGGCTGCATTGGCTCTAGTGGCTGTGACAGGGGACAGCACAATCAATACTGTACGCTACCTAATACACACCTAAACACCACCATTAATACTGTAGGCTACCTAATACACACCTAAACAGCACAATCAATACTGTACGCTACCTAATACACACCTAAACACCACCATTAATACTGTAGGCTACCTAATACACACCTAAACAGCACAATCAATACTGTACGCTACCTAATACACACCTAAACACCACCATTAATACTGTAGGCTACCTAATACACACCTAAACACCACATCTGTAATACTGTAGGCTACCTAATACACACCTAAACACCACAATTAATACTGTAGGCTACCTAATACACACCTAAACACCACAATTAATACTGTAGGCTACCTAATACACACCTAAACACCACAATTAATACTGTAGGCTACCTAATACACACCTAAACACCACAATTAATACTGTAGGCTACCTAATACACACCTAAACACCACAATTAATACTGTAGGCTACCTAATACACACATAAACACCACAATTAATACTGTAGGCTACCTAATACACACCTAAACACCACAATTAATACTGTAGGCTACCTAATACACACCTAAACACCACAATTAATACTGTAGGCTACCTAATACACACCTAAACACCACAATTAATACTGTAGGCTACCTAATACACACCTAAACACCACAATTAATACTGTAGGCTACCTAATACACACCTAAACACCACAATTAATACTGTAGGCTACCTAATACACACCTAAACACCACAATTAATACTGTAGGCTACCTAATACACACCTAAACACCACAATTAATACTGTAGGCTACCTAATACACACCTAAACACCACAAGTAATACTGTAGGCTACCTAATACACACCTAAACACCACAATTAATACTGTAGGCTACCTAATACACACCTAAACACCACAATTAATACAGTAGGCTACCTAATACACACCTAAACACCACAATTAATACAGTAGGCTACCTAATACACACCTAAACACCACAATTAATACTGTAGGCTACCTAATACACACCTAAACACCACAAGTAATACTGTAGGCTACCTAATACACACCTAAACACCACAAGTAATACTGTAGGCTACCTAATACACACCTAAACACCACAATTAATACTGTAGGCTACCTAATACACACCTAAACACCACAATTAATACTGTAGGCTACCTAATACACACCTAAACACCACAATTAATACTGTAGGCTACCTAATACACACCTAAACACCACATCTGTAATACTGTAGGCTACCTAATACACACCTAAACACCACAATTAATACTGTAGGCTACCTAATACACACCTAAACACCACAATTAATACTGTAGGCTACCTAATACACACCTAAACACCACCATTAATACTGTAGGCCACCTAATACACACCTAAACACCACAATTAATACTGTAGGCTACCTAATACACACCTAAACACCACAATTAATACTGTACGCTACCTAATACACACCTAAACACCAGAATTAATACTGTAGGCTACCTAATACACACCTAAACACCAGAATTAATACTGTAGGCTACCTAATACACACCTAAACACCACAATTAATACTGTAGGCTACCTAATACACACCTAAACACAACCATTAATACTGTAGGCCACCTAATACACACCTAAACACCACAATTAATACTGTAGGCTACCTAATACACACCTAAACACCACAATTAATACTGTACGCTACCTAATACACACCTAAACACCAGAATTAATACTGTAGGCTACCTAATACACACCTAAACACCACAATTAATACTGTAGGCTACCTAATACACACCTAAACACCACATCTGTAATACTGTAGGCTACCTAATACACACCTAAACACCACAATTAATACTGTAGGCTACCTAATACACACCTAAACACCACAATTAATACTGTAGGCTACCTAATACACACCTAAACACCACAATTAATACTGTAGGCTACCTAATACACACCTAAACACCACAATTAATACTGTAGGCTACCTAATACACACCTAAACACCACAATTAATACTGTAGGCTACCTAATACACACCTAAACACCACAATTAATACTGTAGGCTACCTAATACACACCTAAACACCACAATTAATACTGTAGGCTACCTAATACACACCTAAACACCACAATGAATACTGTAGGCTACCTAATACACACCTAAACACCACAATTAATACTGTAGGCTACCTAATACACACCTAAACACCAGAATTAATACTGTAGGCTACCTAATACACACCTAAACACCACAATTAATACTGTAGGCTACCTAATACACACCTAAACACCACAATTAATACTGTAGGCTACCTAATACACACCTAAACACCAGAATTAATACTGTAGGCTACCTAATACACACCTAAACACCACATCTGTAATACTGTAGGCTACCTAATACACACCTAAACACCACAATTAATACTGTAGGCTACCTAATACACACCTAAACACCAGAATTAATACTGTAGGCTACCTAATACACACCTAAACACCAGAATTAATACTGTAGGCTACCTAATACACACCTAAACACCACAATTAATACTGTAGGCTACCTAATACACACCTAACCACCACAATTAATACTGTAGGCTACCTAATACACACCTAAACACCAGAATTAATACTGTAGGCTACCTAATACACACCTAAACACCACATCTGTAATACTGTAGACTACCTAATACACACCTAAACACCACAATTAATACTGTAGGCTACCTAATACACACCTAAACACCAGAATTAATACTGTAGGCTACCTAATACACACCTAAACACCACATCTGTAATACTGTAGGCTACCTAATACACACCTAAACACCACAATTAATACTGTAGGCTACCTAATACACACCTAAACACCACAATTAATACTGTAGGCTACCTAATACACACCTAAACACCAGAATTAATACTGTAGGCTACCTAATACACACCTAAACACCACATCTGTAATACTGTAGGCTACCTAATACACACCTAAACACCACAATTAATACTGTAGGCTACCTAATACACACCTAAACACCACAATTAATACTGTAGGCTACCTAATACACACCTAACCACCACATCTGTAATACTGTAGGCTACCTAATACACACCTAAACACCACAATTAATACTGTAGGCTACCTAATACACACCTAAACACCACAATTAATACTGTAGGCTACCTAATACACACCTAAACACCACAATTAAAACTGTAGGCTACCTAATACACACCTAAACACCACAATTAATACTGTAGGCTACCTAATACACACCTAAACACCACAATTAATACTGTAGGCTACCTAATACACACCTAAACACCACATCTGTAATACTGTAGGCTACCTAATACACACCTAAACACCACAATTAATACTGTAGGCTACCTAATACACACCTAAACACCACAATTAAAACTGTAGGCTACCTAATACACACCTAAACACCACAATTAATACTGTAGGCTACCTAATACACACCTAAACACCACATCTGTAATACTGTAGGCTACCTAATACACACCTAAACACCACAATTAATACTGTAGGCTACCTAATACACACCTAAACACCACAATTAATACTGTAGGCTACCTAATACACACCTAAACACCACCATTAATACTGTAGGCCACCTAATACACACCTAAACACCACAATTAATACTGTAGGCTACCTAATACACACCTAAACACCACAATTAATACTGTACGCTACCTAATACACACCTAAACACCAGAATTAATACTGTAGGCTACCTAATACACACCTAAACACCACAATTAATACTGTAGGCTACCTAATACACACCTAAACACCAGAATTAATACTGTAGGCTACCTAATACACACCTAAACACCACAATTAATACTGTAGGCTACCTAATACACACCTAAACACAACCATTAATACTGTAGGCCACCTAATACACACCTAAACACCACAATTAATACTGTAGGCTACCTAATACACACCTAAACACCACAATTAATACTGTACGCTACCTAATACACACCTAAACACCAGAATTAATACTGTAGGCTACCTAATACACACCTAAACACCACAATTAATACTGTAGGCTACCTAATACACACCTAAACACCACATCTGTAATACTGTAGGCTACCTAATACACACCTAAACACCACAATTAATACTGTAGGCTACCTAATACACACCTAAACACCACAATTAATACTGTAGGCTACCTAATACACACCTAAACACCACAATTAATACTGTAGGCTACCTAATACACACCTAAACACCACAATTAATACTGTAGGCTACCTAATACACACCTAAACACCACAATTAATACTGTAGGCTACCTAATACACACCTAAACACCACAATTAATACTGTAGGCTACCTAATACACACCTAAACACTACAATTAATACTGTATGCTACCTAATACACACCTAAACACCACAATTAATACTGTAGGCTACCTAATACACACCTAAACACTACAATTAATACTGTATGCTACCTAATACACACCTAAACACCACAATGAATACTGTAGGCTACCTAATACACACCTAAACACCACAATTAATACTGTAGGCTACCTAATACACACCTAAACACCACAATTAATACTGTAGGCTACCTAATACACACCTAAACACCACAATTAATACTGTAGGCTACCTAATACACACCTAAACACCACAATTAATACTGTAGGCTACCTAATACACACCTAAACACCACAATTAATACTGTAGGCTACCTAATACACACCTAAACACCACAATTAATACTGTAGGCTACCTAATACACACCTAAACACTACAATTAATACTGTATGCTACCTAATACACACCTAAACACCACAATTAATACTGTAGGCTACCTAATACACACCTAAACACCACAATTAATACTGTAGGCTACCTAATACACACCTAAACACCACAATTAATACTGTAGGCTACCTAATACACACCTAAACACCACAATTAATACTGTAGGCTACCTAATACACACCTAAACACCACATCTGTAATACTGTAGGCTACCTAATACACACCTAAACACCACAATTAATACTGTAGGCTACCTAATACACACCTAAACACCACAATTAAAACTGTAGGCTACCTAATACACACCTAAACACCACAATTAATACTGTAGGCTACCTAATACACACCTAAACACCACCATTAATACTGTAGGCTACCTAATACACACCTAAACACCACAATTAATACTGTAGGCTACCTAATACACACCTAAACACCACAATTAATACTGTAGGCTACCTAATACACACCTAAACACCACAATTAATACTGTAGGCTACCTAATACACACCTAAACACCACAATTAATACTGTAGGCTACCTAATACACACCTAAACACCACAATTAATACTGTAGGCTACCTAATACACACCTAAACACCACAATGAATACTGTAGGCTACCTAATACACACCTAAACACCACAATTAATACTGTAGGCTACCTAATACACACCTAAACACCAGAATTAATACTGTAGGCTACCTAATACACACCTAAACACCACAATTAATACTGTAGGCTACCTAATACACACCTAAACACCAGAATTAATACTGTAGGCTACCTAATACACACCTAAACACCACATCTGTAATACTGTAGGCTACCTAATACACACCTAAACACCACAATTAATACTGTAGGCTACCTAATACACACCTAAACACCAGAATTAATACTGTAGGCTACCTAATACACACCTAAACACCAGAATTAATACTGTAGGCTACCTAATACACACCTAAACACCACAATTAATACTGTAGGCTACCTAATACACACCTAAACACCACAATTAATACTGTAGGCTACCTAATACACACCTAAACACCACAATTAATACTGTAGGCTACCTAATACACACCTAAACACCACAATTAATACTGTAGGCTACCTAATACACACCTAAACACCAGAATTAATACTGTAGGCTACCTAATACACACCTAAACACCACATCTGTAATACTGTAGGCTACCTAATACACACCTAAACACCACAATTAATACTGTAGGCTACCTAATACACACCTAAACACCAGAATTAATACTGTAGGCTACCTAATACACACCTAAACACCAGAATTAATACTGTAGGCTACCTAATACACACCTAAACACCACAATTAATACTGTAGGCTACCTAATACACACCTAAACACCACAATTAATACTGTAGGCTACCTAATACACACCTAAACACCAGAATTAATACTGTAGGCTACCTAATACACACCTAAACACCACATCTGTAATACTGTAGGCTACCTAATACACACCTAAACACCACAATTAATACTGTAGGCTACCTAATACACACCTAAACACCACAATTAATACTGTAGGCTACCTAATACACACCTAAACACCAGAATTAATACTGTAGGCTACCTAATACACACCTAAACACCACATCTGTAATACTGTAGGCTACCTAATACACACCTAAACACCACAATTAATACTGTAGGCTACCTAATACACACCTAAACACCACAATTAATACTGTAGGCTACCTAATACACACCTAAACACCACATCTGTAATACTGTAGGCTACCTAATACACACCTAAACACCACAATTAATACTGTAGGCTACCTAATACACACCTAAACACCACAATTAATACTGTAGGCTACCTAATACACACCTAAACACCACAATTAAAACTGTAGGCTACCTAATACACACCTAAACACCACAATTAATACTGTAGGCTACCTAATACACACCTAAACACCACAATTAATACTGTAGGCTACCTAATACACACCTAAACACCACATCTGTAATACTGTAGGCTACCTAATACACACCTAAACACCACAATTAATACTGTAGGCTACCTAATACACACCTAAACACCACAATTAAAACTGTAGGCTACCTAATACACACCTAAACACCACAATTAATACTGTAGGCTACCTAATACACACCTAAACACCACATCTGTAATACTGTAGGCTACCTAATACACACCTAAACACCACATCTGTAATACTGTAGGCTACCTAATACACACCTAAACACCACATCTGTAATACTGTAGGCTACCTAATACACACCTAAACACCACAATTAATACTGTAGGCTACCTAATACACACCTAAACACCACAATTAATACTGTAGGCTACCTAATACACACCTAAACACCACATCTGTAATACTGTAGGCTACCTAATACACACCTAAACACCACAATTAATACTGTAGGCTACCTAATACACACCTAAACACCACAATTAATACTGTAGGCTACCTAATACACACCTAAACACCACAATTAAAACTGTAGGCTACCTAATACACACCTAAACACCACAATTAATACTGTAGGCTACCTAATACACACCTAAACACCACAATTAATACTGTAGGCTACCTAATACACACCTAAACACCACATCTGTAATACTGTAGGCTACCTAATACACACCTAAACACCACAATTAATACTGTAGGCTACCTAATACACACCTAAACACCACAATTAAAACTGTAGGCTACCTAATACACACCTAAACACCACAATTAATACTGTAGGCTACCTAATACACACCTAAACACCACATCTGTAATACTGTAGGCTACCTAATACACACCTAAACACCACATCTGTAATACTGTAGGCTACCTAATACACACCTAAACACCACAATTAATACTGTAGGCTACCTAATACACACCTAAACACCACCATTAATACTGTAGGCTACCTAATACACACCTAAACACCACAATTAATACTGTAGGCTACCTAATACACACCTAAACACCACAATTAATACTGTAGGCTACCTAATACACACCTAAACACCACAATTAATACTGTAGGCTACCTAATACACACCTAAACACCACATCTGTAATACTGTAAGCTACCTAATACACACCTAAACACCACAATTAATACTGTAGGCTACCTAATACACACCTAAACACCACATCTGTAATACTGTAAGCTACCTAATACACACCTAAACACCACAATTAATACTGTACGCTACCTAATACACACCTAAACACCACAATTAATACTGTAGGCTACCTAATACACACCTAAACACCACAATTAATACTGTAGGCTACCTAATACACACATAAACACCACATCTGTAATACTGTAAGCTACCTAATACACACCTAAACACCACAATTAATACTGTACGCTACCTAATACACACCTAAACACCACAATTAATACTGTAGGCTACCTAATACACACCTAAACACCACAATGAATACTGTAGGCTACCTAATACACACCTAAACACCACAATTAATACAGTAGGCTACCTAATACACACCTAAACACCACATCTGTAATACTGTAAGCTACCTAATACACACCTAAACACCACAATTAATACTGTACGCTACCTAATACACACCTAAACACCACAATGAATACTGTAGACTACCTAATACACACATAAACACCACAATGAATACTGTAGGCTACCTAATACACACCTAAACACCACAATTAATACTGTAGGCTACCTAATACACACCTAAACACCACAATTAATACTGTAGGCTACCTAATACACACCTAAACACCACATCTGTAATACTGTAAGCTACCTAATACACACCTAAACACCACAATTAATACTGTACGCTACCTAATACACACCTAAACACCACAATGAATACTGTAGGCTACCTAATACACACCTAAACACCACAATGAATACTGTAGGCTACCTAATACACACCTAAACACCACATCTGTAATACTGTAAGCTACCTAATACACACCTAAACACCACAATTAATACTGTACGCTACCTAATACACACCTAAACACCACAATGAATACTGTAGGCTACCTAATACACACCTAAACACCACAATGAATACTGTAGGCTACCTAATACACACCTAAACACCACAATTAATACTGTAGGCTACCTAATACACACCTAAACACCACAATTAATACTGTAGGCTACCTAATACACACCTAAACACCACATCTGTAATACTGTAAGCTACCTAATACACACCTAAACACCACAATTAATACTGTAGGCTACCTAATACACACCTAAACACCACAATTAATACTGTAGGCTACCTAATACACACCTAAACACCACAATTAATACTGTAGGCTACCTAATACACACCTAAACACCACAATTAATACTGTAGGCTACCTAATACACACCTAAACACCACAATTAATACTGTAGGCTACCTAATACACACCTAAACACCACAATTAATACTGTAGGCTACCTAATACACACCTAAACACCACAATGAATACTGTAGGCTACCTAATACTCACATAAACACCACAGTTAATACTGTAGGCTACCTAATACACACCTAAACACCACAATTAATACTGTAGGCTACCTAATACACACCTAAACACCACAATTAATACTGTAGGCTACCTAATACACACCTAAACACCACAATTAATACTGTAGGCTACCTAATACACACCTAAACACCACATCTGTAATACTGTAGGCTACCTAATACACACCTAAACACCACAATTAATACTGTACGCTACCTAATACACACCTAAACACCACAATTAATACTGTAGGCTACCTAATACACACCTAAACACCACAATTAATACTGTAGGCTACCTAATACACACCTAAACACCACAATTAATACTGTAGGCTACCTAATACACACCTAAACACCACATCTGTAATACTGTAGGCTACCTAATACACACCTAAACACCACAATTAATACTGTACGCTACCTAATACACACCTAAACACCACAATTAATACTGTAGGCTACCTAATACACACCTAAACACCACAATTAATACTGTAGGCTACCTAATACACACCTAAACACCACAATTAATACTGTAGGCTACCTAATACACACCTAAACACCACAATTAATACTGTAGGCTACCTAATACACACCTAAACACCACATCTGTAATACTGTAGGCTACCTAATACACACCTAAACACCACAATTAATACTGTACGCTACCTAATACACACCTAAACACCACAATTAATACTGTAGGCTACCTAATACACACCTAAACACCACATCTGTAATACTGTAGGCTACCACACTACAGAAGGTTAACCCTTTCACTACCACACTACAGACGGTTAACCTTTCACTACCGACTACAGAAGGTTAACCCTTTCACTACCACACTACAGAAGGTTAACCCTTTTCACTGCCACACTACAGAAGGTTAACCTTTCACTACCACACTACAGAAGGTTAACCATTTCACTACCACACTACAGGAGGTTAACATTTCACTACCACACTACAGAAGGTTAACCCTTTCACTACCACACTACAGAAGGTTAACCCTTTCACTGCCAGACTACAGACGGTTAACCTTTCACTACCACACTACAGAAGGTTAACCCTTTCACTACCACACTACAGAAGGTTAACCTTTCACTACCACACTACAGAAGGTTAACCTTTCACTACCACACTACAGAAGGTTAACACTTTCACTACCACACTACAGAAGGTTAACCCTTTCACTATACCACACTACAGAAGGTTAACCTTTCACTACCACACTACAGAAGGTTAACCCTTTCACTACCACACTACAGAAGGTTAACCCTTTCACTACCACACTACAGAAGGTTAACCCTTTCACTACCACACTACAGACGGTTAACCTTTTCACTACCACACTACATACGGTTAACCCTTTCACTACAACCCCACAGCCGGTTAACCCTTTCACTATACCACACTACAGAAGGTTAACCTTTCACTACCACACTACAGAAGGTGAACCCTTTCACTACCACCTTACAGAAGGTTAACCCTTTCACTACCACACTACAGACGGTTAACCTTTTCACTACCACACTACAGACGGTTAACCCTTTCACTACCACACTACAGAAGGTTAACCCTTTCACTACCACACTACAGACGGTTAACCCTTTCACTACCACACTACATAAGGTTAACCCTTTCACTACCACACTACATAAGGTTAACCCTTTCACTACCACACTACAGACGGTTAACCGTCTGTGAAAGGGTTAACCTGCTGTAGTGTGGCAGTGAAAGGGTTAATGACAAGAGTTCCAGCAGAGATGACAGTGTGTCGGGGAGAGAAGCTCTGTCTCCGCTGACGTCCACCAGCCTCCAGTGGATCAGAGCCGACAGGAGGAGCAGCGTGCAGCTGGGTTTACCTGGATCCTGTAACGCACTCCCATAGGAACATTAACTACAGTAAAACTATAGTATGGTTCTGTTCTGTATCGTTAGTGGCTTAGCTTGGCTTCGCCTTCTGCACTATCTCGCGTACGTGCACGCGTACTGAATAAACCACAAATGTACCTCTAATACCAGTATTAGTCTGACCACACCCCTCATCAGCTTACCTTCATAAGCAGGTGTGTGGTCACCTGCTCTCCTCCTTCTCGCTTTCACCACAAGGAAGAGGTGCCTCGGTAGATCCCCACACTTGACACCATGATGGAAGAAATTGGATTAGGAACAGCTTGGGAAACAAGGATACGTTGACATCATATCTTTATTTTCTCTCTCACTATTTTCGAGAAAATACGGCGATATTGTCTTCGTACTGGAGTGTCTAGAAGATGATGATCATTCTACAAACCCTCCACCGGTTTTCGTATTGGGAGCACGCCGCTGCATGCTTCTCAACTGCAGTTCCTTGCTGTGTTTGTTGGGGTGAAACCTGTCAGGCCACAGCTGAACTGTCGGACATGCCGCTGTTGTGAGGAGCGGTGCGTTCCAGGTTGGGTGAGTAGTGTTTGCTGGCGGGCTCCACTTGTCTGTTAGTGCTATGGGGGCTACTAGACAAAGTTTATGGAAACCGGCCCCAGGCTAGGGTCCTTTGTTTAGCCGTCTAGGCGACAGAAGGCCTTGGTCTGGCGACCATTATAGTTTTAACTAGTGGGCCGCGACCATTGACACTGGTGATCCCTGTGTGTTCTGGACGAGTGGATTCTCTCTGTCACCGTGTTAAGACCCCATCTTTCATATCCAAATGAGAGTATTCCTTCACGAGGGGATATGTGCATGTAATGTGCGATAGCGGCAGATTCATGTTCAAAGTCAGCTATACAGGCCAGTTGGTACTGTGCTGATTCCGCCGGACGTGTTATTGTCACCGTTGTGAAGCGGTGTTGACGTCTTGTGTTCTCTTTTCTCTTAAAAAGTGAGGAGGGTTCAGAACGGCGGCCTGTCTGGGTGAGTGTTATGTCATTGTTTACATGTTCATAGCTTACGGTTAGCCGGTCGGTGGCCTGGCGCGGGGAGCTTGGCTTCTCGCGCGCCGCCGGGAGCTCGCTCCTGATCGCGTGCGTCGTAGATCGGCGTCTCGCGAGCGGAAGCGATAGCACCCGAACGGCTGGAGCAGCCGTTAGCTTGATGCTATTCTGTTGAACGTGCTTTGATTTTTAACATGTTTTACACTCTTGACCACGACGTCATCCTTGACAGGGGATGTTCGTCAACCCTGCCCGAGCCTAGACGGGGATTGCGTCAACAAAGAGGACTGTAGCGACTGGTGGAGCGGCGACGCTGCCCGGATCGAACAACACGGGACGCTTGTGACTGCACTTCGCTGATCTGCGTTCCGGGCAGGTACGGGGTTGGCCAGACCCTCATAACACGTCTTCTGGTTTTACCTTGCTAAATGTATTGTGAATGACGGTGTTTTTTCCCAAAACGTGTGTTGTTGCAATGCATTTGAGATACGTTGCGGGTTGTGTGTGAGCTGTTTTTGTCACTGGCAGTAGCTTCTCCGTGCAGGTCGTGATGTATTGATCTGGTTGTTGTGTGAGAAACATCATGGTGTTTATGTGTACCGTGTACTCACTACTAAGGCAACTAACCTATGAAGCTATGCTTGGTGACGAGTGAGTAAAAGAATGTTCTTTCTCAGACTGTAATGACAATGGACAGTGAGTTCACACATTAACAGGTTTTCCTGTTTTAACTGGCCGTATTGAGGGTAGAATAGGAGGATTGTGTTTTTCCCCCCCCGGTTCCCTGGGGACTTTATCACCTCCTATCAGACATGTTGTGCATTAATTGTGTCTTTTGTGTGGTAGGGATACGATGTAACTCTCAGCTTGATTGCTGAGGTTGTGCTAAATCTGCTGGAGAAACTTATTTCCTAAAGGGAAATTGGTTTGGTTGCTGTCATGTGTGTTTAGCAAGGCCTGTGGTCGATACTAATCAAGAATGATGTATTCTCTCATTGTGATGATGATGGGTTGTGTGTGTCATGTGACCTACAACTGGGTTGTACTGGCCACAGAAGCACATGTGTATGTTGGACCGGGGTTCTTAGAGCCCTCTCTATTCTGTGTTTTTCCTTAGTAAAAATCAGATAGCAGGTTAGCTCGTGCGCTGTGTGGAGCTGTGAAACGCTTCATAGAGCTGACTATGACTGTGTCATATTCTCTTTTTGTCGTTACGTCGTATCATGGGTGTGGGGTCGTAAAGGGGTGAACTGGTAACCTTTCCTCTCCCCATTGTCTGTCGGTCAGGGGTACACCCCCTGTCCTTCAAGGTTCCCGTCACGTGGCGGTTCGGCACGTTACGGGGGGGGGGGGGGGGGGGGGGGGAGGGAGTTCCTGGTCCCACGGCCTGGTATATTGGGCGTGTGCACCGCAGGAATTCCCCCGCCATAGAGTACGTCACCGTGCGCGTCTCTGTTGGTAGGACTTCCGTGTGCTGTTCAGGTCCATGTGATGGATCTGTTTTCAGGGGGGGTGGTCAGGGCTCCTCCTCACCAAGCGCCTACTCAGGCCTTCTGTGAGTTCGGACTCCTTCTTCCATGTGATCCATGTGAGGAAGCCTCCATCAGAGTACAGAGCCTTCCTCCTCAGATTGTCAAAGTGAGTGGACCCTCTAGAAGGGTCCTTTTCTATTGTATGTATATTCGATTCAATTCGTTTATTGAGTGTGTATGGGTTCGGTGCCTCTTCCCCGGAGGCCCTAAAACCAGTTTTTTACATGGCTCAAGGTGCAATATATTCTTTTCAATCTGTACAGCTCGCGTGGGAAGTCTCTCTGGGGATCCCCGTCTCTTTCCTATGGGAGGGTGGTGGGATGTAAAAATGTGAACATTTTTTACCCCGGCTGTGTAGACTGGGATACATACTGTTGATGCTTCCTTCTTTCTATTCCAGAAGTGTTGGAGTTAGGGAGTGTCACACCCCTCTTGTCGTTCCCCTGGGCGCCTTGGGGATTCAATGGCAGGTCTAAATAGCCTGTTCATTGATGGGGGTGTGTCCCGACGCACGTATAGTGCTAGCTCGCTGTAAACAGGCGATTGACTGTGCTGCACACAGCAGCATCACACCTGGACAAGAGGCAGGGGAACTATGTGAGAATGCTATTCATCGACTACAGCTCGGCATTCAATACCATAGTCCCCTCCATACTCATAGCCAAGCTCAGGGACCTGGGCTTGGGCTATGACCTCTGCCAGTGGGTCTTGGACTTCCTGACTGGCAGACCCCAGGTGGTGAGAGCAGGCAACTGCACCTCCTCATCCATCACCCTCAACATAGGGGCCCCCCAGGGCTGTGTTCTGAGTCCCCTCCTCTACTCCCTGTACACACACGACTGTGTGGCTCAGCGGAGTAGCAATACAATCGTCAAATTTGCTGACGACACAGTGGTGGTGGGCCTGATCTCTGCCAACGACGAGAGGGCCTACCTGGAAGAGGTCAAGGTCCTGGCGGGATGGTGCCAGGAAAACAGCCTCTCCCTGAACGTCAGCAAAACAAAGGAGATGATTGTGGACTTCAGGAGGTCGGGGGTCAAGGACTACAGCCCCCTCAGCATCGACGGGGCACCGGTTGAGAGAGTCAACAGCTTCAAGTACCTCGGAGCCCACATATCCGAGGACTTGAAATGGACCATACACATTAACAGTGTGGTGAAGAAGGCACGACAACGCCTCTACTTCCTCAGGCGCCTAAGGAAGTTCCAAGTCAGCCAGAAGATCCTTAAGAACTTCTACTCATGTACAATAGAGAGCATCTTGACCGGCAACATCACCTCCTGGTTTGGGAATAGCACTGCAAAAGACCAAAGCAGACTACAAAGAGTGACACGTTCAGCCGAACGCACAATCGGAGGGGGGCTCCCCACCCTCCAGAACATTTACTACAAGCGTTGCAAGGGGAAGGCTAAGAGAATTATTAAGGACTCGAGCCACCCGAACAACTGCCTCTTTGAACTGCTGCCGTCAGGCAAGCGATACAGGAGTCTCAAGGCGAGCACAGAAAGACTCAGAAGTAGCTTCTATCCCCAGGCCATCAGGCTGCTAAACGAACAATGAATGAACACTACACAACAACAACCACCAAACACACATAGCACACACATCCACACGCACACACTCACTTTAAACAAACACACTGTAGCACCCACTACACACACTTTATAGCACACACCCACTTTAAACAAACACACTGTAGCACCCACTCCCCACACTTTATATTTATGGATGAAGGATTGCACTACAACTCGTACACCTTACTGTAAATTGTACCTAAAATTGTACCTCATCCCATTTCTGCTTTGCACTAGATAGTACTGTACATTAGTACACTGCATAGTTGTGTATTGTATATTATATGGTAACTCAGAACATTGTACATATGTCTATACCGAACAACTGTGACCTCATTTTCTTCTTCTAAATTCATGCTATATTATGTTATTATGTTATTTGATACTATCTTGTCTAGCACAGTCTCTGGAGCGTAACAGTAAGAAGCATTTTGTATGAAAGTATTCTGTACTTCTGTATGACAACTATTAAAGAACTTGAACTTGAACTTGAACTTGACTGGCACGCCTTAGTTGCTTGTGGTTGAAACAGCGTTTTTATAAAGCAACTGAGATGGGGGTTTTTCCTCTTCCGGCGACCACATCCCATGACCTGGGTGGGTTGTCGACGGATCCTCGTTCATGTCTGGGGGATGATGACGGGATGGATCTGAACATATGTAGTGGGGTCTCACGCCCTTGGGGTGGGCCACCAGGCGCGGTTCGTCCCGACGTCTGGGTGGCGCCTTCTTTTCATGTTAAGATCAACACGCATATCTGCCCTTTTCCTGGGGCATGTCGGCGTGGTTAGGGCACGGGACTGGTTCTGGTCACGCTGGTCCAGATCAGTTGAACCCGTTGTCCGCCGGGGATGCAGATCTGCTGTTCTGGTACCCTGAGGGACTTGGGCTTTTTTCAGGGGGAAAAATGCCAGGTCGGTCTGGGTGTCACAGGGTTAAGCGCTATGGAGACCCTGGTTGGGTATGTTTTTACTCAGCACTGTCGTCATGGCTTACAGCCATGCCATTCTGTACGCGCTCGATCTCGTCGGATCTCGGCCGCTACACAGGTTGGTCCTGGTTAGTACTTGGTTGGGAGACCGCCGGGGAATACCAGGAACGGTGTGCTTAGGGGCTGGTTCTCCATTGTTTTTCGCTCCTCTCTCACGCATGGCGAAGAGGGGCCTGTGGGGGTGGTTTTTTGACCTCCTCTGGTGACCCTGTGCTTCCCGTACCGCCAGGCCCGGTCCGAAGTGATGTTTGCGACCCGTAGGCCTGGGTTAACCCTTTTTGGAAACTGAAACACTTGTACTGCGGTATAGCCGGTGTATACCCGCAGGTGTGTTTTGGAGTTTTTTCTTGAGGGGTTATAGGAACAACCACCGCATTGGGTAACACCGAGGTGGTTGATTCCCTGGTGTGTTGGAGCAGTGTCAACTCCCGGGTTCACCGGTTGAGGGTGCCCCTGCACGTTCATGACGTCTGCCAATCGTGTCAGCCTTCTCTGCCTCGACCCCTCTGGGTGGGGGTTGTTAAATGGAGGCTTGGTCATGCAACACCGCCAGCTTACGCTCCTTCCGCCGGGGCGGCTGTGTTCAGCTGTCCCCTCTGGCGCCTGTCTCGTCCGCAGTCTCCAGGCTAGGGTTAACAGCCTGTTGCCTGGTTTTTCCCCGGTGCGCTGCCTGCTTCCGTTGGTTAACCTTTTTTGTGTGCTTACGGCCATGCTGACTGCCTATTCTGCAGGGTCAGTGTGCCAGGCAGTGTACTATTGGGGGGACGGGGCCCGCTCGGCTTACTGGCCTGGTTGGTTCCGCCTGGGAATACCAGGTGCAGTAACTGAGGGGCCTTTGTCCGAATACGCTGGCGATGTGGGGGGCGGGGCACTACGTGCCCACCTGGTGGGGTCTTGATGCTGGCATCATGGACTTCTCCGGGCCCCCATTCCAGGGAGTCCAGTCCTTTTGGTGGGTCTGGGTCTTCCTTCGTGCTCCGCTGCTACGGCCTTGCCACGGGGTTGGGTTTGCCCTTGACCCCGTGATTCTGGGGGCAGTAACGAGGTTGTTCCTCCGTTCGTTCCCGGGTGGCATGCGGGTTGTGCGTGTGTGTAGTCGTGGGTCAAGCCACGGTCTGCTCACCCTGTGCGTTAAGTTGCTTGAGAGCTCTTCGCACGGTCGGGTCCGTCGCCTTCCCGTGAAGCCTCTAATAGGGGGGATACCCTCCATTAGGGGGGGTCGGGGGGGCTCGGCCCTCCCTGTTCTGATGGTTTTGGGGGGCTGTCAGCGGGGTGTATTTGTCAGCCAAGTGGCTCCGCTTGGCCTCCCTTGTGCAGAAGGCGAAGCCAAGCTAAGCCACTAACGATACAGAACGTTAGGTTATGACTATAACCAAGTTCTGTTAGTTAGGGGCGATGCTTGGCTTCGGACGGCCGCTGCAGCCCTTGACCTCACCTTGTGGTGAAAGCTTGGGAAGGAGGAGAGCAGGTGACCACACACCTGCTTATGAAGGTAAGCTGATGAGGGGTGTGGTCAGACTAATACTGGTATTAGAGGTACATTTGTGGTTTATTCAGTACGCGTGCACGTACGCGAGATAGTGCAGAAGGCGAAGCCAAGCATCGCCCCTAACTAACAGAACTTGGTTATAGTCATAACCTAACGTTTTCTTTTATTCACACCAATTACTATAGGATACTATAGCAAATCACAATGGAATATTGTATAAATAGTATTACTATGGTCTCTTAAAAACACATGCATACATACATTTCTATACTATTGAATGAATGAATGACACCTTTTATTGCCATTCAAGGGAATTAGCTTTGCACAAAGAGAGCAACACAAAAGCCTAATAGGCACAAATATGAACACTACAGCACAGACAAACGAGACATGAGCATAATAAATACGAACATCATAAAAAGCATGACACTGCATGACCCTCAACTAAAAAAGACCAAATAATTTAAACGTGTGTGTTAAAAGCAGCTGGGTTAGGGTTATGGCTTCGCGTCTCACTCTGCCTTCTGAGATAACCCATTATCTCCAGCACCTAGTGTGCTCCGGGGAACAAAACAAATGCACCCACCTGCACGTGACCACGCCACTCCCATGCGGTTAACCTTCTGTAGTGTGGTAGTGAAACAGTTAACCTTTTGTAGTGTGGTAGTGAAAGGGTTAACCTTCTGTAGTGTGGTAGTGAAAGGGTTAACCCTTTGTAGTGTGGTAGTGAAAGGGTTAACCTTCTGTAGTGTGGTAGTGAAAGGGTTAACCCTTTGTAGTGTGGTAGTGAAAGGGTTAACCTTCTGTAGGTTGGTAGTGAAAGGGTTAACCCTTTGTATTGTGGTAGTGAAATCGTTAACCTTCTGTAGTGTGGTAGTGAAAGTGTTAACCTTCTGTAGTGTGGTAGTGAAAGGGTTAACCTTCTGTAGTGTGGTAGTGAAATGGTTAACCTTCTGTAGTGTGGTAGTGAAAGGGTTAACCTTCTGTAGTTGGTAGTGAAAGGGTTAACCGTCTGTATTGTGGTAGTGAAAGGGTTAACCGTCTGTAGTGTGGTAGTGAAAGGGTTAACCTTTTGTAGAGTGGTAGTGAAAGGGTTAAACATCTGTATTGTGGTAGTGAAAGGGTTAACCTTCTGTAGTTTGGTAGTGTAAGGGTTAACCCTTTTTATTGTGGTAGTGAAATGGTTAACCTTCTGTAGTGTGGTAGTGAACGGGTTAACCTACTGTAGTGTGGTAGTGAAAGGGTTAACCTTCTGTAGTGTGGTAGTGAAATGGTTAACCTTTTGTAGAGTGGTAGTGAAAGGGTTAACCTTCTGTAGTGTGGTAGTCAGTGTTGGGCAGTAGCTAGCTACAAGTAGCGACGCTACATAGCTTAACTACAATTCTCAGTAGCGTGCTGGTAGCTCGCTACTTTTTAACCAGGGTAGCGATCTCTGTAGCGGAGCTATTTATAGAACGAAGTAGTAACGTAGCGACGAGAAACGTTACACGCTACTTTTGGGAGAAACAGTCTAGACTAGAAGTTCTGCGAGGAGAAAAAAAAACTCCCCGTAAAAAACCCACTATGATTGGTTGGTTTGTTTAGATATGAGTGACGACTCACGATTGGGTATGGTAGGCCAAAACTTTACGGGTAGGCCAATCAGAGGCAGGATAGGGCGGGACTCCAGGCCGCAAACCAGGAAGTGAAAATCGAAACGCAGACCACTGAATGAGAATGAATGGATCATGCAATTTACAATAACAGAACCAGTCAGCGCGAAATAATGGCAGAGGGATTTGATGTTTCCACTGATGGCATTGATGAAGATGATGTCAACAACAATAACAACACTGCATCTCCATGGCCCTACCTGGACACGTTTATGAGTTTGACTGAAAAAACGCCTAAAACATATGTGTTTAGGTGTTTATTGTGTCAACCAAAAACAAAGCTGCTCTCGACGTCCCACACGTCCAATACTAACTTGAGAACACATATTCAGGTGAGCTGATGAAAACCCTTACTGTCTTTACATAAACATTGTCAACTGTTCCCAAACAGCACACAAGTCAGTGCACTTTTTATCAACAGCTTTAACTAACAGTCTGAGATAGGCTAGCTGCTATGAACAATATTATTGATTGATTGATTGAAAAGTGTATTAACAGATTGCAGAATGGGTACAGTACAGTACAGCTCAATACATACAATTGTTAAGGGGATGCAGACCAGAGAAAGACTTTCGTCTTGTTTACATCAGGGTCCCCCATTTTCAATTCATCATAACATATATGACATACATGACATACAGATAGACAGTACTGCTACATCTATACATTTATGACATATCAGATTTGCAAATACAGTACTGTTTGTGATACAAAAAGTGTCCAGAAAAAGAGTGTATATACATTTGACGTAGAAACTGTCCATTGGAGGAGGTTGGGTGGGTGGGGTTGGTGGGTGGGGGCTGTACATTGGAGGGGGGGGGGGGGTTGGGGTAGGGGGACACTGTACACTGTACATTGGGGGGTGGAGAAAAGAAAAAAATAGGGAAAAGATCGTCCTAGACCAGTGGTTCTCAACCTGTGGCCATGGAATGTTTTGTGAGTTACATATTTAAATACATTTGGTCATTTAGCTCAGGGGTTCCCAAACTTTTCAGGCCGGGGCCCAGAAAATAAGGCGTGAGAGAGCCGCGGCCCAATGCACATCGTCTGGCTTTTTTTTTTTTTTTTTTTTTTTCGCCAGGCGACCGATTTTTTAAGCCAAATATCACTTCAATCCTATTAAGTTAGTTCAAGTTAGTTATTAATTTATATGTGCTATTTATGAGAGGGCTAACTTGTTGCAAAATAATAATGATAATAATAATAGCCTCATTAAAATACTATTGTTGCTTTGTTTTCAGCGTTTTATGTGCATAATCTGTTATTTAGTTTGAAATGTTCGTTGAAATAAATAGATTTTTCGTTTTTGTTTATTTATTAAGTTAATATAAAACCATATAGTCACATTTTAGAATACAATAGAATAGAATTTTTGAATACAACTAGAAACACTGTCCTGGCCTGCTTCTAAGTTCAGTGGCATGACAAAAAAACTTAAATTAAAAAATTAAAAAAATTTAAAAATACATTTATTTTTATTTTTTTTTAATCATCTCGCGGCCCATCCGTGGCTGCTCGCGGCCCACCTTTGGGTCGCGACCCCGACTTTGGGAACCACTGGCTGACACTTTCATTCAAAGCAACTTACAAATTGTGTACAACAAGTCAGTAGGAGTGGTACATATCTAGCAGCCAAGGATAAGTAGTATTGTTTGTCAGTGTCAAGCTTGAGTGTTATACTCTGAGTACATACTGTAGTAGTATAGACATATTAGCATAGTTGGTAGTAGTATATACATGGTAGCATAATACTAGTAAAATGAAGTAAAACAATTCAGATATTGAAGAAGTGTGTAATACAAGTTCATGTTAAAAGGATGACACAAAAAGCCAGACCGAGGGCTTGTTTCAGTTTTATAATAAACAATCAAACTGAGAATTTTTTTTCCTGCCTATTTGTTTGGTGGAAACTTGGTCACGAAGTAAAAAAAAGAAGAAAAAAAAAGTAGTGCCGATGTAGCTAGCTATTTTTGCCATGTTCTTGTAGTGTAGCTTGCTACATTTCTCTGGGGATAGCTTCCATTGTAGTTGAGCTATATTTAATCGAGAGTAACTTGTAGTGTAGCTTGCTACATTTTCCAAGTAGCTTGCCCATCACTGGTGGTAGTGAAAGGTTAACCTTTTGTAGAGTGGTAGTGAAAGGGTTAACCGTCTGTAGTGTGGTAGTGAGAGGGTTAACGTGTCACAGTTCACACAGATGTATAATACTGATGAAGATGAAGATAATAATAGTAGTCACACCTGGCCTATATACATCATTTCCTGTTACAGACCAAACCCAGGTCCCAGAGCAGAAACAGGTTTGGGGACCTCTGGTCTGACCTCTGTGCGTCTAAAAAGGCTTTGTGTGTCCGTGCAGTGTAATCTCTCCAAGAGAGAGAGAGAGAGAGAGAGAGAGAGAGAGAGAGAGAGAGTGGTGCTGCTGTCTCCAACAAAAGAAGGGCTACAACAGCACCTTGATCATCTGCACAAATTCTCCCAGACATGGGCACTGACAGTAAACCTAACCAAAACTAAAGTTATGATATTCCAAAAAAGGCCCAGCCTACAACAACACAAACACAAATTCCTCCTAGACACAATGTCCCTAGAATACACAAAAAACTACACCTATCTCGGCCTAAACATCAGTGCTACAGGGAACTTCAACCAAGCTGTGAACGACCTGAGAGACAAAGCAAGAAGGGCTTTTTATGCCATCAAAAGGAACATCAAGTTAGACATTCCAATTCAAATCTGGCTCAAAATATAATCATAGAACCCATTTCCCTGTATGGTTGCGAGGTCTGGGGCCCACTTGCAAACCAAGCCTTCACCAAATGGGACAAACACCCAATTGAGACTCTGCATGCAGAAAGTCTCTGATTCCAGAAAAAATAATCACTTTTAGTGCTAACGTAATAGAGTTACATAGGTCTGAACTTGAGTTGTAAAAAAACTTGTTACTAAAGTTTTTCTGTAGTAGTTAGTAGTCCAGAGGTAGTATTTTCCCAGAAGGTGGTATGGCTTACAAATCCAGACGGAGCCATAGCCTGAAGCCTTATGTAGTACCAGGGGTGTAAAGTACTTGATTAATTGTACTTTGTTACAATACTTAAGTACTGTTTTGGGGGATTTGTACTTTACTCAAGTATTATTAGGTTTGTATACTTTGTACTTTTACTCCATTACATTTCAGAGAAAAAAAACATACTTTTTACTCCTTACATTTAAAATGCAGACCTACAAAGTACAAAGTACAAATCTCACAGGTCCAACCATTTAATTAGTATATTTTAATTGTTTATCTGGCCGAACTAACATTAACGTTATTAATCCTGCGACCGCAGGTAAACAGCCAATCAAATCCCCATCAATGGAAAAAGAACCCGCCCATACCCATGCTGATTGGTCCTTGTGCAACACTAGAAAGCGGGGATTTTTGATTAAACACCTGCTATCAGAAGAATAGACAGTCAGATCCGCATTATGCTGTGGTTAATATTGTGATATTATTCAGGGTACTCCAGTATTCTGTCTTTAATATTGTAATATTATTCAGGGTACTCCAGTATTCTGTCTTTAATATTGTGATATTATTCAGGGTACTCCAGTATTCTGTCTCTAATATTGTGATATTATTCAGGGTACTCCAGTATTCTGCCTTTAATATTGTGATATTATTCAGGATAATCCAGTATGCTGTGGTTAATATTGTGATATTATTCAGGATACACCATTCTGTTTTTAATATTGTGCTATTATTCATGCTGTGATGTGAATGCCATCTATGTTAGTTTACCTTCAATGGAGAAGTGCATTAAATAATATTTATGCAAAAAAAGTGTCCTCTGTTCTTTCTTTTCAGCATTGTCTATCGCAGAAGTGTATGCTTGGTTTCATGCCAGCCTTGCCTAAACACCAGCTGATGATTTCACTAATTGGCTCTTCAACTAACTCACCTGGTGCAATGTATAGTTGAAATGAAAACTTGGCCCACGATGGAATGAGTTTGAGACCCCTGGGCCCTCATTCATCAACGTGACGTAGAAAATGTTCTATTTCCACACGTAAGCACAGAATTTAGAATGAGTGCACGCACAAAATAAACGGGATTCATCACACGTGCGTACGCAGGTTCTACGCACACCTGTCATGATAAATATCACCTTGGCCCTGCGCCGAGGCTCGTGCACACTTTCACGTATTTGCATACCAAAACCGCCCCGATTAACCATATACGGTAATGGACACCCCCATGAAATGTGGAAGAATGGACTAAACCGAGGGAAGCGTGTTATGAGACAGGCTGACAGACGTGTACACGTACGGTGATGTCGGATATGATATCTATTAACCATTGCTGCCTGGGCAGCGCAAACACTAATAAAGACCGTGCTGGAATATGACTGCCTTTTTCCGTTTTGTTTGATTAATACCCAGGGATTAAAGTTCTCCTCAATTTAATTCCAAATCGCGACGGATTTTCCGTCAATCTTCTACCTGCTGCATATGATTTCTAGAGGCATACAATCTATTTTGATGTCAGTATTGGGTAGCCTATATAAACAATAATACGAGAGCATATACAAGAACAATGAATCTTCCTGCCATGTTGTAGCCTATATACGCCATGTGTAGCCTGCCTATATGTGATCAATACAAACTTGAACTTGAATTCCATCATGTCTGTGTGCGGGTCACTGCAGGAACTCACAAGGCTGTTGTCACAATGTAAATAAGAACGTGCACTGAAAAGTTACAGTATGTAGTTGGTTGATTATTTGTATGACAGTCAGTAAACCCTTGCAAAAAGTATCCGTTTTATTTAATGAATTGAAAACATGCAGCATGCCTTTCCTCCCGGCATGCAGCAACAACATGTATCAGGCAAATGCGCATCGCAACATTGACTGAGTGGAATCCCTTTCTATTCACATAACTGCATTTGTGATGGAGCTTTAACAGCTACAGTAACAGTCTATTGCTCGATCCATCTCCAATATCACGATGGACCGTGCCGGTGGCAAAGACCCGAGGGTGGAGAGGACTTGAATGAATTCCATCATCAAAACAATTGTATGTATTGAGCCGTACTGTATTGTACCCATTCTGCAATCTGTTAAATAAAGTTTTCATTCATTCATTCATTCATTCATTCATTCATTCATTCATTCATTCATTCATTCATTCATATTTATATGTTGTGTCTGTCCACTATGTTTGTTATTGCAAGGGTTTTGTAATACACATACACCCTGGTGTCATTGCAATGCGTTTTTTATTCTTTCTTATACAGTAAAAAGGGGGAAGAACACTATATCGTGGGTGTTCATATGACTTGTATTCTGCTTACAGCTTCGAAATTCCACTTGTTTCGTTTAACGTAAAGCCTTTTAAATATAATCAAAACGTTCCCGTGTTTCTGCGGTCTGTGCGCAAAATAATAACGAGTTGAGCTACGCGGAGCGCAGTCAGTCAGTACACCCCGTATATTCCGATAACGCTATATGAACCATGCTGCATTCATTCTGAGAGAAAGATCTATTATTCCAAATGCTATTTATAGGGTTTTGACCATAATTACACTACTGTTGCTATTTTACAATTAACTATAATGAATTACGGTTCATACAGAACATGCCAGTGTTGAAACTAATGCACAGAAGCTAATTTCCTTGTTGTAATAATATATTCTACCAACGGGCGCCAGGTACGCATGGTCCGAGCTGTGCGTAAATATAAGCACGAAGTCAAGTTCAAGTTGAAATTGATGAATCCCACACTCTGCTTAGAAATGGTCGTACGCACAGCTTAAGCACATATCTGTGCGTAAGGCACGTTGATGAATGAGGGCCCAGGTCTATCCATTTAAAAAGAATTACTTTAACTTTTTAGTACTTAAGTACATTTAAAAGTAGGACTTTTAGAATTTTACTCAAGTGTGTTTTTAGCCAGATACTTTGACTTTTACTTGAGTCCGATTTTGAGACGGTACCCATACTTTCACTTAAGTGTTACGATGGGTTTGCTAAATGAAGGTTAGAACACAGTTTGCAGAGAGGGAACGGAGGCAGAGATGAGGATAGATGCTTGGAGAAGGGAAGTTTACTGGAGAACCAAGTACAATACAAATAACATACTGAACTCCTTACAACACCTCTCAATACAAAACAACAAAACACTAACACTTACTAGGATGAAAACAGTGCAACACGACGTGGACAGGAACGGGGGGGAAACAGGAGGTATGTCACCACGACGAGGAGAGGGAGACACACTTAAATACCCCTACTAATTATCATTGACTACACCTGGCAGCCCAGTCTAAAACATAGAAACAAACAACACAACTAAACACTAAAGCAACTCATAACACAAAACCAAAACAGTGAACCACATCACACCAGGGAAGGGAAAGTCAAGGACAGCACACACCAGGACACCACATTAATCACACTATTAATTAAAGTTCAAACATTAGTCAGCATGTCCAATGTACTGGCCCGCACCGTCTGCGGGTGACCACCAGAGGGTGGTAGGAGACCATTGTTCACCTCATGTCTGTGGTGCTGACTCTCCCAGGTCTGGCCTGACCTGGGCGTAGGACACTTAAGTATAATTTCTGGGTACTTTTTACACCCCTGTGTAGTACATATCCAAATTTCATAAAGATCCATTCAGAAATTAGTGATTAGGAGTGATTTTGGTAAACTGAACAAAGAAAAACTCAGTTTTCTCATAGACTTCAATTCATTCGGCTGTTTTGCTCTTCCTGTTTTCGTGTTTCTTTGTGTTTTACATTTTTTTTAATTTAGATCCCCATGTGGGGTATCATTGGAAAGTCACACTAATTGGTTACAACGATCCACAATCATTTTCGAGATCGGATCTAGATTGACTACTGCAGCCTGAGTCGGGTGTGGTATTTTGCGCAATACCGTGTACTTTGCACAAGCCTCAAATACCGGCATGTAACTCGAGAACCGCTGAACGGATTTTATCGGATTTTGTCACTATTGACAGGCAACAAATAAGCCTTCAATTCGATATATATACTGTATTACAAAATATGCACACCCGAGCCACTAGGGGTCACCAAAGTGCTGGTTGCAAAAAATCCGAAAAACAGCCCATATGAGCTTAAGAGGTTTTTAACAGTACTGTATATTTGGATATCTTGTATGTCACAAATGTAACAGTACTGTATATCTGTATGTCATGTATGTCATAAATGTCATGATATATATCTGTAATGCGTATGTCATTAATGTCATTATGAATTGAAAATGGGGGACCCTGATGTAAACAAGACGAAAGTCTTTCTCTGGTCTGCATCCCCTTAACAATTGTGTGTATTGAGCCGTACTGTATTGTACCCATTCTGCAATCTGTTAATAAAGTTTTCAATCAATCAATCAATCAATCAGCCTCATGTTAGTGATAAAGTGGTAAGTTTGACAATAAAACAATACTCTTCCACCCGTGCAGTCCATCGGCGGACATGCAAATGACATCTGGTCATAAATCAATATTATTTATTATGTCATTTGCGGTCCGCCGAGTGAGTGTATAAAAGTAGCGATTTTAAGTATTCAAGTATTAACATCATAAACATGTCACAACAGCATGTAGAATGTATATTATCATCAATACGTTAGTTTAGCAATAGGTTAAAAGTGTCATTAGATAGATTTAACTTTTCGATTTGGTAAATTCTATCCGCGAGGGCAACCATTTTGGATATTTTGAACCATGGGAATTGTAGTCTTTTTGTGGCCATTTTGTAGCAGATATGGTTCTGCGTTGAAAGTTTTTAAAACTACACTTCCTGGAAGATTCTATGGGGTTCAAGGTTCAGAGTTCTGTATGAATTATTTCAATAACTGTTATTATTCGGGATAATAAGCCACAAAAGGTAAAACATTTTACAAATATTGAAAGGCTTTCAAGTTTCTCTTCCCTATTGTTAACAACGTAGGAACAATTAGATCTGAAATTAGTTTCAAAACGGTTGCACTGTGGGGAAAATAAAAAAGTACAGTAGATTACAGTAGATTTCATTATCTGTTCTTATGCATGCCTGGTGATACTAAATCCAAATTGAACTCGGGCATTTGAAAGATAATATATGTATATATATATATATATATATATATATATATATATATATATATATATATATATATATATATATATATATATATATATATATATATATATATAAATGTGCAAATTGGGTATAATAAGGTAATTTATAAGCCTCCTATTCTATATTCTATAATAATATTTCAAATTGCATTGGTCCGGATGGGAGAATTCAGTACTGTATCTACAGAACCTTCTGTTTAATCATCTTCCCTTTATTAATTTCCTTAGATTTTTTGTACATCTCAAGAAGGTACTGGATGAGATCAGTGGCCGTTTTTAATGTTTGGTCATTATTAGCATGGTGTTATTCACTGTCAAAGATGCAAAGAAAAATCATAATTCATATTCTCCTTTGTTTCATCACAATTCAAGCAAGCCTAGTAATAGACACAATATTTATGACACTGTGAATACATTCCCTGAGGTCCGTAGATGTCCCTAGATACCAAGAATATGCATATGGACCTTGTATAAGTGGAGCAATATTCCATTTACCTAGGTATATATTTTAGGCGGATTTTCAGAAAATATTCCACGGGTGGAAGAGGTTAAAGCAGCACCGGGGTTGAGAAGAAAAGATTACCTCTACAATAACTAGTTACAAATGCTTGAATATCATTTATAATCTCGACACAAATCCTAAAGGAAATCCCTCTTTGAAACAAAGTGAACCAACATTGCGCTCAGACAGTGGCGGCGCCAGAGAATTGGCATTGGGGGAGCTCTGGGGGGGCTGGATTGTTTATAGCAGGTGCTAATGAATTTTAATGCGACAAACAATAACAAACAAAATAACGGCTAATATAGGCTACATCATTGAAAATGCACGTTACTAAATGTTTAGCGTTATACACCAATGCAAGCACCCAATAACCCAATAAAGCTCAGTCAGTATGATTACAATTTAAAACAACGCTTGAAAGAAAAGTAACCAAAGAAAAGGTGTAATATTTAAGATTTCGTTTCTACAAAGGGTATAGCAACAAAATATATATATATATCAGATAATGACAAACCACAAGGACAACGAAAACATAGCCTATAATAATATGACTACATTTCTGACATGCACCATTCATTCACCACGGTAACAGCCACCATGAGAGCAGTAGTCAACTGGGCACGGCGACCCTATACATTAAACTAGAAAGAAGAAGAAGACCCTACAATTACTCAAGTACTTTACACCCCTGGGTAAAGCTGTAGGGAGAACTGCTCCCTACAGGGAGACAGCAGCGCCAGCTGGCCTCAGGTTTACATGCAGCACCCGTTCTAATGGCAGACAGCGCTCCAGGGATCCAATTATTCTCCTGTAACACTTTATGTATTCAATACTAAATATATACCATGCATTATTTAGACTTTTCAGAGGTTCGTTTCCCCCATCCCGCAAAACTACCCGCTGCACCTTTAAGAAAAACTAAACGAGGAAGGTAATGTGGGATATTGACATTAAATGTGATACATAAAGTGTGAAAGAAGTAAATCGAGCAAAAGTCAGGTGGAATCAAAGGATAGAAAGTAAATCTCAAGGGATGATGGGAAGGAAGTGACACTAAAGGCGTATTCGGCCTGACTTCGCTTTGCTGGAGGAGGCTTGTGGACTTTTAGGGGCATTCCAGCGACAGGAACATGGAGAAGCCTTTACAGGAAGTGGCTGCAGACATCTAACCATTACGACATATCACACAGTAAAGGCTTTTACGGCAAGCTGCTAAAAACAAGGCGGCTAGTTGTAGCTAACGGTAGCGGCTAGCTGCTGGTTGTAGCTAACGGTAGCGGCTAGCTGCTGGTTGTAGCTAACGGTAGCGGCTAGTTGCTGGTTGTAGCTAACGGTAGCGGCTAGCATCTACTACCACAATATAGTGTTTTTAAATGTGGAGGGATGCTGACGTCACGCCAAAGCCGCCGTTATTTCACGGCAAGGCATGAGTGAACCTTTCGCGAACTGCCGGTTTGAAGTCACGCTGTGATGTAGGATATGTGTGGATTATTTAATGCTACGGGCCCAAAGGTAGGATATGTGTGGATTATTTAATGCTAAAGGCCAAAAAGTAGGATATGTGTGGATTATTTAATGCTAAAGGCCCAAAGGTAGGATATGTGTGGATTATTTAATGCTACGGGCCCAAAAGTAGGATATGTGTGGATTATTTAATGCTACGGGCCCAATAGGAGTTGAAAAACAGGAAGTCATTTGCCGGATTTTTTTATATTGCAGATTCGCACAGGGATTACGTTGGTAATAATTACAATTACAGGTACATGGCCTCCCCCCTTAACTCCAATCCAGGTCAGTGATAGAAAGTAAATGACATCAGATCACACAATCGAGTCAAATAAGCAATGTGATACAGAGTACAGTTGTAATGTGATAAAGTGTACAGTTGTAATTAGTGCTGTCAGGTGATTAAAAAAATGTATCTAATTAATTACAGGATTTGTAATGAATTAATCTAATTAACCACATTTTAATCGCATAACAATTTTATGCCTGATATTCTATATTCTATAATCATATTTCAAATTGCATGTGTCCAGATGGCAGAATTCAGTACTGTATCTACAAAACCTGTTTAATGATCTTTCATTTATTAATTTGCTTCGATTTTTCAGGTCTGGTAAATTTTTGCATGGTGTTATTCATAGTCAAAGATAAAACATTTTTTATTGATATTCTCATTTGGTTCATTACAATTTACTCAAGCCTAGTAACAGACACAGGCATTCCCTGAGATCCATAGATGTCCCTAGAATCAGATACCAAGAACATGCAAATGGACCATATTAAAAAAAAGTCTGTACATGTGTATTCTACGTTCTTATGGAATGAATGAGATTAAAAAAACATTTTATACATTTTTTTTAAAAGATTCTTAATTAATTTTGAGTTAATTTTCACAACACGATAATTTGCTGTGTAATTAATTAATCTAATTAACGCGATAAACTGACAGCCCTAGTTGTAATGTGATACAGAGTATGGTTGATATTGTATTGTATTGTTGTTGGTTAATATATAGTTACAGGTAAGAAGGATATATACATGTTTGGACCCCCTTCTCTTTCATCTCTTTTGGGGGGGTGGGGGGTTGTCTTTTATATTAGCTATATTTTTTGAGGGGGACAAATGTACCTCTTCTCAATATTGAGGGAGGCCCTTCAACCCCTCCTAAACCTACAGCTCTGTTCAAAGTGTTAGGGTCAAATCAAACGAGCGGGGAAGAGGAAGAGGAGGATGGAGAAGAGGAGGAAGAAGAGGAAGAGGAGGAGGAAGAAGAAGATGAGGAAGAAGAGGAGGAAGAAGAGGAAGAAGAGGAGGAAGAAGAAGAGGAGGAAGAAGAGGATGAAGAAGAGGATGAAGAGGAGGAAGAAGAGGAAGAAGAGGATGAAGAAGAGGATGAAGAAGAGGATGAAGAAGATGATGAAGAAGAGGAGGAAGAAGAGGAGGAAGAAGAGGAAGAAGAAGAGGAGGAAGAAGATGAAGAAGAAGAGGAAGAGGAGGAGGAAGAAGAGGATGAAGAAGAGGAGGAGGAACAGGAGGAAGAAGAGGAGGAAGAAGAGTAAGAAGAGGAGGAGGAAGAAGAAGAGGAAGAAAAGGAAGAAGAAGAGGAGGAAGAAGATGAAGAGGAGGAAGAAGATGATGAAGAAGAGGAGGAAGAAGATGATGAAGAAGATGATGAAGAAGAGGAGGACGAAGATGAAGAAGAAGAGGAAGAGGAGGAGGAAGAAGATGATGAAGAAGAGGAGGAAGAAGAGGAGGAAGAAGAGGATGAAGAAGAGGAGAAAGAAGAGGAAGAAGAAGAGGTGGAAGAAGAGGAGGAAGAAGAGGAGGAAGAAGAGGATGAAGAAGAGGAGGAAGAAGAGGAGGAAGAAGAGGAAGAAGAAGAGGAGGAAGAAGATGAAGAGGAGGAAGAAGA
>NC_140165.1:122988480-123033511 GCF_963971535.1 Notolepis coatsorum | reverse complement strand
CATCATCACCATCATCATCACCACCATCATCATCACCATCATCATCACCACCATCATCATTACCATCATCATCATCACCACCATCATCATCACCACCACCATCACCACCATCATCATCACCACCATCATCATTACCACCATCATCATCACCATCATCATCATCACCATCATCATCATCACCACCATCATCATCACCATCACCACCATCATCATCACCACCATCATCACCATCATCATCATCACCATCACCATCACCATCATCACCATCACCATCACCATCACCACCATCATCATCACCATCATCATCATCACCATCACCACCATCATCATCACCACCACCACCATCATCATCATCACCATCATCATCATCACCACCATCATCATCATTACCACCATCATCATCACCACCACCATCATCACCACCATCATCATCATCACCACCATCATCGCCACCATCATCATCATCACCACCATCATCATCATTACCACCATCACCACCATCATCGCCACCATCATCATCATCACCACCATCATCACCATCACCACCATCATCACCACCATCATCAACATTACCACCATCATCATCATCATCATCATCACCATCATCATCATCATCATCATCATCATCATCACTGTAACTGAGGGGTACAATTCCCTGACTGTATTGATAAGTATGGTATCATTAAACCACTACCGCTTTATGTACTTTAATTACTGGCCATACAGTACATGATATATAAATATGATGAACACTTCCCACAATGAATCGGTTCCACACAAAGTGGTAATTAAGTATTTATTGCAGCAAAAGGTACATAATATACTTCTCTATTTTACTTTGGATGCGCTTATAAGGCAAAGGAATGTGCGTAGGCAAATCAATAATGAGTCCATTCTCTGGTTACGCAGGAGGTAATTATACAACCTGAATCTTAGGGAATTATATCTATGGTACACTAGTAATATATAGCGGGAGATACTGAAAGGGTCCCCCCGGTTGTAAGCCAGCAGGGGTAGAGGATCTGTCGGTAGTAGAGAGTCTGGTCAACGATGACTAAGGAGACTCCAAGTACAGGAGACGGTGCAATAGTCTCTTGATCCACAGACGAATACAGCTGTTCTCCGTAGACTGTAGCTCCACAGTGAAGAAAGCTAGCCGGCCTCAGGCTCTCTGAGGCGCAGACTCGACTGGTCTCCTCACAGGGTAAATCCAACACGTGTAGGCGTCGGCGATTCTCCGCTCCATAAATCACAGGACCAAAACAAATATAATCCAGCCGCAAAGGGCTATGTAGTCGTCGGGTAGATTAATCCAGTGTACATGTCCACACGGTTCTCGTCTAGGTCTCCTCGGGTGAAAGCGCCATGAAAGCAGCCCAGCCTGGATAAGCACTCTAGCTGGTACGAGGAAGCGTTGGTGATGCTGGTCACTGTAGAACTTTAGCCGCACGATACACTATACACAAATAGACTATTACTGACTTAATAGAAATATGTCGCACTCGACGGTATAGCGCCAAACTCTGACAATTCAGTTATTAATTTGCACGCGGTCTCAATGCTCTATTTTGGGGCCAAACAGGCCATACTTCACCGCACGGAGTATCGTGGGTGAGGCTTCAACTTATTGGGTAACTCTACTTCTGTATTCACCTGCGCCATATTTATATGCACGGCGAACAATCTAGTGCCAACCTCATTTCTGTCTCGTATCCCTGGGCAAGGCCGGGCATGTACAGACATGTCTTGACGGTGGCTTTGAACCTGACTCTGGAGGCACGGCCCCGGCGCCTGTGGACCGCTGTCCAATAGGAGAATGAAATATTATGGTCTGTAATAGGCTAAAGGGATATTCCGTGTATATGTACAAGGAATATACAAGGGATATCAAACGATATACAAATACTATGCAATATATATCAATCAATAAATATATATATTCGGTTTAATCTGATCCTTTGTAACAGCCGCCTCCTAATTAGCTAAGCAGAGACAGATTAACCGCACTGTCCACTACTCAATGTCTGTTGTGAGGGGTCGGGCAGTTCACAAAGTCATGGGGTCATGGTCGTCATCGATAGTATCGGGGAGCCTTGGCAGTTCTATTAGCCTCGCCACGGGTCGGGTGTAGATCCGTCCTTGGACGAGCACTTCGGCTGCTCGGACCTTTCCGTCGGCACCGGTGATCACTTTGCTTACGCGGCCAGCCGGCCACATAGCTCGGGGTAGTGACTGGTCGATAATCATGACGACTGTTCCTTCTGTCAAATTGTCTCTCTCTTTCACCCATTTCTGGCGGGTCTGTAGAGACGGTAGATAGTGGAGTAGGAAGCTGTTCCAAAACTTGTCAGCCAATACTTGACTGTACCTCCACATTCTTCGGCCGTTCGCTTCTTCAGGCCTGTACATTGTCTGTGGTAGCGCGGGGTCCAGCCGCCCCATCAAGAGTGTGTTGGGGGTGACTGGGTCGACATCTGCTACATCACTTGAGACGTAACCGAGGGGCTTTGAGTTCAATACTCCCTCGATCTCCGTGAGGACTGTCATTAAGACTTCTTCCGCCACGGTCTGGGCCCCAAGCACGGCGTACAGGGCTGTCTTTATTGAACGTACTTCTCGTTCCCAAGTTCCACCGAAGTGAGGTGCGTTCGGGGGATTAAACTGGAAGTCAATCTGGGATGGAGCGAGGTGGGTCTTAAGTTCTGGGCCCATAGCTTGGAAGCTCTCTCTCAGCTCTCTTTCTCCGCCTTTGAAGTTTGTCCCGTGATCAGACAATAATATAGACGGTTTGCCTTTCCGCGATGTGAATCTTCGGAAGGCCATAAGGAATGAGTCTGTGCTCATGGTTGGAAGGAGTTCTATATGCATCGCTCGGGTGGTCATGCATTTGAATACAATACCCCACCGCTTCTCGGTTCCTCTTCCTTTCTTTATATACAGCGGGCCGAAACAGTCCATACCGGTGGAGTGAAAAGGCTTGTCGCCGAGTCGGAGGCGACAGGGAGGTAGGTCAGCCATCCGGGGTATACTGGGCTGCGCTCGCCACTTACGACAGTCTAGACAGGTTCGCTGGAAGCGCCGCACTGCTTCTCTCCCTTGCAGTATCCAATAACGACGTCTGATCTCCGCGAAGACTCTCTCTGCCCCGGCGTGATGCACATCCTCGTCGTATTTCTTTATGATCAGCTCTGTGACCTTGTGTCGGCTGTTTAAGACTATCGGGTACTTGACGTCATCCGGTAAGTCTGGAGCTCTCCGCAGACGACCACCCACTCTGATGAGACCATGGGCGTCGCTCTCGGGGGCTAGGTGGAGCAGTCTGCTGTCTGATGGGACGGGCTTTGCTCCCTGTAGACAGTCTAGCTCATCGGGGAACGAGTCTCTCTGGGCTCGTTGTAGTAGAAGAAGTTCTGCTTCTTCGTAGTCAGCTGCTGTAATGTCAGTAGTGAGCTGAACCTCTGGGTGGTGCCACAGGAATGTCTTTAGCTGCGCACTCTCTAGGGTGAGGCAATCGTCTATGTCGGGGTCTGTGGAGACGAGTGTGTTCAATCCACAGAACATAGATTTCTTGTTTTCGGCCTCCTCTTTACTCGCTTCCCGTGGGGTGGGTGTAGGCCACTCTTCTTCTGGGAGCTTGAGGAACTCTGGCCCGTCACTGTATAGGTTGTGACGGGTGAGGTCATCCAGGGACATTCCCCGGGTGATGACGTCAGCTGGGTTGTGTTTTGTGTCCACATACCTCCAGCTTGCTACTTCTGTTAAATCTTGAATCTCTGTGACTCTGACTCCCACGAAGACCTTGTATCTGCACGAATCAGACCGGATCCATGTGAGTACTGTCGTGGAGTCTGACCACAAGATTGTTCTTTGCACCGGAATGGTGAGTTCACGTTGGATTAACGTGGCGAGTTGCGCTCCTGCTAGGGCTGCGCAGAGCTCTAGACGCGGGATAGATTGTTGCTTTCGTGGGGCTATTCTTGAGCGAGCCAGGATGAAAGCAGTATGTATTTCTCCTCCCTCCTCTCGGGCACGCAAGTAGGCCACCGAACCGTAGGCTACTTCGGAGGCGTCGCTGAAGACGTGCAGGTCCATCTGGCATGTCTCCGGCCTCACTGTGGGTGGGAAGTAGCTGCGGCGTATGTTGACACCTGGGAGTGAGCTGAGTTCCGTCTCCCACTCTCTCCATGTGGATGCAAGGTGTTCGGGTATGGGGTCGTCCCAGCCCTGGTCCTTGTCCCATAACGCTCTTACAATCATCTTTGCCCTGGTGGTGTAAGGTAGAATACATCCCAACGGGTCATATTGTCTGGCGAGTGTTCTGTGTACACTCCGTCTGGTGGTCGGTAGTGCAGTCGACCTTCCCTGCTCCTTGGTCAGGGGTGTGTGTTTATAATGGAGCGAGTCTGTTTTGAAGCGCCAGACAAGTCCTAATGTCATTTCTTGGGCTTCTCCTGGGATGGTCGCCATCCAGGTCTCGCTGCTTGCTGCCTTGTCCTCGGGGGAGAGGCTGCGCAATACTTGCGGGTCGCTGCTGGCCCACTGCCTGAGATCAAAGCCGCCTTTGATCAGGGAGGCGCGGAGTAGAAGGGCCTCGGCTTCTTCTGGCGTCGAGACGCTTTGCAGACAGTTGTCCACGTAGAAACTATTTCCTACACTTTGTCGGACCTCTTCATCAGCTGCTGGGTCCTCTGCGACGTGTTTTTGCAGTGCAAACGTAGCACAGCATGGGCTGCATGTGGTTCCGAAAGGGAGGACTTCCCATTGATAGATGGCTGGTTGCTCATCCCCGATCCTCTCTCTCCATAGGAACCGCAGCAGGGGCTTGTCCTCCTCCACTAGTCTCACCTGCAGGAACATCCCTTTGATGTCGCCGCTGATGGCCACCTTGTCTTGGCGGAAACGTAGTAACACGCCTAGTAGAGAGGGGCCGAGTGTTGGGCCGGGCAAGAGCTCTTTATTCAGATTTTGTGATCCGATCTGGTAGCTGCAGTTGAACACAATACGATCCTTGCCGTTGTGGTGGACTTTGTGGTGCGGCACGTACCATGATTCGGTCGTCTGATCGGCCTCTTTAATGTCAATTTTCTTTATGTGTCCCGCTGTGATTAGCTTGTTAATCTCAGCGCGGTACACCGTCTCTTGAGCGGGGTCTCTGGCTAGGCGCCGCTCTGTGTTCAATAGATACCGCTCCGTCGCTTCTTTTGGGGCGTGGAAGGTAGGCATACCCTCTCGCCTCAGGAGTGGAGTTGCGTATCTCATCACTCCGTTGACTTTGACTCTCTTTGTCCCCTGCTCGAGGAGGGCTATAGCGTAAATGTCTTCCTTGGAACGAATGTCTTTCTTTTCGTTCTTAAAGGGCATTGTCTCTAGTGTCCATAGCCTCTCGACATGCTGTAGGAGGGTGGTGTCTTCTTCTGTCACTCTGGAGTGGAGGCAGTTAGTGGCTGCTGTTCGGTTAAGAGACTTAGCGAGGGGGCCTTGTAATGTCCATCCTAGGCGGGTCTCGACTGCTGCAGGACAGCCTCTGGGCCCTGTGTGGACCCGGTCTATCGGGACGATGAGGTCTGCATGGTCGGAGCCTATCAGCAGGGTCGGGGTGGCACCGTCTATGAGCGGTATAGGTAGTTGACGCAGGTGCACATATTTATCCATCAGCTTGGCGATGGGGTAGGTGTACTGCGACAGGCCTATTTCTTGGCTGGTGAAAGCGTTAGTAATCCTATACCGTCTCTCTGGCTGCCCGCTTGCTGCGATAGTGAAGGAGACATTCTCGCCCTTTATCGTCTTTAGATCTCTTCTTATTGTCCGAATCGTCATCTGGTTTTCGCTCCCCCGCAGCCCCAGCTGGGCCGCAGCGGACGCGAGGAGAAGGGTCTTCTCTGACCCGTCGTCAAGGACGGCGTAAGTGTCCATGACCTTATCTTGGTAACTCAGTGTTACGCGGACCACCTTTAAGAGCACCCGGGCGCCCCCGCTGCTGGCGGGGTCAATGTACATAACACTTGCCTTTGTGCTGCTTGAGGGTGCAGGCTTTCTTCTGTTACTGTCGTGTAGGACATCTAGGTGGGCTCCGTCACACCGACTACACCTCTTCTTTAACCCTTTTAGGTCGCGGGGCTTGTTTGGACCCGTGGGCGGAGAACAAAGGGATTTAGAATGACTCATAAATGCTCTGGAAGTCGCGCTTTTCAGAAATCTGTAAAAATAGAAAAATGACAATTTCGAGTGCTTTGAGATTTACTATATATGTCTCCTTACTTGCTAAACATAATACGATTTGTAAATACGTTTAATTCTTGCTAGATGTTATGCTTGTAATTATCTGCGTTTGCCAGAGAACTACAGCGCGTCACGAAACGCACGTCACGCACGCGCGCACACACACAAGAGAAGCGTGTGCGCTGTGAAGGTGTTAGACCCCCGCGCAGAGGTGAGAGGTATCAGAGACTCGCTACCCCCCATCCAAATTCTAAACAACAGATCGGCATCGGCTTTTCATAATATGTATGAAATATCTCTTGCAATAATATCCACGGGACACTGAGCTGCTTCGCAGAATAATGTGGTGTGTGTGTATGTGTGTGTGTGCGCTGAGACGCAGCGTCAAGACGAAACTTGTGTCGAGTCTGCTTCTATGTATGTCTGCTTCTTCTGCTTCGACAGTCCTGTATACCCACGTCGCGCTAAAACATTAACTAAGTATGGCAGAGTGCGTGTGTGTATATGATCAGCCACTGGCTACTGTGTGACGAGTTTGGTGTTTTGGTCACCCGCGCTGAGTAAACACGGTGCTTTAGTTGACAGCGCGAGTGAAGGAAAGATGACGTCGCCTCTCTGTCTCTCTCTCTCTCTCTCTCTCTCTCTCTCTGTCTGTCTGTCTGTCTGTCTGTCTGTCTGTCTGAGAACCCAGGTTGCTTTCTAACCTATATATATCTCTCTCCCTCTATCTCTCCCTCTCTCTCTCCCTCTCTCTATCTATATCTCCCTATCTCCCTCTCTTTATCTTTATCTTTATTACGGATCCCCATTAGTCATCACCGCAGCAACAACTAGTCTTCCTGGGGTCCACACACAACAAAAACAGTACATCATACATAACATTATAGTAGCATACATTTAAAAATATATTCCAATATTCCTACATATAAAAATATAAAAATATTTCCAAATAGCATTACAGTACACAAACAGAGTATCAGATCACAGACAATACAATAAAAGGGATTAAACTCTCAGACAGTCATTTCTTTACAGTGTAAACTACAGTATCTGTGTTTTTCTTTAATGTAAACTAATTTCTTTTTCTCTCAATGCTCTTTTCAAATTATTTTTAAAACTTATCTTACTGGTTATCTGAGTAAGATGTACTGGCAGTTTATTCCAATATGACATGGCTCTATATAACACAGTTTTCTTTGCTGCATTGGTTTTTGGTAGTAGCAGTGTGAACGTTTCCCTACAGGCATGCCTAGTATTATACTTATGTCGATCATGTGTACATGTTAGCTGTGAATACAAACAGATAGGTTCTCTTGAGATATATATATTCCTCATGAACAAGATCAGGCTGCAATCCAGTCTGTCTTCCACCTTCAACCACAACAGCTTGGTATGCATCCCCTCCACACTGTTTCTCATTGAGCAGTTCAGGGCCAGACGGGCCGCTCTGTTCTGAGTGAGCTGGATCTTATTGAGCTCTTGTCTTGAGGCATTAGACCAGACAGCTGGACAGTAGTCAAGGTGAGAAAGAACTAATGACTGTATCACTTGCTTCAATATCAGATCGGCTAGAAAATACCTACACCTTCTGATAATTGAAATACCTCTGCTCATTTTGGCAACCACATTGTTGGTGTGAGTTGACCATGAGAGTGTTCCATCAAGTGTGACACCCAACAGCTTTGCCTCTCTAACTTGCTCAATAGCTGTTCCGTCTAAAGATATACTTAGCTTCACGTTTTTCTTATACTGTAGTATGCTTGGATCCCAATATTAGGCTCTTGGTTTTTGAGATGTTTAACTTCAGCCTGTTTTCAGACACCCAAGTGGACACTAAGTTCAAATCTCTCTCTCCATCTCTCCTCTGTATCTCCCTCTCTGAGACTACTTCTGTGTGTGTGTGTGTAACCAAATGCATACCTACATGTATGACCTATATCTATCTAATACTTTTGGATATGAGCATTCTTTTCAATAAGTATGGAAGCCTGAACACAGAATGACACCAGTATCACTGACTACCACGGCAAGCCTATAGAAAATTATTCTATTTAATAATAATAATAATAATAATTATTATTATTATAAATGTCTCTCTCTCTGTTTCTTTCTTTCTTTCTTTCTTTCTTTCTTTCTTTCTTTCTTTCTTTCTTTCTTTCTTTCTTTCTTTCTTTCTTTCTTTCTTTCTTTCTATCTCTCTCTCTCTCTTTCTATTATATTACTATTATATATCTATCTAAATATCTAAACCTCTGTCTATCTAGTGTGTGTATATGCATGGCATCAAATCAAAGTGTGTGTTGCCTGTATTGATCAGTCACACTATACCCCCATTCAGCTGTAATTGTTCCCTGCTGGGCCTTTGTTTCATGGTGTGAATTAGTCATTGAAATTAACATTGACATCACATTGAATTCTGGGAAGGAGTGTAGTTCCCTTATCATTAGCTGAATTCACTGAATTCCCTTCAGAGGCTCCTGCTGCAAATTGGTAATGACTGTACCAGAATGTTTGATAGGACATTGATTGAAAACTATCGTCTCAAATTTGACAATTGATGGCTTATTTTGAAGGTATGAATCTGTAATTTTATATTATGTAACAAAAAAAAAGGGGGAAATTCTCAGGAGGAGGAGCTATTTAGGTTAGACTTCTAAGGGTTAAGCGGCAATCGGCTGCCATGTGACTGCGCGCACATCGGTAACAGCGTCGGTTGGACTTTATCCATTGACTCACCTCGTCGGCGGTCATCTTCTTGAACGTGTCACATTGTGACAACCAGTGTTCCTTTTCGCAGTACGGGCACACCATCTTCCACTTCTCTTTCATCGAGGGGGTACTGTGGTTCTTGCTGCTCGGTACCGATTCTGATTGGTGCATGACGGTCACCAATCTTCGGCCATCGTTTGCTCTCCTAGGTCCCTCTCTGGAGCTTGGGGTGCTCCGCATGAACGTATCCAACCGTAGGCTGTTGACTTCTCTCGCCAGGAAGTCGGCTAGGTCTAGGAGGGATGGCTCGGGACCGTTAGGATCACGGTGGTCTCTTTGCCGCCTGAAGCGCTCTTGTCGGGCGGGCGGAAGCTTCTCTAAAATCCTCTCGACATTAGAGTTCGCGTACAGTTCGTGCATACCCTTTTCTCTTTGCGCCCCCAGCATCCCTACCAGGGATTGTACCTTGATAGACAGGTCATCTAGTGAGCGATTGTCTGTGGCTGGGGGTAGGCGGTCAATATGCCTTATCTCTTGTATTACGTAGTCCCATATGCGTCCATATCTTTGGTCGAGTGCTGCTAGAGCCGCTGTGTATGGGGTAGTAGAGGTGGCATAGGCCAGCGCTATATTGTGCGCTCGGGGCACCTTGAGGTGCTTCAGTAGGATAGCATACTTGTACGGTTCATCAGCTACATCGGACATCATTATCTCTAAGCACATTCGTAGCTCCGTGTACTGTGCTCTGTTCTCGTGGGTGAAGTCCGGAAACGTCGGTGTGCCAATGTATGATGCCATGGATGGCTGGCACATCGGTGAGCGTTGGAAGAGAGGCCTCCTAGGCGAGTCTCCTCTTACGCCTCTTGGTGGGCTGGTACATGCTGGGTACCATGGCCCGCGTATCCAGGTGCTGTTCCTCGGGGCTGGTCGTGCGTCAAGCTCACCCGTGAATTGAGTCGGGGGTCTGTAGCGCAGAGCCGCGGGGGTAGAGCCTGGGCTGTACTGGACCTCCTGGTCCTGTGGAGTACTGTGCTGCTGTCGGGCTTGACTCTCCTCCTCTCCCTCTTCTTCTTCCTCTGGCAGGTCCTCTAGATCCTGTAGTCGTCTATTTAGCCTCTCCGCGGTGTAGACCGTTTCTTCCTTGTAGCTGGGTCTCACTTGGACCGGTCGGGGAAGGCGTTCGGAGGGGGGTATAGGCTCTCTCTGGTGGTCGGGCTCAGGGTCGCTTGATCGGGTAGGGGAGGGTGCCCTTGACCCTTGTCTTGACGAGGCCCTGGAACCCCGTGCGGAGGGAGGGGGTGTTGCCCTGGTGATCAGCTGCTCCATTATCTGCGCTTGTAATCGGTCGCGCTCGGCTTCGCGCTTGGTGAGAGCGAGGTCGCGCTCTGCTTCTCTTTGGGCAGCGGCGCGCTGGGCTTCGGCGGCGGCGCGCTGGGCTTCGGCCCGGTCCCTTACCATATTCTCTTCCGTCTGAAGGCGTCTAATCTCTAGACGTATACGATCTTCGTCGCTCCGTTGCTGCGCCTGAAGGCGTTCTCTTTCCATGGAAGAATGTTCGCGCTCACTAAGCGTCTGTGCTTGGAGTCGATCGCGCTCTGTTGAGGCTGCTAGGCTGGCGAGGAATGCCTGTGCCAGCATCTTGTCCGCCTCGCTGGGGGAAGACGCTGGTTGAGGTGATCCGCTCCTGGCAGTACTCGTTGGAGATCTGTTCTCCTGTGGCGAGTCCTGGAGATCCATCTCCGGGGTGCTCTCCTCTTCTTGTAGCGGGTAGAGTTCCATCCCTGGAGGGCTGTCTTTATCCTGGAGCTCTCCGGGGACTACTTCTTCGGTCTTGGCGGGGGGTAAAGTCATGTCAGGTCCCTCCTGGTCCCTACCGTGAGCTTGGTCAGTTACGTTAGAACCCACTAGGTCCTCTATTGGCGGGGTAGCCTGGTCGATAGGGTCGGACATAATTTTACTATCTACTTTTTCCGCGTTTACCGTCTGTAGAAGGCTAGGTAGTATATTGGCAACGTAATCCTCTAAGTACTGAGGTGTCTGCCGTCTACGCTGCGGGCGATCTACTTTAGGAGAACCGTTTTGTGGAGTGTTCATCATAGGCCATGTCAATATTAATACCACTATATTAATATTACACTAGTTACCCTCCGGCTCGAAGGACCAATTGTAACTGAGGGGTACAATTCCCTGACTGTATTGATAAGTATGGTATCATTAAACCACTACCGCTTTATGTACTTTAATTACTGGCCATACAGTACATGATATATAAATATGATGAACACTTCCCACAATTAATAGGTTCCACACAAAGGTGTAATCAAGTATTTATTGCAGCAAAAGGTACATAATATACTTCTCTGTATTTTACTTTGGATGCGCTTATAAGGCAAAGGAATGTGCGTAGGCAAATCAACAATGAATGTCCATTCTCTGGTTACGCAGGAGGTAATTATACAACCTGAATCTTAGGGAATTATATCTATGGTACACTAGTAATATATAGCGGGAGATACTGGAAGGGTCCCCCCGGTTGTAAGCCAGCAGGGGTAGAGGATCTGTCGGTAGTAGAGAGTCTGGTCAACGATGACTAAGGAGACTCCAAGTACAGGAGACGGTGCAATAGTCTCTTGATCCACAGACGAATACAGCTGTTCTCCGTAGACTGTAGCTCCACAGTGAAGAAAGCTAGCCGGCCTCAGGCTCTCTGAGGCGCAGACTCGACTGGTCTCCTCACAGGGTAAATCCAACACGTGTAGGCGTCGGCGATTCTCCGCTCCATAAATCACAGGACCAAAACAAATATAATCCAGCCGCAAAGGGCTATGTAGTCGTCGGGTAGATTAATCCAGTGTACATGTCCACACGGTTCTCGTCTAGGTCTCCTCGGGTGAAAGCGCCATGAAAGCAGCCCAGCCTGGATAAGCACTCTAGCTGGTACGAGGAAGCGTTGGTGATGCTGGTCACTGTAGAACTTTAGCCGCACGATACACTATACACAAATAGACTATTACTGACTTAATAGAAATATGTCGCACTCGACGGTATAGCGCCAAACTCTGACAATTCAGTTATTAATTCGCACGCGGTCTCAATGCTCTATTTTGGGGCCAAACAGGCCATACTTCACCGCACGGAGTATCGTGGGTGAGGCTTCAACTTATTGGGTAACTCTACTTCTGTATTCACCTGCGCCATATTTATATGCACGGCGAACAATCTAGTGCCAACCTCATTTCTGTCTCGTATCCCTGGGCAAGGCCGGGCATGTACAGACATGTCTTGACGGTGGCTTTGAACCTGACTCTGGAGGCACAGCCCCGGCGCCTGTGGACCGCTGTCCAATAGGAGAATGAAATATTATGGTCTGTAATAGGCTAAAGGGATATTCCGTGTATATGTACAAGGAATATACAAGGGATATCAAACGATATACAAATACTATGCAATATATATCAATCAATAAATATATATATTCGGTTTAATCTGATCCTTTGTAACAGCCGCCTCCTAATTAGTCCCACCTAATTAGCTAAGCAGAGACAGATTAACCGCACTGTCCACTACTCCATCATTCTCTCGTCAATAGCCTAAGATGCCCTCAGGGTGTGTGTGACACATGGGCAAGAGGAGCGAGTGTGTGTCTTTTTTTTTATACACTTTTTTTCTCCTCCTTTTTCTATTTTTCTCCCATCGCAATTTAGAAGTGCCAATTCCCCCCTCCCCTGTCTTGAACGTTGCTTGCATGTGCCCCCCACTGGCCGATTGTAGGGAGGATAGAAGCCTGTCACATGTCCCCTCCGATACATGTGGAGGCAGCCAGTCCCATCTTTTCACCTGCTGCCAGGCTAGCGCGGACTCTCATTTGGCGAGGAGTAACGTGTGGGAGGGGTCGACGAAGCCTTACTTGGTTCTAAGAAGAGGGTCTCGTGTATTATTGGGTTAGGAAATTTTTTACTGTACATTGGAGGGGGTTGGGTTAGGACATTTACAGGGGCCAGTTTAGAATTGCAGTCTCCCGTAGGTGCTCTTTGAGAGTGGTTTTGAAAGTGGGTAGTGATTCACATTCCTTTACGGCTGTGGGTAGGGCGTTCCACATTGATGTGGCATAATTGCGAAACGTGTTTAGTCCCTTGTTTGAGCCGAATCCGGGTTTAACATGACTTGTGGAGCTCCCTCTGGTGTCGTGGTCGTGGTATTCACTGACCTTTGGGAAGTATTTTGACATGTACATGGGTACCTTTGTACCATGTCCTTGTGGTTAATGGCCATGTGCTGGCTTTTCTCCGACGGCCTGCGGAAGCCCTTGGGGCAGTGGTCGCAGCGGTGCGGGAAGTCCTTGGTGTGGACGGAGATGACGTGGCGTTTAAACCCAGACACGTCCATACTGCTGTACGGGCAATACTGGCACTGGTAGACCTTTCTGCGCCCGGTGGTGTTGTGAACAGAGGGCATGTGGTGACTCAGTGTGCTCCTACTACTACTATTAGTATTACTACTATTAGTACTACTACTATTACTACTACTACTATTAGTACTACTGCTATTACTACTACTACTATTAGTACTACTACTATTACTACTACTACTATTAGTACTACTACTATTAGTACTAGTGCTGCTGCTGCTGCTGCTACAACTCTCCATGTGCTTCTTCAGCTCGGCGGGCTGCTCGGACCACCACGGCTGGCACTTAAAGCGGAGGTCGTGAACAGACAGGATGTGGCGACTCAGGGTGAAGTGGTCCGAGGTGTTGAAGCTACAGTGGCCGCACAAGTGTCCGGCGCTGCTCCCGCGCGTCTCCGTGTGTCTCCTCGTCGACCCCTGGAAGCCCGTCTCACACGGCTCCCACTGGAGGGGGAGGTCCTTGGTGACGCCCCGGCCTACAGGGGAACCGAGACACAGCGTAAAAGAAAAGGACCCTGTTGTCCTCCCAGTCTCCTTAAAACCAATGCTTTTGTCACAAATACAACAATATGTATTGTGTACAAAGTGTAAAATATATATAAATATATCGATCCGTCCGTCTATTGTAAAATAACTATAAAACGTGTCTGCAATGCACTGCATCTACCGTTTTAAAGCCGTCAAGTTTCCATGGGGGGGGGGATGCCTATTCCTTAATGACAGGTCATGAGTGCTGCTTTTGCTTCTGCGTTTTCCCTGATTGGCTGCGCCATGCCCCGCGGCAGGCGCGGCAACCGCAGAGCAGAGCGGCAGAGCGGCAGAGCGCGAGCGGAATTAGGTAACCGCCGCAGGAATCCGCCATGATTTTCATTCGGCGCTTCAGCTCACCTGGCATAGCAGCGGTCCGCGGTCCCTGCGGTTCGTTGTTGACGAGTTCGAATCCCATGATTTTTTTTTTTTAACGTGATTTTTTTTTTAACGTGTATTCTTTCGCCGGTTAAGGTTAGGCATGGTTAAGGTTAAGGTTAGGCATTGTTTCGGAGTTGGTTAAGGTTAGAACGGTTAAGTTTAGGCGCAGTTAAGGAGCTGGTTAAGGTTAGAGTTTGTCTTAGAGACAGCCTATTTCCGCACTGCCGCTCTCCCGCGTTGCCGCGGTCACATGGTCAAATTGTCACATTCTTGCACTCATGACCTGTCATAAAGCCACACGCGGGGGGGGATAAAGGCTATGCACAACTGGTGAGACGTAGGCTCTTTTAGGCAAGCTGCTGGACAGTGTGACGCTCAGACAGCTCACTGACTGGAGAGTATACTCTGCAGAGCACACAGGCAGAGGGCTGCTGGGCCTCTGGAGGGAAGGACGGGATATAGTGTTATAGTAATAACTCAGAGAAATATAACACATTCATTTATACAATAAACATAACCCAGAACGGTATGGGATATTGTTTAGCAATAATTAAGAGCGTTATTGAATGTCACGTTTTGATTGATATTGATATCATTACCTTGAATTGGGGTGCTGGCTAGAGGGTGTCCCTCTCCGCTCTCCTGGTTCTGACAGAGGGCCCGGCTGGCTAGAGGGTGTCCCTCTCCGCTCTCCTGGTTCTGACAGAGGGCCCGGCTGGCTAGAGGGTGTCCCTCTCCTCTCTCCTGGTTCTGACAGAGGGCCCGGCTGGCTAGAGGGTGTCCCTCTCCGCTCTCCTGGTTCTGACAGAGGGCCCGGCTGGCTAGAGGGTGTCCCTCTCCGCTCTCCTGGTTCTGACCGAGGGCCCGGCTGGCTAGAGGGTGTCCCTCTCCTCTCTCCTGGTTCTGACAGAGGGCCCGGCTGGCTAGAGGGTGTCCCTCTCCACTCTCCTGGTTCTGACAGAGGGCCCGGCTGGCTAGAGGGTGTCCCTCTCCACTCTCCTGGTTCTGACCGAGGGCCCGGCTGGCTAGAGGGTGTCCCTCTCCTCTCTCCTGGTTCTGACAGAGGGCCCGGCTGGCTAGAGGGTGTCCCTCTCCTCTCTCCTGGTTCTGACAGAGGGCCCTGTGTGTTTCAAAGAAAAGTATCATCATGACCGTTACTATACCTGAAGATATACAAGCATGGGTTTTATTGGAAACGTCAGCCTTTTATTTTAGTGGCCCAAATTCTTGGAATGATCTTCAACACACACTAAAAATCAACACTCTACTAACCTGTGGACCGTTTTAAACCCTGATCACAAACCACACTGCTTCAATGTGTAACTGTTTTCATCCATCTTTCTTTATTTTCATCTGTGTTTTGTCCTATTTATTTTAACTTACTATGGAACTCAACTAAAAGAGCGCAACCTCAACGGTTCTTTGAGTTTAAATAAAGGTTTCAAATAAAAAATTAAGAAAATCCCAAATAGTCTCATTTCTATATTTTGCACAGCATGCAGCACAACAAAATGTGAAAATGTCTAAGGGTGCACAAACATTTCTTGCCATGGTAAATATCATGCTATTGTAAATAACCTTTCCCCCACTGTATATATTATCACAGCGGAGCCACTGTATATTTTATTAATCAAATGACTTACTGGATGTGGAGCGGAGGGCAGGAGTCTTCATCCTCAAATGATCTCGCTTCATCAACCGCTCCGCTGTCCCGTGTCACATATGACCCATCCATGCTGCAATAAATAAGGCAAGTAGTAGTAATCAGAATGAATGCTGATCATATTAATAATCTTTCATCATATTAGCAATGATACCATCAATGTGGAAGAATTCACTGATATCTGAAAAAACCTATTCAATATTCGAAAAAATCATGACATGGAATTATCCCAACATGAAAGAAATAATCATAGAATTATGGACAGTTTTAAATTGTGATCACAAAAGATTGTTTTGGTGCGTTATCTGATTCTCTTTTTGTTTTATCTTGTTCATTTAATTTGTCTGCATCACTCGAGATCGGTGTAAATGTGGGCAACCTCAATGATCCAATGTTAACGAGATTCAAATAAAGGTTAATACAAATGGAGATTTGGATATCTCATTTCATCTCAATTTAATTTCAAACCTTTATTTAAACTCGAAAGGCAACTGAGGTTTCCCTCATTTACAGTCACGTTGAGTGTACACATGCAGAAATAAGCTTAAAAAAGCACATCAAATCACACAGCATATTAAATCATAATAATAAGACGACAAGACGAGGCAAAGAGCAAGACAACAAATCAATTAAAACGTGTACAAGTTGATTGACAAAGGTTGGAGATCAAGGTTTTGCAGCAGAGGGGAGAATCTCAGGCTTTAAGGACTGTTGGAGTTCATCCATGAGCTGGAGGGGCATCAATAGTGAAATGCAGATTCACGCTGTTCAGAGCAAACTCAGGGGACCGGAATATTAATGGACATTTGCAACGGATGACAAAATAGCCTATTTCACTTCAGTGAACAGTCACACAAACACATGCTACCATAACCAATTTTTTTCCCCCCTTCTTCTTCTCAATCCTACAATTGTGTGACATGCTGGTGCAGATTGCAGAAAGCTATTCACGGCACTTATGATTTCTAAAATTATTAAATGGTCTTAGGGACCTGCACTGGCAAAGGGAACGGCTCCCGCCTACCTCCGGTCAATGGTCTCTAACTACACACCCTCAAGACCCCTCCGCTCTGCATCTTCTGGCCGCCTCAGACCTACTCCTATCCGAGCTCCGGGAGGGTCATCAAGGAGAACCTGCCTTTTCTCAGTCCTTGCCCCACAATGGTGGAATGAACTACCCACCACAGTTAGGACAGCCGAAACCCGTCCAATCTTTCGCCGTCGACTAAAGACGCACTTCTTCAACCAATAATAATTTTTTTTTAATAATAAAAAAGAAAATCTAACCCTAACTAACCTTACTGCCATGCACTTGTCCTAATATACTAACCTACACTGCAGCACTCAACACTTTGATGAACATTGTTACTCAGCTGATAGAGTTGTGCCCTTCCTTCCTGATGACTTGTCGTACAGAACTTGTAAGCCGCTTTGGACGAAAGCATCAGCTAAATGACTAAATGTAAATGTAAATTAAGCCTAAGATGGTACATTCGTCAAGTGGTCCTGTGGCAAGCGTAAAGGTCTGGGGAGAACCCAGCCGATCTAAAGCTTGGCATAATGTTTCAGCTTTCCAAATAGTTATTACTTTTCCATAGTAAATATTAGCCTCACCTGTTGCACAGTGGCTCCTGTGCTCTGATAGACGACGCAGGAGGAGAGGCAGGAGGAGATGCAGGAGGAGATGCAGGAGGAGATGCTGGAGGAGAGGCAGGAGGAGAGGCAGGAGGAGATGCAGGAGGAGAGGCAGGAGGAGAGGCAGGAGGAGATGCAGGAGGAGATGCAGGAGGAGATGCAGGAGGAGATGCTGGCCTCTTTCTTGGTCCAGACGTCTCATAACTGGGAGGCGAGATAAACTTGGAATAACTAAGCAACCAAGCTATGGTAACTAAGGGTGCATTCATTTTGACAACACATTTCAAAACTGGCTAACAAACTAGCTAAAGTAATCCAGCATTCATTCAAAGCCGACCTGGTACAACTAAACCGGCAACTCTCTCATTTCACTACTGCATACTAGCTGTAAATATTTGACTTGCTAAATATGCATGTGTTAGTCAGAGCACTTTATATTGTATTGTAACTCAGTTAATTTTTTTTGTCTTTTTCTACTCTGTATTGTATATTGTATATATGTATATTGAACACTTTTGTTTTGAACACTTTTGTTTACACTTGTTACGTACTTTTGACTTCTATTGTTTACTTATCTATTTAATTTGTATCTAGCACACTCTCAGGAGCAGAACAGGAACAAGCATTTCATATAAAAGTATTCTGTCTTTTTGTATGACAACTAATAAAGAAACTTGAACTTGAAAACTTGAGCAGAGTTAGGTGTAGGCCAACGTTAGTCAGAGCAGAGTTAGGCCAACGTTAGTCAGAGCAGAGTTAGGTGTTGTAGGCCAACGTTAGTCAGAGCAGAGTTAGGTGTTGTAGGCCAACGTTAGTCAGAGCAGAGTTAGGTGTTGTAGGCCAACGTTAGTCAGAGCAGAGTTAGGTGTTGTAGGCCAACGTTAGTCAGAGCAGAGTTAGGTGTTGTAGGCCAACGTTAGTCAGAGCAGAGTTAGGTGTTGGCCAACGTTAGTCAGAGCAGAGTTAGGTGTTGTAGGCCAACGTTAGTCAGAGCAGAGTTAGGTGTTGGCCAACGTTAGTCAGAGCAGAGTTAGGTGTTGGAGGCCAACGTTAGTCAGAGCAGAGTTAGGTGTTGGAGGCCAACGTTAGTCAGAGCAGAGTTAGGTGTTGGAGGCCAACGTTAGTCAGAGCAGAGTTAGGTGTTGTAGGCCAACGTTAGTCAGAGCAGAGTTAGGTGTTGGCCAACGTTAGTCAGAGCAGAGTTAGGTGTTGTAGGCCAACGTTAGTCAGAGCAGAGTTAGGTGTTGGCCAACGTTAGTCAGAGCAGAGTTAGGTGTTGGAGGCCAACGTTAGTCAGAGCAGAGTTACAGCCCAACCCCACCGGACGCGGGACGTGGGCGTGAGATCAGCGCTTCACTTTCGCTCCCATGTTAAGGCGTCGCTGTTCACACTGGCCGCGGGCGGGAAGCGAATTGTTTCGCTTTGGTTGGATTCAGAGGCGTGCGCCACACGCATTTTCACAGAAATACACTCAATATCTGCATTATTACCACACATAATATAGATGTTGTTCAACCAGCTAATGTGTCTGTATCTTTCCCAATACAAATAAACCATATTACTATACTTTTTCAGGAGTACACAGTCACACTGATTTTATCATTCTAAAATGAATTCTAACATTCTAATTAATTAGATAATAACTGGTTAGTCCTCTCGTGCCACCATCAGGCCAAACTTTCAATTTTTTTAATTAGTTTATCTCCTGATGCGTTAAGTTATCCCTTTGAAACCGAAGCCTGAAACAGTCCGTCTGGGTCCATGTAGTTGTTATTGCTGTGTAATTGTCAGAGAATGTGCTGTGAGTAAGTGCTTTTCACCCTTTTTTCAGAACTTCTTCAGCTTTCAATGTGTGTTATTGTTTGAACTTACTGTATGTTTTGAATGTGTATCAAACTGTTATTAGACAAGGAAAACTAAAATCGGAATGGGATTTTTACAGGTTTTTAGTGAAGTAGACACTGCAATTGCCCATCAATTTAGCTTATCACATGTAAATGTTTAACATGGAACTATTATGCCACTACAATAAATTGTCTTAACCCTGGCCTTTTAGATTATGCTTTTTAGGCAAATTTTTTACTCACTTTTTTCTAGGTGGAATTTTGACATTAGTGGTTGACCTAGAAGCAGGTAGAATTCTACTTGTGTTTACTTCCTCAATAGCTCCCACCGTTTTTGGATTACTGTAAAAGGCACGGCGCTGAGCTTTTTTCGAACAAGGGACTAAACACGTTTCGCAACTATGCAACATCAATGTGGAACGCCCTACCCACAGCTGTAAAGGAATGTGAATCACTACCCACCTTCAAAACCTCTCTAAAAGAACACCTAGGAGACTGCAATCCGAAACTGGCCCCTGTAAATGTCCAAACCCAACCCCCTCCAATGTACAGCCCCCCCCCCCCGCCCCACCTACCCAACCACCTCCAATACAGTTTCTTCCCCCTCAAATGTATATATCTTTCTTAGACTCTTTTTGTATCACAAACAGTGGTACTACGACTATGCTTGCACCTCATGGTACCAAAGCACCTCAAAGGCGCTAAAAACAAAATTGCAAACATCTCAAAACAAACTGGTCAGACTACTGCTTGACCTTACTCCTAGAACCCACCTCACCCCTGCCCACTTTGACAACCTAGGATGGCTTAGAGTAGACGACAGAGTACAACAACTTGCAATGGGCCTGGTCTACAAGATACACTACACGACCAAGGTACCCATGTACATGTCAAAATACTTCCCAAAGGTCAGTGAATACCACGATCACAACACCAGAGGGAGCTCCACAAATCATGTTAAACCCAGATTCGGCTCAAATAAGGGACTAAACACGTTTCGCAATTATGCCACATCAATGTGGAACGCCCTACCCAAAGCAGTAAAGGAATGTGGATCACTACCCACTTTCAAAACCTCTCTCAAGGGACACCTACGGGAGACTGCAATTCAACACTGGCCCCTGTAAATATCCTAACCCAACCCCCTCCAATGTACAGTCATTTACCTAGTATGGTTTTGTCAATAGTTCAATGTACAATTGTGTTTGTTTGTACAGTGTCTCCTCCCCCCCCCCTCAATGTACAGTGTTACTTGTTTATACAGTGTGCCCCCCGCCCCCCCCCCCCCCCCCAACCACCTCCAATGTAAATTACCCAGTATGGTTGTCAATATCCCAATGTACCCAACCCCCCCCACCCAACCTCCTCCAATGTACAGTTTCTACGTCAACCCCCCCCCACCCAACCTCCTCCAATGTACAGTTTCTACGTCAAATGTATATACTCCCTTTTCTTGACTCCTTCTGTATCACAAACAGTACTGTATTTGCAAATCTGGTATGTCATAAATGTATAGATGTAGCAGTACTGACTATCTGTATGTCATGTATGTCATATATGTCTATATGAATTGAAAATGGGGGACCCTGATGGAAACAAGACAAACGTCTTTCTCAGGTCTGCATCCCCTTAACAATTGTATGTATTGAGCCGTACTGTATTGTACCCATTCTGCAATCTGTTAAATAAAGTTTTCATTCATTCATTCATTCATTTCATTCATACTGTATTTATAGATCTGGTATGTCGTAAATGTATAGATGTAGCAGTACTGTCTATCTGTATGTCATGCATGTCATATATCATGTTACGATGAATTGAAAATGGGGGACCCTGATGTAAACAAGACAAAAGTCTTTCTCTGGTCTGCATCCCCTTAACAATTGTGTGTATTGAGCCGTACTGTATTGTACCCATTCTGTAATCTGTTAAATAAAGTTTTCATTCATTCATTCATTCACAAAGCAAATACCTGTTAATATATGTATTTAGTTAATTATACTATATTTCAAATAGCGTCTAGTTTAATTTATACTACTGGTCCTCTCTCAACAGAAAGTACTTACCTGTCCATAAGAACGATCGCCAGCGCCACGTCAGTCTTGAAACCCGTCTCCTCCCGTAACTTCCTCCATCTGCGGAAAGCCATCCCCAGATTCACTCTAAACCGCCACCTCGACCCACCTGTTGTTGTTTTATTAATATACAAAGGAAATATTGGACCGTTCATACTTTGGTCCATAATAATGCGGCCACCTTGCAGCAGGTGAACCAGCTGGTCTGAGCGGAGGCAGGTGACAGAGAGTGAGACCACTCCCCCTGGCCTCACGCTAACGTCACGTGACGGACAGTGAGACTACCATAGATATCTATATATATCTATGGAGACTACTCCCCTGGAGAGAGAGTTTCAAGATAGAGAAACGTCAGACGTAATTCGAGATACGTCAGACGTACTTCGAGATACGTCAGACGTACTTCGAGAAACTTCCGTACTTTCCGCCAATCAGCGCATTGTCCTGTCAGCGGGAGAAATGTCGTGGGAGCGGGCGGAAGTTGCCCAATCTGGAACAATCTCCGAGGCTGCAGCTGGAGGCTACTCGAGCCATAGATATCTATATAGAACACTAGATAGCTTGCCCGCGCTGCCGGCCAATGGAGAGCGACGTCACTGAACCGCCGCCATCTTGGGAGAGTCAGTCTTGAGTGAGAGTGAGTGAGCTGCACAGACAAAAATACTCATAACTCGCTGAAATATTGACGGATTTACAAACGGTTTGGTTTATTACAAGCATTATTAACGTGGCTATGATTCAAGCGGTTTGTAAAAAAAAACATCTTTAATTTTTTTTACAAGTATGTAGTATCATAACTACATCTTTGATGTTTATAGCAAACCAACCCGTTTGTAAATCCGTCAATATTTCAGCGAGTTATGAGTATTTTTGTCTGTGCAGCTCACTCACTCTCACTCAAGGCTGACCCTCCCAAGATGGCGGCGGTTCAGTGACGCTGGTGACTCCGCCTTAAGCTATCTAGTGTTCTATAGATATCTATGACTCGAGCTCCAGACTGGTATGTCATATATGTCCTGATGAATTGAAAATGGGGGACCCTGATGTAAACAAGACGAAAGTCTTTCTCTGGTCTGCATCCCCTTAACAATTGTGTGTATTGAGCTGTACTGTACTGTACCCATTCTGCAATCTGTTAATAAAATGTTCAATCAAGAATGGAGTGATTGACAGTGTCAAAGGCCTTTTGTAGGTCCAGCATGATCTGTTAATACAATTTTCAATCAATCAATCAATCAATCAATCAATCAATCAATCAATCAATCAATCAATCAAGACCCTCGTCGCGGGCACTGCATTCCGTTCTCAGAATGGATTTGACTCGAGAGAGAGATCATCAGCAGGCTATTATATGATATTCAGACTCTAGATCTATTTGCAGAGCCAGATGAGATGAGGCAACCTGTGCGATTTGCACGTACTGTATAGCTACAGACAGTATGTGTGTATGCGCGCACTGCGGGAGGTGGCCAGAAGCGCGCAACTAGCCAACTACTATTATTACTACTATATTAATACAGTTTGATCCATCGCAAAGCGCTCCAGCGCTTGAATACGGCCGGGGGATCCGCTCTATACAATGCAGACCCACGGCTCTCGTATTATAATGAGCCCGCGAGGCGTGTTATTATTAGAGTTAATAATATTGTATATTGTTTACACTGCCTTTTTATTCCATTTTTACTTCTCCACTGTACTATAATTATGTGACCTGTACCTCTATGTCTTCTACTACCTGTACCTCCCCTCCCCCCGGCCCTCCCCATGCTGCTGATTTTATATTATTTTATGAATACAACGTTTAATGTTCGCTTAGCTAACGTAGAGAAACGTCAGACGTAATTCGAGATACGTCAGACGTACTTCGAGATACTTCCGCATTAGTCCTGTGGCCGCCGGAAGTCCTGTGGCCGCCGGAAGTACCAATCTGGACCTCGAGGCTCCGAGTCTGCAGCTCGACCCTACTCCCAGGCTGACCAATAGTACCCAGCTGCAGCCGTTCAGACCAGCGCTTACAAGCCCCGCACATACAAGCCCGCACATAGCAACCCCTCGCTTCCATTGGCTGATTTTGGTCACGTGATTTTGGGTCACGTTGCACGTTGCACTGCGGGATTGATTGATTGATTGATTGAAAACTTTATTAACAGATTGCCGTATGATTTGGGTCACGTTGCACTGCGGGATTGATTGATTGATTTTTGGTCACGTGATTTTGGGTCACGTTGCACGTTGCACTGCGGGATTGATTGATTGATTGATTGAAAACTTTATTAACAGATTGCCGTATGATTTGGGTCACGTTGCACTGCGGGATTGATTGATTGATTGATTGATTGATTGATTGATTGATTCATTGATTGATTGATTGAAAACTTTATTAACAGATTGATTGATTGATTGAAAACTTTATTAACAGATTGCCGAATGGGTACACGTGACCACAGGCCCTGATTGATTGATTGAAAACTTTATTAACAGATTGTAGAATGGGTACACGTGACCTGACCGATTGATTGATTGATTGATTGATTGATTGAAAACTTTATTAACAGATTGCAGAATGGGTACAGTGACCGATTGATTGATTGATTTATTGATTGATTGATTGAAAACTTTATTAACAGATTGCAGAATGCAGTACAGCTCAATACACACAATTGTTAAGGGGATGCAGACCATGCAGTACTGTTACATTTGTGACATACAGTAAATATATACAAGGGGGAGGGAACTGTACATTTATGATGAATTGAAAATGGGGGACCCTGATGTAAACAAGACGGAAGTCTTTCTCTGGTCTGCATCCCCTTAACAATTGTGTGTATTGAGCTGTACTGCAGATATATTTCAATTGCCTTACTTATTTACATAAGTATTATAGGCCTACAGCAGTATTGTACAGACAGTCTGTGTGAAGTCTGTGTGGTTATCCAGCTGCACAAAGGCAGAGCAAGAGGCTCTACAGAGGGTGGTGATGATAAAGCCATGATAAAGACCTTCAATCAGCTGAAGGGGAATCCCTCCAAGCTGCTGTCAGCGCTACACACCTTCGGCCGCTCTGGTATCAGCCATGCATCAAAACGTGCACACGCACTCAGGCGAGTCGCTAACCGTGCTGGGCCAAGTATAGCGGCTCAACCCACCTCTGTTGCCCGTCGTAAAATGAAGCTCGGGGGTCGACGATGGCTCGCTGCGGGGAGGCCGAAGAAAAGTGTGGTGAGCACAGACCATCGCTATAGTTTCCCAACAGGAGTAAAGTCTGGAACGCACCACAGCCTGTCACAAGCAGTAGAGATGTGTCGTAGCAATCCGAAGTGACATTGACCACCAATATAGCATGTACATAAAGACCCAGTGCCTCATCCGTAGCTAATATTGCACTACCACAGGACCTAGCATGTCCTACCATGCTCTGTAAATAACTTATGTACATATACCGATATGCCCTACTCTGTTTACTTGTTTTATTGCACAATGTCGTTCTATTGGATTCTATTATATGTTATTACTATTGTATTATGCACATCTTTGCGGGCACGACCACCCGCATTTCATTTTTTTTTTTTTTTTTGATATTTTTTGCACAAATCTCTCCAATATTCAAAACATCTCTTTCCACATCACCATATGCAACTTCCAAGATTTGCCTTTTTCTTTTTTGTAAGAACATACAAAACATGTAAAGGACTCATACAAATACATTAACAACTGACATGGAAAATAAAAAAGACTTACGAAAAAAAGAAAAATACTATACTATACATTGTGCGTATACATCCCTGATATATATACTTTGCATGTAGACCGATCTACCTGCGAGCAGGTATGTGCTGCATCCTCTATCGGGATGCCACCCTTCTCCATATTTCATGTGAGAGAAAGCGTCCCAGACACATGTAGGTGTGCATGATAGCATGCATGCATGTGTGTCTCCAACATATGTATGTGGGTACGTGTATCACGTAAGCATGTGTACATGCCTCACATGTGTGTGTGTGTGCATCTTCCAGGTATGCGACTGTACTCCTATCTCTTGTGTGTGTCTCGTATCCATGTGTGCCTCCGCCCCCTATGTGAGTGTATATCTCAGGTGTGCATATATATGTGCGTCTCAGCTACGTATGTGTGTGTCTCCTATGTACATGTATATCCCCCATATGTGTCAGTGAGAGCCTATACCTCAACTATGTGTATATGTAGGTGTGTGTATGCCTATTTCCTATAAGTGAGTATGTGCATGTATGTGTGCCCCTGACATGTATAACTTAGCCTTGTGCATATGAGTGTGTGTAAACCTATTATGTACACATACGAATATGTGTATCCTAGATACTTGTATGCGGCTAAACATGCGCATATGAGAGTGTGATAGAGACAGTGACCATTCCATAGATATACCATCCGGACATAAAATCCATGTACATACATATATAACACATTATAAAGTACAAGTACCATCAGATCAGATCCCCTTTTTCATATTCATCCTTGATATCATTGTAACCCCACCTTAATCATTTGTCCCCAGACCGTTCAGTCAGGTGTAGAAAACTGTCCCATAAACGTGTATGCAAATAAACAACTTGTGACAAATAAAACTCTTGACTTGACCACCAGCCTCTCTATCTAAATGTTATATTGTTAACTGTCTAGTTAGGCATTAACTGTGTTAATCTAAATGTTATATTGTTAACTGTCTAGTTAAGGCATTAACTGGGTTAATTAATCTAAATGTTATATTGTTAACTGTCTAGTTAAGGCATTAACTGGGTTAAGTGGGGAGTGCGTCATGGTACAGTTTCAGTAAGTGGGGAGTGTAAACAAGTTGAACGCGTCACGTGAAATAACGTTACGTGAATAAACATATAACGTTACAATGTACAGTTTCTGACAGCTGGCTGTGTTGTGAAATGTGCATAACGTTATGAATAAACCGCGAAGTCACGCGAAATAACGTTATAAACGCGAATCTGATAGTATATTTATTTGTATCTTCTTGAGATGATAACATTACATCCGCATTTTACCGCATGGCGAGCTAAACCAATCAGAGAGGGGCTTCGCTCAACCAATCAAAGAGGGGGCTGCAGAAATGGAGCCCAACCAATCAGAGAGGCGTCTGCAGAACCTCAGCCATTGGGTGGGACCCAAATCACGTCACCAAAATCAGCCAATGGAAGCGAGGGGTTGCTATGTGCGGGGCTTGTATGTGCGGGGCTTGTAAGCGCTGGTCTGAACGGCTGCAGCTGGAAGCATCTCAGGCTGACACTGTGAGCAGGATGTACCTCCGGTCCACCAGGGGGCGGCGGTGAGCTCCAGGCTGACACGGCGAGCAGGCTAACCCAGTGTCAGGACGCAGACATGCTGAGAGCAATAAGACCGTCATGTGTTTATTGTGTTTATCAACGTCTCCGCACGCCGCACAACATGATGTGTGTCTCTAGCCAGGTAATGTTGTTAACGCCATTCGTTTATTCGTCAGAAACCCATTCATCGTCGTGGCTAAGTGAGCTAACCCGAGGTTAAACAGGAGCAGACACGTCACAGTGGGTTATTGACATTGCTATTGTTATTGTTATTATGGCTCATGTGCTTTCAGAAGTGGGGCCCTTCATGATGGGGTTCCTCGGCAAAATGAGGAATAATCAATTGCTTGAACATAGGTTGTCATAAATGTATAGATGTAGCATTACTGCTCTCTTTTCTGGACTCTTTTTGTATCACAAACAGTACTGTGTTTGCAAATCAGGTGTGTCATAAATGTATAGATGTAGCAGTACTGTCTATCTGTATGTCATGTGTGTCATATATGTCCTGATGAATTGAAAATGGGGGACCCTGATGTAAACAAGACGAACGACAAGATACACTACACGACCAAGGTACCCATGTACATGTCAAAATACTTCCCAAAGGTCAGTGAATACCACGATCACAACACCAGAGGGAGCTCCACAAATCATGTTAAACCCAGATTCGGCTCAAATAAGGGACTAAACACGTTTCGCAATTATGCCACATCAATGTGGAACGCCCTACCCAAAGCTGTAAAGGAATGTGGATCACTACCCACTTTCAAAACCTCTCTCAAGGGACACCTACGGGAGACTGCAATTCAACACTGGCCCCTGTAAATATCCTAACCCAACCCCCTCCAATGTACAGTCATTTACCTAGTATGGTTTTGTCAATAGTCCAATGTACAATTTTGTTTGTTTGTACAGTGTCTCCCCCCCCTCAATGTACAGTTTTACTTGTTTATACAGTGTGCCCCCCCCCCCTCCCCCCCCAACCACCTCCAATGTAGATTACCCAGTATGGTTGTCAATATCCCAATGTACCCAACCCCCCCCACCCAACCTCCTCCAATGTACAGTTTCTACGTCAAATGTATATACTCCCTTTTCCTGACTCCTTCTGTATCACAAACAGTACTGTATTTGCAAATCTGGTATGTCATAAATGTATAGATGTAGCAGTACTGACTATCTGTATGTCATGTATGTCATATATGTCCTGATGAATTGAAAATGGGGGACCCTGATGTAAACAAGACGAAAGTCTTTCTCTGGTCTGCATCCCCTTAACAATTGTGTGTATTGAGCTGTACTGTATTGTACCCATTCTGCAATCTGTTAATAAAGTTTTCAATCAATCAATCAATCAATCAATCAATCAATCAATCAACGTCTTTCTCTGGTCTTGAGCCGTGCTGTAGTGTACCCATTCTGCAATCTGTTAATAAAGTTTTCATTCAATCAATCAAACCATAATTATCCACCAACTAATATCTCCCCAGATGGGGTCTCTCTACAACTGATCAAACTAAAATTCCACGACGTGAAATGAGTAAAGTTGAGATGGAAACACTTTGGGCTTTGAGTTAACTCACACTGGCTTTCATTTTTTTAGCACAACGACCTCCCCCACTGGCCGAGGAACATCTCTTCATCAAGATCCACACTGAAACCCAGGATCTACTGTAGCTCTGAGCAGCTGTCTTCCAGGGTAAGTCTGGTGGCCTCCTGTCTTAACTGTAGCTCTGAGCAGCTGTCCTCCAGGGTAAGTCTGGTGGCCTCCTGTCTTAACTGTAGCTGTTGTTCGCTTGTCAGTCTTTCACAGAACGGTTCATGTGAAGAAAGCAAAGTCTTATCCGACAATTCACCTCGGTGGAGAGAAAAACTTGCAGTCAACCAACCTAGATTCAACCTAGGGATGCACAATTTACATTTGTGTTTGTTTGTTTTATTTCTTTTTTTTATTTCTGTTTAAATTTTTTTACAGGGACAGTGCAAATTAATCAACATTGCTGTAAATGTGCCAATGGTAGCCAAATTGCTCATTTTCAACTGTTGTCCCTGCCTGGACCAGGTTTTAAAGAACACGGACACCGTTATGCACAACAAGACATAAGCATTATCAGACAAGACACCGTTATGCACAACAAGACATAGGCCTACACAACTGCAGACGACACAAGACATCATCCAATCCATGACAATGATGTCATGAAACATGATAATTTAAATACTTTTAACACTTTAATACTTAAATACAAAAATAAATCACTATCATTGGCCGATGCTGATATATTCACTCGGTTTTGCTCATCGAACCCATGCGATAAATGAAACCTAAGGACACACAGGGCTAGATCCACAAAGAATGGATTGCACGGTGCTAGTTGCACCCTACTTAAAATTCAGTATGAATTGAAAATGGAGGACCCTGATGTAAACAAGACGAAAGTCTTTCTCTGGTCTGCATCCCCTTAACAATTGTGTGTATTGAGCCGTACTGTATTGTACCCATTCTACAATCTTAATAAACATTTCAATCAATCCAATTTAATTAATAATGAATTGTAAGTAGGGTGCAACTAGCACCGTGCAATCCATTCTTTGTGGATCTAGCCCACAGTTTACTAGATTGGAAGCACTTTACACACAGTGCATTTCTTGTGAACTGCCACTAGGGGGCAGACCAGCTAACAGGAAGTGAGTTGCTGTGTGAGTGAGCAGGTGACATCGGCAGTCATACAGAAGATGCTCTTCAGTGTTGATATAGAAGTGTGTTCTTATCGGTTTTGGACTATGGTGATGTTAACCCTTTCACTACCACACTACAGACGGTTAACCCTTTCACTACCACACTACAGAAGGTTAACCTTTCACTACCACGCTACAGACGGTTAACCCTTTCACTACCACACTACAGACGGTTAACCCTTTCACTACCACACTACAGAAGGTTAACCTTTCACTACCACGCTACAGACGGTTAACCCTTTCACTACCACACTACAGAAGGTTAACCCTTTCACTACCACACTACAGACGGTTAACCCTTTCACTACCACACTACAGACGGTTAACCCTTTCACTACCACACTACAGAAGGTTAACCTTTCACTACCACACTACAGACGGTTAACCCTTTCACTACCACACTACAGACGGTTAACCCTTTCACTACCACACTACAGAAGGTTAACCTTTCACTACCACGCTACAGACGGTTAACCCTTTCACTACCACACTACAGAAGGTTAACCCTTTCACTACCACACTACAGACGGTTAACCCTTTCACTACCACACTACAGACGGTTAACCCTTTCACTACCACACTACAGAAGGTTAACCTTTCACTACCACACTACAGACGGTTAACCCTTTCACTACCACACTACAGACGGTTAACCCTTTCACTACCACACTACAGAAGGTTAACCTTTCACTACCACACTACATACGGTTAACCCTTTCACTACCACACTACAGAAGGTTAACCTTTCACTACCACACTACAGAAGGTTAACCTTTCACTACCACACTACAGAAGGTTAACCTTTCACTACCACACTACAGAAGGTTAACCTTTCACTACCACACTACAGAAGGTTAACCTTTCACTACCACAATACAGAAGGTTAACCTTTCACTACCACACTAACTGTAACTGAGGGGTACAATTCCCTGACTGTATTGATAAGTATGGTATCATTAAACCACTACCGCTTGATGTACTTTAACTTCTGGCCATACAGTACACGATATCTAAGTATGATGAACACTTTCCCACATATGAAATCAGGTCCACACAAATATAACAGTCGAAGGTTTAATATATTAATATTTATAGTTTTTAGAGTTTTGTTCGTACCAACTGTTGGTGCATTTAATGTATATGACCGTCAGTCACTCATAGACATTGGATTACGGGAAACTTATCAACTGGATTACTCACTGGATCAGCTTTCCGAACCGCATCAATGGCCTGAAGAAATTCTCCGGAGATCAGGACCAGATCCTTTGTTCCTAGACCCCAGGAACAGAGGAACCAGACGGCGAGGGAAGAGGGCTGGGATCCGTAACAGGCTGAGATCCAGACGCCACCGTACACCACTGCCCAGTATATTGCTAGCCAATGTACAATCAATTGACAATAAACTGGATGACATCCGAGCAAGGATTCAATATCAAAGAGACGTTAGGGACTGCAACGTCCTCTGCTTCACCGAGACGTGGTTGACGCCGGACGTCCCAGACCACGCAATTCAACCGGCTGATCACTTCTTTATCCATCGCAAGGATCGGACATCATCAGAGTCCGGTAAACAACGTGGAGGAGGTATTGCCTTCATGTTTAACAAAAATTGGAGCGACCCAACTAACGTGAAGGAATTATCCAACCACTGCTCCCCAGAACTGGAATATATAACCATCAAGTGTCGTCCTTTCTTCCTCCCGAGGGAGTTAACGGCGATCGTCCTGGTCGGAGTGTATATTCCACCGCAAGCCAGCAACAAGGTTGCGCTCTCCAGACTACACAACGAGGTAAATAGAATCCAAGTGGCGAATGTTAACGCCGCCATTTTAGTTCTGGGAGATTTCAATAGCGCCAATCTGAGAAAGGTATTGCCTGACTTCTATCAGCATGTGACTTGCAACACCAGAGGCGGTAACATCCTAGATCACTGTTACACGCAATTTAAAGGTGGCTACAAGGCTCATTCTGATAGTGGCTTTGGTAAGTCAGATCACGCATCCATTTTTCTTTCACCAAAGTACAGACAGAGAATTAAAAGTACTCCCGTAGTCTCGCGAGAGGTGCAGAAATGGGATGTGACGTCAGAGGAGACGATCCGGTCAGTGTTTCACCACACAGACTGGATTGTGTTCCGCGACACAGATAACATTAATGCCTACACGGAGACAGTGCTGGACTATGTTTGTACTAGGGTGAAAGAAACAATCCCCACTACCAAAATGGAAGTTTACCCAAATCAAAAACCCTGGGTAGACAAATCCGTCCGTGAAGCTCTGAGAGAGCGCACCAAAGCATACAACGACGGCCTAGAGGCAGGCAACATGAATGACCACAAGGTGGCGCGATACAACGTAAGGAGGACAGTGTCAGAGGCCAAACGACGCTACAGGGATAAAATTGAACTCCAGTTTGAACAAGCTGACTCTAGAGCTATGTGGCAGGGGCTCAAAACGATGACAGACTACAAAGGCGCCTCCCTCAAACTGAACAGTGACATCTCCTTAGCAAATGACCTCAATACCTTCTATGCAAGGTTTGATGCTGGTAATAACAACACCAGCTCACAAGCCTCGGCAATGGGGGGGGGGGGTCGGCTGCTGATGGAGGCGCAGTGTTCAGGGTAACAGAGCATGAGGTGAGGCGGACCTTTAAAAAAGTGAATATCAGGAAGGCAGCAGGTCCAGACGGCATCCCCGGCCGCGTCCTAAAAGTCTGTGCCGACCAACTGGCCCCAGTATTCACTGACATATTTAACCTGTCCTTAGAACAGGCTGTCATCCCCACCTGCCTGAAGAAGTCCACTATTATCCCTGTACCCAAAAAATCCAAGCCTGCTTGCCTCAACGACTACCGCCCTGTAGCTCTCACCTCCATAGCCATGAAGTGCTTCGAGAAGCTAGTAAAGGGCTACATCTGCTCCTCCCTCCCCATCAACATGGACCCCCTGCAATTTGCATACCGCCCCAACAGGTCCACGGAGGACGCCATATCCCATGTGCTGCACACAGCAGCATCACACCTGGACAAGAGGCAGGGGAACTATGTGAGAATGCTATTCATCGACTACAGCTCGGCATTCAATACCATAGTCCCCTCCATACTCATAGCCAAGCTCAGGGACCTGGGCTTGGGCTATGACCTCTGCCAGTGGGTCTTGGACTTCCTGACTGGCAGACCCCAGGTGGTGAGAGCAGGCAACTGCACCTCCTCATCCATCACCCTCAACATAGGGGCCCCCCAGGGCTGTGTTCTGAGTCCCCTCCTCTACTCCCTGTACACACACGACTGTGTGGCTCAGCGGAGTAGCAATACAATCGTCAAATTTGCTGACGACACAGTGGTGGTGGGCCTGATCTCTGCCAACGACGAGAGGGCCTACCTGGAAGAGGTCAAGGTCCTGGCGGGATGGTGCCAGGAAAACAGCCTCTCCCTGAACGTCAGCAAAACAAAGGAGATGATTGTGGACTTCAGGAGGTCGGGGGTCAAGGACTACAGCCCCCTCAGCATCGACGGGGCACCGGTTGAGAGAGTCAACAGCTTTAAGTACCTCGGAGCCTACATATCCGAGGACTTGACATGGACCACACACATTAACAGTGTTGTGAAGAAGGCACGACAACGCCTCTACTTCCTCAGGCGCCTAAGGAAGTTCCAAGTCAGCCAGAAGATCCTTAAGAACTTCTACTCATGTACAATAGAGAGCATCTTGACCGGCAACATCACCTCCTGGTTTGGGAATAGCACTGCACAAGACCAAAGCAGACTACAAAGAGTGACACGTTCAGCCGAACGCACAATTGGAGGGGGGCTCCCCACCCTCCAGAACATTTACTACAAGCGTTGCAAGGGCAAGGCTAAGAGAATCATTAAAGACTCCAGTCACCCGAACAACTGCCTCTTTGAACTGCTGCGGTCAGGCAAGCGATACAGGAGTCTCAAGGCGAGCACAGAAAGACTCAGAAGAAGCTTCTATCCCCAGGCCATCAGGCTGCTAAACGAACAATGAATGAACACTACACAACAACAACCACCAAACGCACATAGCACACACATCCACACACTCACTTTAAACAAACACACTGTAGCACCCACTCCACACACTTATAGCACACACCCACTTTAAACAAACACACTGTAGCACCCACTCCCCACACTTTATATTTATGGATGAAGGATTGCACTACAACTCGTACACCTTACTGTAAATTGTACCTAAAATTGTACCTCATCCCATTTCTGCTTTGCACTAGATAGTACTGTACATTAGTACACTGCATAGTATTGTGTATTGTATATTATATGGTAACTCAGAACATTGTACATATGTCTATACCGAACACTGTGACCTCATTTTCTTCTTCTAAATTCATGCTATATTATGTTATTATGTTATTTGATACTATCTTGTCTAGCACAGTCTCTGGAGCGTAACAGTAAGAAGCATTTTGTATGAAAGTATTCTGTACTTCTGTATGACAACTATTAAAGAACTTGAACTTGAACTTGATATACAACATTCACTTAATTACATTTATGATTTGAATGCACTTGTAAGGCAAATGAGTATTCGTAGGCAAATCAACACTGAATGTCCAATCTCTGGTTACGCAGGAAGCAAGTATACAACCTGGTTCTTTAGGGAACTATAGCGATGGTACTTAAGGATTATAGCGGGATACTAAAGGGGTCCTGCTGGTTGTAAGTCAGTAGGGGGGGGGGGTTTGGAGAGCCGTCAGCTGCATCCCATCTGGCCAACGATTCCTGGGGAGAATTCAGGTACAGAACACAGTGCCCGCAGGATCTTGATCCACAGATGAATACACTTGGGCCCTCTTGTAGACGGTAGCTGTAGGCTGTAGGTCCACAACGAAGGAGAAGCGAGGCGGCCTCGGTCTGGGTTGAGCGCCGTCTCACCTGGGCTCCTCTCGGGGGTAATTCCAACACTCACCGGCGTTGGCTGTTATCCGCTCCACAAATCAAAGCACCCAAAGCAAATAGATATTCCATGCCGTATAGGCTCAGCAGTCGTCCGGGTAGGTAATCCAATGTGCAAGTCCCCCTCGGTCCTCGTCTAGAACTCCTCGGATGCAAGCACCACACGTGGTCTGCCCAGCCTGGTTAAGCTTCTAGATAACACGAGGAGGCGATGGGGGTGCTACTCACTTTAGAACTCGATACCGCACGATGCACCGTACATAATAGACTATTATTAACTTAATAGAAATACGTCCCACTCGACGGTACAGTGTCAAACTATGACAATTCAGCTATGAATTTACACGAGGTCTCAATGCCTATTCTGGGGCCAAATAGGCCATACTGCACCACACGTGGGTCGTGGGTGAGGCTTCACGTCTGTTACTAGGTTGGAGGGTAAAGGACTAATGGACTAAAAGAAAGTTCTACTTTACTTGCGCCATATTTATATGCACGGTGAACAAATAGTACCATTCGTATTTCGGTAGCCGTATTCCTACGCGGAACCGGGGCTAGTTGGGACATGTTCGTCGGCACTATTGAACTTGACTCAAGGGGCTTGTCTGCTGGCGCCAGGTTCTTGTCCAATGAGAGAATGAACTATTATGGGCTGTAGTAGACTAAAGGGATATTCAGTGTATATGTACAAAGAATATACAAGGGATATCAAACGATATACAAATACTATTAAATATATATCCATAAATAAATAATATATATATTCGGTTTAATCTGATCCTTCACAACACTAACCTTTCACTACCACACTACAGAAGGTTAACCTTTCACTACCACACTACAGAAGGTTAACCTTTCACTACCACACTACAGACGGTTAACCTTTCACTACCACACTACAGAAGGTTGACCTTTCACTACCACACTACAGAAGGTTGACCTTTCACTACCACACTACAGAAGGTTGACCTTTCACTACCACACTACAGAAGGTTAACCTTTCACTACCACACTACAGAAGGTTAACCTTTCACTACCACACTACAGAAGGTTAACCTTTCACTACCACACTACAGAAGGTTAACCCTTTCACAACCACACTACAGAAGGTTAACCTTTCACTACCACACTACAGAAGGTTGACCAACCCCTGGACTCGGTCTACTGTATCACTCTGCCCTCAGTTTCATTACTTCATGATGAGGTTGGTCTCTAGCTCTCTATTTTTTTTGTTTATTTTGAGGCCCAAGGGGATCAATAAAGGAATATCTTATCTTATCTTATTGGTAAGCTACTTCCTTACATCAATTGTTGGGATGGAATTGTAGTAACTAGTGACCGGCTAGTTACTTAAGGTCCCCCAAGTTTTGCTGGGAACTTGGCAAATCAGAATTATTTTTGATGCCCCTAGCTCAGCAACCTTTACTATCAAAAGAGCCCCCCCCCCACAAAATAAAATTCCTCTGGAGCCGCAAAACCAATTTACCCTTAAAATGAAGATAACACAGTGTATAAAATGTTATATAGCTATTATCCCTGTAAGGGACCAAGCAGCCAGACAAGGAGGACACAGTGGTTTTGCCAAAAAATAAGGGTTTTATTTTACCCATTTCAAAAACATAATTTAAATATAACATAAATGGTCCAAATAATACAGCAGGACAAAACCAGACCTGAACAGAACGGAAGACAATGACAACTAAGAACTCAAAACTATATATAGGCCCTGGCCAGATACATCTAATCTAAGTGGGCTAATTGATAATTAATATTTTACTAAATAATATCTTACACTTCTAATGAATCTAACAAACAATAAACACACAACACACAACACAACTACCAAACTGCACAACTAATAATCTTAATTAATAAGGAAATACATATAAGGAAACTAAATTACAATACAATAAACTCCCCCCGGCATCTCCCGCAACATGGTTTGGTCCACCCCCCCCCCATCCGGCCATTTAGGACCGATTTTGCCCAGAATGGGGATGGCTGGCTGCAGAGTTGGAGAAAACAAACAATGAACAACATGCATGCACTTAACCATGTAAGTCAAATAATAAAGAATGGATATGATATCAGTACGCAAGTCTTATGTGTCGTGTGTCATTATGTGAAATAGAAATTGTGTATGTGTATCATGAATGTAAACGTGTACAAACAATACGGTTAGCCGGTGCGGTGCACAGACGTATCCGTCACAATCCGCAACTAAAGCATACCCCACATTTAGCATAAAACACCTGACAATTGCATACCCAAAGTAATTTGAGATGTATTATACTTTATACTTATAGCACACAATTTGTTGCATTCATGGAATTATAAAGCAACAAAAAGAAAAATGTTGACTTTTTATTGCTGTTTCTACCTGTTATAACAAAGGAAAACCTCAAACTCTTATGAAGAGGAGACGAAACACTGGCATCTGTAGCCCTACTTTGAAATAAAACCCTGAACCATGCAGCTCTATTTGAGTCCTTCCCTTATTTGTGGAAAATCTATAATCTATAAAATAAAAAGTAAATGGGTGGGGATCGGACGTTGTGGACAGCGACTCCTACAGGTCGGTTGGTGCGCCTGCGCAGTAGAATCAAGATGCGATGGGGGCGGCGTCCCTCCAAAGCGCAGACCCCTGACACTGAAAGATCGCGCTGCGCAGGTGAAAAGATGCGACGGCTGCTACCTCGAGTATCGTAGGGGACTCCTGCTATGTATGACTTAGTCCACATTGCAGCCGGCTTGTGGGAGGCAAGAAACAGCGTTCGAGACAGGGGAGGGTTGAATTGGACGATACGAAATTGGGATGGGAGAAAAATAGAAAAATGGGAGAAAAAGTGGATACAAAATTTTTGTTGTTCGCAAATTTCTCACCACATATCAGGCATACAGGTAAGCCTGCATCGTTAGTCGTGAAAGCAAATTAATCTGTCCACTCTGAATTAAACCCTCTATTTTCCTCAGGCTTTCCTTTTTTTGGATTTATCCATGGTTGGCTTACTGGGGGGGTCGGAAAACTCAAGATTAGCCACTTGCAGGGAGTGGTGCGGGGTGTGACGTACTGTACTGTTGTCAAAAATATCGATCTTTCGATACTTTCGATTCTGAATATTTAAAACAGTTTCAATACTAATTTCCCGCAATATCCATACTTTCTGCACTATCGATTTTCAATTTTTTTTAAACCCCCCCCCCCCTGAGGGTCACCTTTTATTTGACAAAAAGTGATGTTTGGTGAAAGTTAGAAATTCATTCTTGTTTGATGATCAAGAGGCACCTTTTATTTGTTTTAAGTGAAGTTTGGTGAAAAGGAAAGTTATTGCACTATTAATCCCAATAGGGACATTCATCTTTGTTTGATCAAGAGTAACCTTTTATATATATATATATATATATATATATATATATATACACTTATTTTATATATATACTTATTTTATTTTATTTTTTTAAAGTGAAGATTGGTGAAAGTTAGGTTTGCACTTCAATCCCAATAGGGAAATTCATCTTGGTTTGATATTTGTGTCAAATAAAAACAAAGGTTATTTGAATGATTTCTAGTTTTCAAGAGAAAAAAATCGACTAAAATCGTAAATCGGATTACATTTTTTTTATCTGAGATTACATTTTTAGGCCATATCGCCCAGCCCTAAAACAAAGGGTTTTAAAAGTGTTATATTTCTCTTCTCTTATAATACCAGAGAGAAGGTGAGGAGAATCAACCAGCAACAAAAGCTAAAAAAAAAAAAAAATTAATAAAGAAATTTACATTTTAAGATTAAAATATTTTCCCTGTGGTATCGAAAATGGTATCGAATATCGATACTTTTCAAGGTATCGTATCGAAGTTGGAAATTCCAGTATCGTGACAACACTAATGTACTGTATATTTTAGTTGATGAAATATTTGTTCATTTCAGTGTCACAGTATGACATCGATCTCCAAAATAAGAGATAAAAAGAAAGGGCCCAGGGAGCCGCAGCTGATTGGCTAAAGAGCCGCAGGGTGCAGATGCAGACCCCTGCCCTAGCTCATGAAATGACCTCGAACACGACCCCTAAACATTGAGATTCTCCCCTCTGTTGCAGAGTTTAGGACCGTGATTTCTAACCACTGTCAGGTTGTACCTGTTTTAGTTGATTTCTTTGTTTGTCCTCGTTCTTTCTTCACCTGTGTTGTTATTTACGACGGTTGTTTCTGTATGTACCTCGTCGCCATAAACGAGGGAAAACCTCAGTGCCTTCACGAGTAATAAATAAAAGTTTGAAATGAAACAATAGAATATATATTTGACATCACTGCTACTACTAGTTCTCCTATGTGTCATACGTGTCTGTTCCTCTGGTTAGTGGCTTGAGACCCGCGGTGACGGAGTTGGACAGCGGAGGCGGATACACCTGACGTCACCATCGCTGACGGAACCAACCCCAGCGCAGAGAAGGTTCTGTTTTTAATATGGGCGTCCATTTCACACACACACACACACACACACACATGGACCCTTTCACTGGTACTCTGCTAGGGGCGTAACGGTACACAAAAACCATGGTGCGGTGCGTACACTAAACATGTTGCATAGTGGTCTGCATGTAGATCAAGCCTGTGGTGTTCGAACACCTGTAAAACACTGTAAAAGGTGCATATTTAAGGTATTATTAAAGAATAATTTTTTTTCTTCTTCTGGGAATCGCCAGAGGCCCCACGATATGATATTATCGCGATACTAGAGTCATGTAATAATATGTTCAGGGTGGTACCATGAGGACGAGGGGGGTTCAGGGTAGGGATGCACCGATCCCATATTGGTATCGGTATCGGCCGCCGATATCAGTAAAATAGCTGGATCGGGTATCCAATTTTTTTTTTTTTTTTAATATTTAAAATAATCCGATATATATATAGAGTATATAGAGTATATATATATCGGATTATTTTAAATATTTTTTTAAAATATATATTTTTTTAATAATAAATAAAATAAGAAATAACCATTCAGTACATTTATATCTGTGTTAATTTGTTACATTTAGTTTCACTAAGTTAGGAAAGTAATGTTTTAAGTCAAGCCTGATGTTGCCTTGCACAAAAGAATGATCCCAGTATCGGATCGGTATCGGTATTGGCCGATACCCAAACCCAGGTATCGGTATCGGTATCGGGACTGAAAAAGTCGGATCGGTGCATCCCTAGTTCAGGGTTGTACCATGAGGACGAGGGGGGTTCAGGGTCGTACCATGAGGATGTTGGGGGGGTTCAGGGTGGTACCGTGAGGATGTTGGGGGGTTCAGGGTGGTACCGTGAGGACGAGGGGGGTTCAGGGTGGTACCGTGAGGACGAGGGGGGTTCAGGGTGGTACCGTGAGGTAAAACGTGGAACATCTCCTCTCCACAGTGGGATGTCGGAGGCTGCGTATGAGAAGCTGGCTGAACGGACGCTGGACGCGCTGGCTGACTACTTCGAGGACCTGACTGACGAGTCGTTCACCGGAGAGGAATATGATGTTGTCTTCTCGGTAACTACGACTCCAGCGTTCCCACGCTCCCGATCCTCCCCTCTTCTGCACTCCCTTTTCATTTGGAAGTGAAGGCATTTACTGCCATCTCGTTAAATGCATTGCTTTTGAGCTAAACGTCAGCTCGTCAGATGTTTGACTCCTTCTAAAACGTCAGTAAGCATAGTTTTCATTCGTAAAACGTCCGTTCGTAATGATTGTTTTCACAAATGGATACAACTAGGGCTGACCTTCGAATTTTCTTTTGCCATTTGAAGCTTCGGGGCCGAGATGCGATTTTAGTTTTGAAGCTTCGAGATAAAAAAAAATTATGTTGTGGGACTTTGTTCAACTTTGTCAGTGCTGTAAAGTTGAAACCTTTTTAAATCTTAGACAAACTAAACACTTTGCTTTCATGAAATATTGTAAGCCGTCATTTGAGGCTTTATAAAAGCAGCACAATGAACACAAATCTGTCAGTGCCGAGTCCGACCTCATCTTAAATAACAAACAGACAAACGCAATTTATATATTCAAATGTTATTTTCCCATTCGAATCCCATGGCCATGGAACGAAGCTTGGAAGTATTTAAGACAGCTCTAGACACAACATATTTCTGATGTATTTAAGACAGCCCTAGACACAACATATTTCTGATGTATTTAAGACAGCTCTAGACACAACATATTTCTGATGTATTTAAGACAGCTCTAGACACAACATATTTCTGATGTATTTAAGACGGCCCTAGACACAACATATTTCTGATGTATTTAAGACAGCCCTAGACACAACATATTTCTGATGTATTTAAGACGGCCCTAGACACAACATATTTCTGATGTATTTAAGACAGCTCTAGACACAACATATTTCTGATGTATTTAAGACAGCCCTAGACACAACATATTTCTGATGTATTTAATACAGCTCTAGACACAACATATTTCTGATGTATTTAAGACAGCCCTAGACACAACATATTTCTGATGTATTTAAGACAGCCCTAGACACAACATATTTCTGATGTATTTAAGACAGCCCTAGACACAACATATTTCTGATGTATTTAAGACAGCCCTAGACACAACATATTTCTGATGTATTTAAGACAGCCCTAGACACAACATATTTCTGATGTATTTAAGACAGCTCTAGACACAACATATTTCTGATGTATTTAAGACAGCTCTAGACACAACATATTTCTGATGTATTTAAGACGGCCACGGTTTGGTACGTACCTCGGTATTGAGGTCACGGTTCGGTACGATTTCGGTACAACAGGAAAAAAAATATTTATAATTATTATTATATATTTATAATTATTATTATTAAATATAATAATATTCTATAGGCTTGCCGTAGGAGTCAGTGATACTGGTGTAATTCTGTGTTCAGGCATCCGAGTAAATTAATTGCCTATTGCACCTTTAACAACAACTTAGTTTCACTTTCACTTATTCACGTGAAGCCGAGACTGAAGAATACTAGAGAACAGATGACATGTTACACAACAATGGCAGAGGATTATCAATATTTTGGATTTAATAGCAGCAACTGGAGAGGAGCTCAGATGATCTGGTGGTATGTTGTGCTTTTATTTTTTCTCCGATCAGCTGTGAGACTCCGCGGTCTGCCGGAAAAGGTTGACGTGTGTGTTCGCGCGAGCGTGTGTGTCTTTCGGTTAACATTATTGGGCAAACAAGAAAACTAAAGAAAACTGCAAAATTGTAATGACTCTGCTGTGTTAAACATTTAATTAATTCATCATGGTTTTGTTTTAGGGACAAATCGGCTGTAGTAAACAGGAGAGGAGGAGGGGAGAGCCGAGTGCAGATGTCAGTGCGCGGCTGTTGTTATTCTGTCCGCTTGTCATCTGAGACGTATTCACCGTATGGCTGGATGTACCGCACTGTGATGGCCGTACCGTAAATTTGCGGGACGAATACACGTACCGTTACACACCCCTAGTAATAATAACATAACTAGAATAGACATGGTAAATAGACATGTTAATAAATCGCTTAAAGGCACTGGATCCTATGTACATTCCTATACAATGTGCAGTTTTTCTTCTATGTCCCTATGCTATACTTGCTGTTACTAACTATACTATACAACACAACAAGTTATTTTCCTTACTTTAAAGTGTCCTTTTCTTGTGTGTTTGTGTGTGTGCGAGTGCAGAATGTTGTGTTGTGTTTTCATGTGTGCTTGTACGTGGAGAGATCAGTGTTCAATGTTCTGATGGCCTGGGGGAAGAGTCTCTCTGTTCTTGCTGCGTGTGTACAGAGGCGTTTGCCTGACCGCAGCAGCTTGAACAGGCTGTTGTTGGGGTGGTGGGGGTCCTTCATTATTCTGCAGGCTCTGGATTTGCACCTCCGTATAAGTCCTGCAGGGGTGGTAGTGCAATACCTGTAGTACGCTCTGCTGAGCGCACCACTCTCTGTAGGGCCTTCCTGTCCTGGGTTGTGCTGTTTCCAAACCAGGCAGTGGTGTTTCCAGTCAGGATGCTCTCTACAGCCCCGGAATAGAAGGACTGGAGTATCGACCCTGATACTCTGAACTTCCTTGTCTCAGGTGGTAGAGGCGCTGTTTCACCTTTTTTACCACGGTGTCTGTGTGTGTTGTCCATGATGCGGACTCCCAGGTACTTAAAACTGCTCACCCTGTCCACGATAGCCCCATCTATTTATTTATAGCGGGTCTAGTTATTATAATGGATTATAGCAGGTCAAGTTATTATAATGGATTATAGCAGGTCAAGTTATTATAATGGATTATCATTATAGCAGGTCAAGTGATTATAATGGATTATAGCGAGTCAAGTTATTATAATGGATTATAGCAGGTCAAGTGATTATAATGGATTATAGCGGGTCAAGTTATTATAGGAAGTTGCGGTAACAAAATAATTATTTCTTTATTTCACCACTAAAAACGAACGTTTAGATTTCTTTTGATGTTGTAGAGAGACCAGCTCACAGAAGCGGAATATTCAATTTAAATAACTCTACTCCACTCAAATGAATCATCACCAGTAGTAAACCTGTCTCACCACCAGGGGTCGCTGCTTACCAACATATCAATGGAACAGCCTTGTGTTCCTTTTGCAGCATCAAAACATTGTCACTGAAATTGCAACCTCTCTCTGGTTTCTCCTGGGGAAACTCTGGCTTCTGATACAACCTCTCTCTGGTTTCTCCTGGGGAAACTCTGGCTTCTGATACAACCTCTCTCTGGTTTCTCTTGGGGAAACTCTGGCTTCTGATACAACCTCTCTGGTTTCTCCTGGGGAAACTCTGGCTTCTGATACAACCTCTCTCTGGTTTCTCCTGGGGAAACTCTGGCTTCTGATACAACCTCTCTGGTTTCTCCTGGGGAAACTCTGGCTTCTGATACAACCTCTCTGGTTTCTCTTGGGGAAACTCTGGCTTCTGATACAACCTCTCTGGGTTCTCCTGGGAAACTCTGGCTTCTAATACAACCTCTCTGGGTTCTCCTGGGGAAACTCTGGCTTCTAATGCAACCTCTCTCTGGTTTCTCCTGGGGAAACTCTGGCTTCTGATACAACCTCTCTCTGGTTTCTCCTGGGGAAACTCTGGCTTCTAATACAACCTCTCTGGTTTCTCCTGGGGAAACTCTGGCTTCTAATACAACCTCTCTGGTTTCTCCTGGGAAACTCTGGCTTCTAATGCAACATAAAATGAGCATAAAATAGACAGAATAAAAGCAATGCAGAGAATAACAAAAAGGGTCAAATCAATGCAGGTAATAACGATACAAATATTGACTCGCACAGTTTAAAACCTGAGTCTTCCCTGTTAGATGATCATAAAACACTTTAGTTTGAAGTTAATAGATTTTTTGTCCGTTTTGATTGATTATCCTGTCATTCATTTAGTTCCATTGTATATTACCCTGTGTTTTTCTTTTTTATTGTGTGTGTGTGTGATATATTATCAAATGAATGTCATTTTCCACCTGCCATTCTCAAAACGTTTCAGAAATCATTTTGTGAGAATTATGATTTACTGTTGGCTTTCTAGCATTGATTTACTCAGCTCAGCCAAAGAAAAAAACTAGAATAATACAATAATATCCCAGTTAGACTTTATATATTGATATATTCCCCCAGCTCTTTGTATGAACTCAGAAGGGCCGTCGACACACACTGGTTCCTTGTTGATGTAGCTTAACATGCAGGTGATGTTGAAGATTAATTATCTGGTTCATGCAGGAGTATTAGGAGTATCATCATGGAGTATCATCATGGAGTACTGTGACTATCATGGAGTATTATGAGTATTATTATGGAGTATTATGAGTAGTATCATGGAGTATTAGGAGTATTATCATGGAGTACTGTGACTATTATTGAGTATTATGAGTATTATTATGGAGTATTATGAGTAGTATCATGGAGTATCATCATGGAGTACTGTGACTTATGGGGTATTATGAGTAGTATCATGGAGTATTATGAGTATTATCATAAAGTATTGTGAGTAGTATCATGGAGTACTGTGACTATTATTGAGTATTATGAGTATTATTATGAAGTATTATGAGTATTATCATGGAGTATGAGTATCATCATGGAATATTATTAGTATTATCATGGAGTACTGTGACTATTATGGAGTATTATGAGTATTATTATCAAGTATTGTGAGTATTATCATGGAGTACTGTGACTATTATGAGTACTGTGAGTATTATCATGGAGTATTATGAGTAGTATCATGGAGTATTGTGAGTAGTATCATGGAGTAGGGCTGGGCGATAAAACGATAACGATAACTATCGCGATAAATTATTTCCTCGAAATAAACATGAAACGTGGTCGCAAAGTTTCGATATATCGATTTTCCAAGCTTGGATATGAGCACACGCACTAACAACCAATCAGTGAAGGAGATGGCCGATAGCGGAAGGAGACCCGGAAGGAGATGCGGAGGTAGGACTCAGTAAACAAGGCTGGCTAGGGCTAATTAGCTTGCACAGCGCTATTTTACAGTTTACCTACCGAGTTGGTGTGTGTTTTGAATTCTGAGGGTAACTGTTATAGTAGTG
>NC_140165.1:122975980-122983480 GCF_963971535.1 Notolepis coatsorum | reverse complement strand
GGAGTCGGGGGTGCTAATGTGTACTTTTGCGTACTTTGGCGCACGCCTCACATATCGGCATGTAACTCGAGAACCGCTGAACGGACTTTGTCACCTGAAAGGGCAATCGACAGGCAACAAATAGGGCTTTAATTCTATCTATATATTGTATTAAAAGAAATGCACACCCGAGCCACTAGAGGTCGGCAAAGAATCGTCCACATGTGGGCCCTTGGATGTTAAGAGGTCAATGTTTTTAAATATTTTTTTTGTAGCCAAGAGTAAAGACCATAACCCTATCAAAAACAGTAGTCAAAGTGTATATTTTCATTTTTACCGATGTTTTATACGATTTATCGGAAATACAAATTTATCGTAAAATGCTAATTATCGTAAAAACCGCAAGGAAATGACTAAATCCAGATTCAACCCTGCCATTGGAAAGAGGAGCATTTTCCCTATCCATAGATGTATGATTTGGCCATAATAAGGTCAAGGTGTTGTCCTCGACGACCAGTTGAACTTCTCTGCTCACATCGCAGCGACAACCAGAACCTGCCGATTCCTCCTGAGCAACGTCAGAAGGATCCGCCCCTTCCTGACAAAAGAAGCCACCCAACTCCTCGTCCAATCAACAGTCATCTCCCGCCTCGACTACTGCAACGCACTGCTCGCTGGCCTCCCGGCCACTGCCACTAAGCCTCTTCAACTCATTCAGAACGCAGCGGCCCGCCTGATCTCAAACCTACCGAAGTCGGCCCATGTCACCCCACTTCTTAGGGACCTGCACTGGCTCCCCATTGCTGCACGAATCCGCTTCAAGGCCCTCGACCTAGCATACCGTGCGGCAAAGGGAACCGCTCCCGCCTACCTCCGGTCAATGGTCTCTAACTACACACCCTCAAGACCCCTACGCTCTGCATCTTCTGGCCGCCTCAGACCTACTCCTATCCAAGCTCCGGGAGGGTCATCAAAGAGAAGTCGCCTATTCTCAGTCCTTGCCCCACAATGGTGGAATGAACTACCCACCCCAGTTAGGACAGCCGAAACACGTCCAATCTTTCGCCGTCGACTAAAGACGCACTTCTTCAACCATTATCTGAATTAAAAAAAAAAAAAAAAACTAACTAACCTTACTCTCATGCACTTGTCCTAATAAACGAACCTACACTGTAGCACTCAACACTTTGATGAACATTGTTGCTCAGCTGATAGAGTTGTGCCCTTCCTGATGGCTTGTTGTACAGAACATGTAAGTCGCTTTGGATAAAAGCGTCAGCTAAATGACTAAATGTAAATGTAAATGTAAGGTCAAGTTCAAGGTCAAATATGAATTTATAATTAAAATCGATTATCATTAATTACTGTATCTACAAATCCTTCTGTTTAATCATCTTCCCGCGGTTCATTTGCTTAGATTTTTTGTACACATGATCTCAATAAGGTGGTGAATGAGCTCAATGAGCATTTTCTCCTACCCTATACATTTTTGATCAAAGATGCAAAAATCATAAATCATAATTTATATTCTCCTTTTCTTCATTACAATTTACTCAGCCTAGTAACAGACACAATATTTCTGACACTGGAAATACATACCCCCAGGTCCCTAGATGTTCCTAGATACCAAGAACATGCTAATTGACCTTGCAGAAGTGGAGCAATCTTCCATTTACTTAGGCATGTACCTTTAGGTGAAATACGCCTTACAGCTTATCAGGTTAAAGCAGTGTTTTCTCTCTGGGTGTTGTGTGTAATGCTGTTGCCCGTTCCGAGCTTCCTCGAAGTGTTTCTGGCTTGCGGTGGCTATTCTGAAATTAGGCAATACGATTATGTGAGCATGTGCTATCAAGAAAATATATGAAAGTTATTACTTCAACCCTAAATCCGTGGATCTTTTAAAGACGAAACACAAGTCAGTTAACTCCGCTGGCACGATTCATATCCAAAAGATAGCCATTATGCACGATCAATTCCGTGATGGTGAAGATGATAATGGTAAAAGACACGCAACAGGGACCCTTACGTCACGGCTCACGATTTATGTTCATTGGTTGTTCAACATCACCGAATTGTTATGTTACCGATGAGAGGTATACGGTCTAATGCTTCCTTTAGTTGCCCGTGGCACGGGACTCATCCCGCTGTAGCTGCTGTTCTGTTAGAAAATATTGAAATGACAAGTTCACAAGAGAGAAAAGCAAGATTTTAATTTTTTTTATGTTGTGGGACTTGTACAGCACTTTGTTCAACTTTGTCAGTGCTGTAAAGTTTAAACCTTTTTAAATCTTAGACAAACGAAACACTTTGCTTTCATGAAATATTGTAAGCCGTCATTTGAGGCGGCTTTATAAAAGCAGCACAATGAACACAAATCTGTCAGTCCGACCTCATCTTAAATAACAAACAACATTGCTTGTTGTAGTTAACAAGGATAGGCAGAGTTGATTTAGCAAAAAAAGAAAAAATTTAATTATATATATATATATTTTTTTTTAATCGAATTTTATTTTCATATTCGAATACCATGCCCATCGAACGAAGCTTTGAAGTATTTAAGACAGCCCTACACTGTACATATTAATACTACAACTCTGTACATACATCTGTAGATGCTATATCTGTACATAATTATCTGTAGATACTATATCTTAATAGTTACACTGCTTGCCAGTACGACTTACTACCATATCTTTATACCTATATGATCACTGTACATATTTATACTTACAACTCTGTATACATCTGATTAGCACTATAACTCAGTAGTACTCATTTATATATTTTATACCCAGTTTAATCACCTGTATATTACTATTAGGGCTGACCTTCGAATTTTCGGGGCCGAGATTCTATTTTAATTCAAAGCTTTGAGAGTAAAAAAAAAAAATTATAATCTTTCATTTTTATTATTATAATTTTTTATGTTGTGGGACTTGTACAGCACTTTGTTCAACTTTGTCAGTGCTGTAAAGTTTAAACCTTTTTAAATCTTAGACAAACAAAACATTTTGCTTTCATGAAATATTGTAAGCCGTCATTTGAGGCGGCTTTATAAAAGCAGCATAATGAACACAAATCTGTCAGTCCGACCTCATCTTAAATAACAAACAGCATTGCTTGTTGTAGTTAACTAAGAGAGGCAGAGTTGATTTTGCAAAAAGAAAAAAATCTTTTTTTATTTAGATTCTTTTATATAATCGAATTTTATTTTCATATTCTAATCCCATGCCCATCGAACGAAGATTCGAAGTATTTAAGACAGCCCTACCCCTACTCTTCACTGACGACCATAACACCATACCTCCCTCAAAGCCAGCAAAAAAAAAGGCAACCTGTAAAGGTAACCTGGCTCACCTGCTTCTTCGTGGGACACGGAGGCCTGAAGGTAACCTGGCTCACCTGCCTCTTCGTGGGACACGGAGGCCTGAAGGTAACCTGGCTCACCTGCCTCTTCGTGGGACACGGAGGCCTGAAGGTAACCTGGCTCACCTGCCTCTTCGTGGGACAGGGAGGCCTGCAGGTAACCTGGCTCACCTGCCTCTTCGTGGGACACGGAGGCCTGAAGGTAACCTGGCTCACCTGCCTCTTCATGGGACACGGAGGCCTGAAGGTAACCTGGCTCACCTGCCTCTTCGTGGGACACGGAGGCCTGAAGGTAACCTGGCTCACCTGCCTCTTCGTGGGACACGGAGGCCTGAAGGTAACCTGGCTCACCTGCCTCTTCGTGGGACACGGAGGCCTGTGATGGTTGGACATGTTCACGTACCGTAGTTTGAACCTAATCTGAAACCCCGCCCCCTTGAGAGCAAAAAGTATCATTCAAAAACCATAGATAAAGGAACATAATATTTTGCATGATGACTTAAAAGTGTAACGTGCAGTGAAACTCTGCAGTCCCAAAGAGTTAAACCTGGTTGATGGAAAACATTGCAATTGTTATATTCCCATGGCTGTGTGTGTCTGAGTGAGTGAGTGAGTGAGTGATGGATGTGTGAGTGAGTGATGGATGGATGTGTGAGTGAGTGATGGATGTGTGTGTGTGTGTGTGCGGCATGTGTTGAGTGTGCGCGCGTGTGCCCCTCCACTCTGCTCCAGAAGGTATTTTCAGACAAGGGGCCGGTTGTTTTGCACGTTCGGCCTCATTGCCGTATTGATTCCTGGCCCACTTCAAGACACGACACAATTAGGGCTTCTTGGTTGGCTGGTGGGGTGCGGCTCTGCTGGCTGGCTGGACAGGCAATCTGGAGTTTTTGGACAGCGCAACAACCACCCCTCTCCCCCTTCTTTATACTTTGACCCATAACTGAAGGGATTCATCTTTCAAGACAGGATGACCAAGACAAAAGGAAATGGGAAGCAGCCAAATGGGCTGAGCCACTGCCATAGTCCTTAATGTAGGCTAATGTCCTTAATGTAGCCATAGTCCTTAATGTAGGCTAATGTCCTTAATGTAGCCATAGTCCTTAATGTAGGCTAATGTCCTTAATGTAGCCATAGTCCTTAATGTAGGCTAATGTCCTTAATGTAGCCATAGTCCTTAATGTAGGCTAATGTCCTTAATGTAGCCATAGTCCTTAATGTAGGCTAATGTCCTTAATGTAGCCATAGTCCTTAATGTAGGCTAATGTCTTTAATGTAGCCATAGTCCTTAATGTAGGCTAATGTCCTTAATGTAGGCTAATGTCTTTAATGTAGCCATAGTCCTTAATGTAGGCTAATGTCCTTAATGTAGGCTAATGTCTTTAATGTAGCCATAGTCCTTAATGTAGGCTAATGTCCTTAATGTAGGATAATGTCTTTAATGTAGGCTAATGTCTTTAATGTAGCCATAGTCTTTAATGTAGGCTAATGTCTTTAATGTAGGCTAATGTCTTTAATGTAGGCTAATGTCTTTAATGTAGCCATAGTCTTTAATGTAGGCTAATGTCTTTAATGTAGGCTAATGTCTTTAATGTAGGCTAATGTCTTTAATGTAGCCATAGTCCTTAATGTAGGCTAATGTCCTTAATATAGGCTAATGTCTTTAATGTAGGCTAATGTCTTTAATGTAGCCATAGTCTTTAATGTAGCCATAGTATTTAATGTAGGCTAATGTCTTTAATGTAGGCTAATGTATTTAATGTAGGCTAATGTCCTTAATGTAGGCTAATGTCTTTAATGTAGCCATAGTCTTTAATGTAGGCTAATGTCTTTAATGTAGGCTAATGTCCTTAATGTAGGCTAATGTCCTTAATGTAGGCTAATGTCCTTAATGTAGCCATATTCCTTAATGTAGGCTAATGTCTTTAATGTAGGCTAATGTCTTTAATGTAGGCTAAGGCTAATGTCTTTAATGTAGGCTAATGTCTTTAATGTAGGCTAATGTCCTTAATGTAGGCTAATGTATTTAATGTAGGCTAATGTCTTTAATGTAGCCATAGTCCTTAATGTGGGCTAATGTATTTAATGTAGGCTAATGTCTTTAATGTAGGCTAATGTCTTTAATGTAGGCTAATGTCTTTAATGTAGCCATAGTCCTTAATGTAGGCTAATGTCTTTAATGTAGGCTAATGTCTTTAATGTAGCCATAGTCCTTAATGTAGGCTAATGTCTTTAATGTAGGCATAGTCCTTAATGTAGCCATAGTCTTTAATGTAAGCTAATGTATTTAATGTAGGCTAATGTCTTTAATGTAGGCTAATGTCTTTAATGTAGGCTAATGTCTTTAATGTAGCCATAGTCCTTAATGTAGGCTAATGTCTTTAATGTAGGCTAATGTCTTTAATGTAGGCTAATGTCTTTAATGTAGGCTAATGTCCTTAATGTAGGCTAATGTCTTTAATGTAGGCTAATGTCTTTAATGTAGGCTAATGTCTTTAATGTAGGCTAATGTCCTTAATGTAGGCTAATGTCTTTAATGTAGCCATAGTCTTTAATGTAGGCTAATGTCTTTAATGTAGGCTAATGTCTTTAATGTAGGCTAATGTCTTTAATGTAGGCTAATGTCCTTAATGTAGGCTAATGTCTTTAATGTAGCCATAGTCTTTAATGTAGGCTAATGTCTTTAATGTAGGCTAATGTCGTCATTGCAATTATAACATAGGCAGCAGTGCCAGGGAGACACAGGCAGGTCCGCGCGAGTGTTTAGAATAGAAAAATCTAAAAGAAAAAAGGATCTAAAAATGAGAACTCGTTTTTGGCGCTCAACGGTTGGATTTGAAACACGAGAATTCTCGTGTTTGGCGCAGAAAGAGTTCATGTAGGCTAATGTCTTTAACCTCTTCCGGTACCGGACCGCAAATTACATCACGTCATAAATCATTCTCTCTAGACCAGTGGTTCTCAAACTGTGGTACACGTACCACTAGTGGTACTTGGTGGTACTCAGTGGTGCAGTCGTAATATGGGAACTGCCCATACGCCACGGCGTCGCACGCGCATACATGTTCCCTCGGTTGCGCACAGACAGATGATGATTATGCATAACAATGTTTTAAATGTAATTGTAGTTACAATTTCTTTAATTGAATTAACTTAAACTAGAAAAGTAAATACAAACTAAATTAACAATGTAACTTAGAGTTAGTTTACAGAAGGACAGTTTCCTTCAGACTGAAGCACAACTTGTCTCATCCTTCCAGTCGGGAGATCAAGCAGCCCCCCACCAATTGGTAGCCTACAGCCAGGGCTTGTATTTTGGTTTGGCACTTCTCGTTGTTATGCTATCGGTATCCTATTATTATGCAAAGTCTAGGTGATAAGTGCCGGCCGGGTAGCTTCATTGCTTTCTACAACGGCCGGGTACTTATCGCACGGTGCGACGAGTGCGCGCGTGCACATCATTGCGCGCACTTCTGCCTCAGTGACCTACTAACACGGCGTGTAACCGCGTGTGTGCACGACTGCATGCCTGGTGGTACTGCTGGTGGTACTTGAAAAAATTTAATAAAAAAAATAATATTATAATCTTTATTATTATTATTATTTTTTTTGTGCAGTCAGGCCACTGAACTTAGAAGCAGGCCATGCCAGTGTTTCTAGTCGTGGTGGCGTGATAGTTAGATAACCTAAGTGGAGAACAACCAGGAGATCACTGTGACAGAGAGTAATGCAGTCTAAACTGTCATAAATCTTTAATTCAACTTCAGCCCTGATCATAACCATTTATATTTTTTAGATTTTTTGTAATGTCAGATAAAAAATGTAATACTCCCACTTTTCTGAAAAGAGTTGTTGTTAAATCTGACATTACAAAAAATCCATCAAAATCTGTGTTGTTGCTAATCATTGACACATGCCTAGCCTGTAATAATCCCCCCCAGAAAAATGTACTTTGCATTTGATATATTGAAAATATTTTACCTTTTTTGTGTTTTTTTTTTTTTTTTTTTTTACAATAATTTGTGATGCCCATCACAAACACTGGAACTTAAAGGGTAAAAATAAAAAAAATCCTGCACCAGAATGCAGGAAATTAAGTCTTTGTAACAAAATAATTCCTGGTGGGGGACCCCCACTTAAAAAGCTGAAATATTGCTG
>NC_140165.1:122970980-122973480 GCF_963971535.1 Notolepis coatsorum | reverse complement strand
CGTGAGTGCATAATAACACGCCGTACCACGCGGCCCTGGAGAGCATTAAATCCCCTTTTCCCCTCTGGATCCCCTCGCAGGCTCGGTCATTACGCTTCCTTCCCCCCCTGGCCGGCTGAAGGCCCCCCCCCCCCCCCCTCCCACAGAAAAGATCTGTGCCCTCTGGCACGGAGCGACGGTCGGCCATTTTGTGCCGAAGCAGAGCTTTTCCTCCACGGTGTCACCGCGCCCCCCCCCCCCGACGACCCCCTGCCGACCCCATGGCTCTTACAGCCGGCTTCGTCCCCGAGGGCCACGTCCCAGCGTGACCTCACCCAAGGTCTTCGCTCGCCAAACCCGTAAAGATGACTAATCGTGGGGGAGTTGCACTTCAGCAGACGGGTGCTTGTGTGGGATGTGGAGCCTGACGTGTTCTGAGGAGGCCTGCGGGCTGAGGGAGCGATGCATGCGAGGCCGAGGCCATATGCCATTTGGAAGAATCGAGAAATCGGGACAAAATTATAGAGACATATATATATATATATATATATTTATTTTTTAAATGATTAGAATTTTTTTTCCAATTATTATTTAAACAACTAATTTATGTTTTATTTTGCAGCACTTCTTTGTCGTTGCCGCCATCTTTAGTGTTACAGATTTCCCCGTTCCAAACCACCACAGTGATCCTTCTCATGTTACAGTCGCTGGTCTCTGGTAGAGCCATATGAAATCCGTTTTATTTTTTTCCAAATTCCATTTTATTTTTTTCCAAATTCCGTTTTTTCCGTTTTAATATTTCAGAATTCTGTATTTTGCGTTGTACGCTCATTTTACCATCAGAAATAGTGTCTAATAAGTGGGAATGAATAAATGTCCACAATTTAATAAGATATAACAGTCCATTTAATAGGGCTGTCTTAAATACTTCGAAGCTTCGTTCGATGGGCATGGGATTCGAATATGAAAATAAAATTTGATTATTTAAAAATAATAATAATAATTATATATATTTTTGCAAAATCAACTCTGCCTCTCTTTGTTAACTACAACAAGCAATGCTGTTTGTTATTTAAGATGAGGCCGGACTCGGCACTGACAGATTTGTGTTCATTGTGCTGCTTTTATAAAGCCGCCTCAAATGACGGCTTACGATATTTCATGAAAGCAAAGTGTTTTGTTTGTCTAATTTTAAAAGGTTTAAACTTTACAGCACTGACAAAGTTGAACAAAGTGCTGTACAAGTCCCACAACATAACAAAAAAAAAGTAAATTTTTTTTTTTTTTTAATTTATTTCTTTATTTCTTTATAGTTGATTTCATTTTTATTGCTCAATTCCGCGATTCCGTCCGCGATTCCGTGATCGCGGATTCCATATGGCTCTAGTCTCTGGATGTGGTGGAGGAGTGCGCTGCATGTTGAATGCACGGTGCAGAGTTGCAATTCAACTGAATTTACATGAAATGGGGATGTTTTAACTAAAACATGCCACAAGACCTAGTCTTTTAGTATAGTATAAAGTATAATATATATTAAATTCTTTATGATGTTTTTGATGTATACTAGGGGTTGTGGTATGATGTTTTTGATGTATAGGGGTCGTAGTACGGTTGTGTGTCACCTTGTCTTTATTGATGGTCCGTTCTGTCACCAACCACACACACACACACACACACACACACACACACACACACACACACACACACACACACACACACACACACACACACACACACACACTGTCACAGGGGGTCAATAACAGATGGGGGCCATTAGGAGTCAAGGATGAGTTGGTCTGTCTGTCTTTAGATGACATGGAGTGCCTGGCTGACTGACTGACTGACTGACTGACTGACTGACTGACTGACTGACTGACTGGCTGACTGACTGGCTGACTGACTGACTGACTGACTGACTGACTGACTGGCTGACTGACTGACTGACTGACTGGCTGACTGACTGACTGACTGGCTGACTGACTGACTGACTGACTGACTGGCTGACTGACTGGCTGGCTGACTGACTGACTGACTGACTGGCTGACTGGCTGACTGACTGACTGGCTGACTGACTGACTGACTGGCTGACTGGCTGACTGACTGGCTGACTGACTGACTGGCTGACTGACTGGCTGGCTGGCTGACTGGCTGACTGACTGACTGACTGGCTGACTGACTGACTGGCTGACTGACTGGCTGGCTGGCTGACTGGCTGGCTGACTGGCTGGCTGGCTGGGTGTGACACTGACTGACTAAAGACTGACAGATACTACCCTAGAGATAGACGATGCTCTGGAGATCTTTATTACTGGAGATGTCTGTCTCTCTGTCTGTCTCTCTCTCTCACACACACTATTTAAGAGACAGGAGAACTCACACATCCAACCCTTCTTCTCTCTATCTCTCTCTCTCTCGCTCTCTCGCTCTCTCGCTCTCGCTCTCTCTCTCTCTCTCTCTCTCTCTCTCTCTCTCGCTCTCCCGCTCTCTCTCTCTCTCTCTCTCTCTCTCTCTCTCTCTCTCT
>NC_140165.1:122943480-122968480 GCF_963971535.1 Notolepis coatsorum | reverse complement strand
TGCCTGTCTGCTGGGTTGTGTTGTGTTGTAGGGCTGCCTGTCTGCCTGTCTGTTGGGTTGTGTTGTGTTGTAGGGCTGCCTGTCTGCCTGTCTGCTGGGTTGTGTTGTGTTGTAGGGCTGCCTGTCTGCCTGTCTGCTGGGTTGTGTTGTGTTGTAGGGCTGCAACAACCAATCGATTTATAAAAATAGTTGGCAGCGAATTTCATAATCGATAAGTTGGATCTATGATACGATGCACCTCCATGGCCTGTTGTTGAAGCCGTGTGACGTGAGGCGGCCGGGGACTCATTTTGTTTTCAAATGTATCCAAGAGCGAAGACCCTATAACTCCAGTGTTGTCTTCTTTCAACAACTCGCACCTCGCCGGGGTTTCAGGGGCGAAGCTTTAGAGCCAGACTTCTGCTTCAGTGGCAAAAACGAGCACTTTTTAGTGGAGACATACTTGGTAATCAAATATATATGTGTGTCAAAGACAAAGACCACTCGAGTTCAGTTGAAATGGCGAGTACTTGAGTGATCGATTACTCATCATGCCCACCCCTCATCATGCCCACCCCTCATCATGCCCACCCCTCATCATGCCCACCCCTCATCATGCCCACCCCTCATCATGCCCACCCCTCATCATGCCCACCCCTAGAGTAGAGGGACGACGCAGTGTGATTGATTGATTTCCTCTGGGATAATAAACGCAACCGAAAGATGTATGCGTTTCAGGCTCTCTCTCTCTTTCTCTACCCCTCACTCTTTTTCCCTTCCTATTCTCCCCCTCTCTTTATCCATCCCCTTCTCACTCTCTCCCACCCCCCCTCTCTCTCGCTCTCTTTCTCCCTCTCTCCACCCCCCCCCCCCCTCTCTCTCCTCAGAGTAAAGTATCCTTGTGCGTTGTCCGTGAGAGGAGGAGGGTGATTAATTAATAAAGCTGTGGTTCTTAATTTTTTTAAACCAGCGTGCCGACAGCTCCTGTCTCCGTCTGCGCTGACTGATCGGCCTGCAGTGACCCACACTGACCCGCTTTTCACCTGCCTGCAGTCACACATGGAACCATAAACAATACACACACCATATATACACACACACACACACCATATATACACACACACACACACCATATATACACACACACACACCCATATACACACACACACACACCATATATACACACACTTGCTCGGCCAGCTCTCTCAGGGTGTAATATTATACACGACTGACGCGCCGTTGTTCTGTTAAACCCTTTCACTGTGACACACGACAGCCGGTTAACCCTTTCACTGTGACAATACAGAAGGTTAGCCCTTTATACTATCACACAACCGACGGCGATGCTCCATCATTAGCATCATTAGCTCCTCTGCAGCACCAGAGGTCAGCTCCTGGACAGGGGAGGAGGAGGGAGGGAGGGAGGGAGGGAGACATGCAGGATGAAGAAAGGGTCTTTAGAGGATTGGCAGCTACATCATTCTTGGCGTGTGGCACTCGGACAACCTTTCTTTCCTTTGCAATTAAAGGCGCTATAGATAACATTCAGCCACTAGATGCACACTAGAGCACCAGCATGTCATTTATCCAATCGGGTATATTGTATATAATGTATATTGTATATTCCTCTTACTTACCTTTTCTTTTTTTTTTAACTGTAAAGCACACTCTCAGGGGCTCATACAGAACCAAGCATTTCACCGTAAAGTATGTGTATTTTATTGTGACAATTAATAAACACAATTTGAAACTTGAACTTGGGTGCATTCCATGTTGAATCTTGAAATGGGACGTAGGGAGGAGGGGATACATACATGCAACATGTAAACGACGACATTAATTAAATTCATTAATCAATAGTATTTCGGGGTGGTAAAAGCATTACTTTTATTGCGCATCTTTCGAAGTTCTGTAGATGTATTATACTTTTACATTTTTTATATAATTACTCTTATCTATAGCACCTTTAAAAATACAAGGTTTTATACTGATCTAATTGGGGCCCAGATCCCATAGTGGTAACTGTACATTGGAGGTGGTTGGGGGGGGGGGGTAACTGTACATTGGATTATCGACAACCTTAGTTGGTCCAAGAAGAGGGTCTCGTGTATTATTGGGTTAGACATTTACTGTACATTGGAGGGGGGGTTGGGTTAGGACATTTACGGGGGCCAGTTTCGAATTGCAGTCTCCCGTAGGTGCTCTTTGAGAGTGGTTTTGAAAGTGGGTAGTGATTCACATTCCTTTACACTACACTCTTCAGATATCTCTACAGACACACTACACTCTTCAGATATCTCTACAGACACACTACACTCTTCAGATATCTCTACAGACACACTACACTCTTCAGATATCTCTACAGACACACTACACTCTTCAGATATCTCTACAGACACACTACGCCCTTCAGATATCTCTACAGACACACTACACTCTTCAGATATCTCTACAGACACACTACACTCTTCAGATATCTCTACAGACACACTACACTCTTCAGATATCTCTACAGACACACTACACTCTTCAGATATCTCTACAGACCAGAGCTCAGGGTTGTAGTAGTTGTAGTAGTTTGGGCCTTGCTCTTGTCTTGCCTTGCTGGCACTACAACAATGATGGAATTAAGGGGCAGCACTCTCTCTCTCTCTCTCTCTCTCTCTCTCTCTCTCTCTCTCTCTCTCTCTCTCTCTCTCTCTCACATCCAAATGTATCCAAATTTGTTTTATTTAGCTACAAGCATAGATCAATTGTATGTAATGATAAACAATGTCATAGTAACTGGTGGGTGTTATATTATTTCAAGATAATAAATTCAATAGTCAATAGATAAAAAGCAGCAATGGCATGTAGGTTACTCGCCCTACTCATGTACAGTAGGCATCCACACTACACAGCCTTTACAGACATAAATAGACCCCATGGCTCATCTCCTACTCTGGGTATTCAGTAGGTGGTGTCAGAGAGGCAACTACCCATGTGACCTGAGGGTGGTGCTGCCGCACTCGAAAAAGTCAATAATTTTGAATGTTCAATTGCAGTTGGATCAATTGTTGTTTTTTCTGGTAAATGAATTGTTAATCGACTAATTGATCAAATAATTGACTATCGAATAGTAATTGTGTGAGTTTTGCCCATCCCTACTCTCATCTACAATACAATAGTCACAGTGTGGATGAGTGTAAAGATCAACAATGAAGAATCTAAATAAAAGAGAAATACATATGGAGCCAGAGTCTACAACACGACAACAGACAACAACCCCCCCCCCCCCCCCCACAGCTGGAATACATCCTCCTGTCAAGTGTCGGGACTCGAACCAGCAACCTGCCTGCCACCTTTGGGTCCAACCTTGAGATGAGATGGGAAAGAAGAAAAAGGTTGAAAAAAATGCAGATGAAGGGAAAGAGATGAAGGAGGAACAGATGAGGAAGCAAGGGATGTGGAAGAGGAGAACAAGGAAAGGAAGGAAATGGGCGAGAGGAGGAGGAGGAGTTGAGCGTCGAGCAAAATCCTCATTTCAAAGATCAAAACGCTTTTTTTTGTCAGCCACAGGAAATGCCTTTGCTTGTCTTTTTTTGGCGGGGGGGGGGGTGGTGGGCAAATGCACACGGTACACTCAACATGACGCACATCACACACGCAATGACATCCAAGTTCATACAATCATATCCACCACACTGCAGCCGAATAAATCAAAGAAATAAAACTTTTTTTTTTAATCAGCGCGGCCGGCTGACGATCGCTTCCAGGAAGTTACGGTGACTCTTGATGATTTATATCATCCGGGTGACAGTAGAGCGTCTGGGGGCGGGCCAGCGTGTGTCTGGGGGCGGGCCAGGGCCAGCGTGTGTCTGGGGGCGGGCCAGCGTGTGTCTGGGGGCGTGTCTGGGGGCGGGCCAGCGTGTGTCTGGGGGCGTGCCAGCGTGTGTCTGGGGGCGGGCCAGCGTGTGTCTGGGGGCGGGCCAGCGTGTGTCTGGAGGCAGGCCAGCGTGTGTCTGGGGGCGTGCCAGCGTGTGTCTGGGGGCGGGGCCAGCGTGTGTCTGGGGGCGGGCCAGCGTGTGTGCGGGCGGGCCAGCGTGTGTCTGGGGGCGGGCCAGCGTGTGTCTGGGGGCGGGCCAGCGTGTGTCTGGGGGTGTGTCTGGGGGCGGGCCAGCGTGTGTCTGGAGGCGGGCCAGCGTGTGTCTGGGGGCGGGCCAGCGTGTGTCTGGGGGCGGGGCCAGCGTGTGTCTGGGGGCGGGCCAGCGTGTGTCTGGGGGCGGGCCAGCGTGTGTCTGGGGGCGGGCCAGCGTGTGTCTGGGGGCGTGCCAGCATGTGTCTGGGGGCGTGTCTGGGGGCGGGCCAGCGTGTGTCTGGAGGCGGGCCAGTGTGTGTCTGGGGGCGGGGCCAGCGTGTGTCTCCAGACACATGATCGGGGGTTACAGCACACAGCAGGGTCCTCCTTCCAAAAGCAGATAAACACACAGCGTCGGTCACACATGACAATAATACTGGGTACCGGTATCGATTCACAGGTACCGGTACTGGTACCGGTATCGGTTCAAATGTGAAAGGTACCCATCCCTAATGCCATTGCCCCAGTACCTTGGCTGATGCATAGCGGCCGTCTATTACCACGCCAGCCGGTCTGCCACACCACGTTTCAATATTCATGATTCTCTCTCTCTCTCTCTCTCTCTCTCTCTCTCTCTCTCTCTCTCTCTCTCTCTCTCTCTCTCTCTCTCTCAGAGTGGCGTATTGACAGTGAAGGTAGGCGGGGACCACGGGACCTATGTCATCAATAAGCAGACCCCCAACAAACAGATCTGGCTCTCGTCTCCCACCAGGTACAGACCCCCAACAAACAGATCTGGCTCTCGTCTCCCACCAGGTACAGACCCCCAACAAACAGATCTGGCTCTCGTCTACCACCAGGTACAGACCCCCAACAGACAGATCTGGCTCTCGTCTCCCACCAGGTACAGAGGCACAACACAATGATCCGTACCTTAGGATTTACAGAGCGAGTCTCGAGGGACAGGTGTTGTTATCGCAGGCTGAGTTGTAATATTGACGATCAACGCTCCCCTTTGATTTATGACGAGTCACGGGTATGTTTCTACAGTTGGATCTGGATCATTCCGATCATCGTAGAATTCCATCGTGTAATTAGGAATTTATTCAAAGAAAATGGCTCAGCGCCACTTCGACGCGGACGGACACCTTGGGCTGTTGCAGGGATCAAACCTGTGACCTTGGGTTTCTACAACCCTTGGGCCAGAGCGGAATGCCAGCTGTTCTCTCAGAATCCGCTGAATATGATTTCCATATCAATTTCAAGACCCAATCTGTCATTCAAATGTACACAAATGTTTAGCCCCATCGCCAATGGTGCAAACAAAGTGGGAATGAGGATGAAACCTTTTTTGTTGAAGGTATCTATTTCTCATTGTCATGATGATTTCTTAATGTACATAGCAATTCCTGTGTGTGTGTGTGTGTGTGTGTGTGCTCCTTGTGGGTATAGAGGGAGGCTGGGGAGGGGCTTAGGTCTCGATTAGGGAATGTGGCTATGATGTTGTTATGTGATTTTATTATCTCTTAATTGCATTTTGCATTGCTTAATTGTATAATGTATTTAATAGTGTGTATTTCGTGTATGTCTACCTGCCCAGGGACTGCAGACAAATTAGGAAATGAGCTGATAGCTAAATCTGGTGCAATGCATCTCTCTCATTAATTGATTAATGTATGTTGTACACGGTCCCTGACAAACTAAACAACAAACTAAAGGACTAACACTAGACAACAGGTAAATGTGGGGTTTGAATTGAATTTGCCGTATCTTGTGGCTGTACAAGATAGGCCTGTCATAGGGCTGGGCGATATGGAAAAAAATCATATCGCGATAACGATATGATAATTTTATTTTATTTCTCGATATCGATAATTATCGAATTGTTATAAGTATAAAAAAAAAAAAAAAACATTGGGTTAAATTAATGATATACCATAGATTGCCAGCGCTATTTGTCTATGGAGAAAGTCCCCTTCTTTGCAGGGCTATAACTTTTTAAATTCTATTGCTACATTGCCATTATTAGGGCCCATTCAAAGTCCTATATGTATTGTTCATTGTGTAGCAACGTTAAACTTTTTCATTCACATATTCATAGTAAAGTATGGTCTAATGTATAAGTATGTTTTCATCTCTTTCTGCAGCTTTCTCCAGAACGTGATATATAGCCCCAAATGCATTATATTGATGATGAAATACAGTTTGATGGCAATCAGCGCGATATAAAAAATTCCAACTAGACGTACTTCTAGAAGTTACTACACGTCATCTGATGTTGACCGGATGGGCGAGGGGGCGTTTATAATTCCGTGGGCAGCGTTATACCAATCATCTAATGTGGGTCAAATGTTGATAATAGCAGTTAGTATCTAAGACGGTAACGTTACACGCTAAAACTCACCCCAGTCTCCGCGCGCCGTTGGGCGATCATCGTCGAGTAGAAATTTTATCATTATGGGATATATTTTTACCCGGTCCATCTCCAGCTTGTATAATGGTATATACGTCCAAATCATGTTGTTTATCGAGTTATTGCCAATCGATCACCATGTAGCGTGACGAGCCAGAGTCCCATGAACCATAGCGAGCGCCCGGAAGTACTACGGTCGTCATGACAACCTCTATTCAAGATCCTGTGTGGCGATTGCGCCGATCGGCCACCAGATGGCGCTCCTGAACCGCCAGAGAGCTCAGTGGGTCCTGCTGGTGTATCTCAGGCCAGCGGAGGGGGAATATGAATCCGCTCGCAGATTTTTGAAATATTGATATAAGGACGCTGTACAGCGTCCCCCGGCAACTTTAGCATGGCCAGCAAAGACGTCTAAAGACGTGTCCCGGCAGTCAAAGTGTTAACAACAGATGTATGTTTATTTTGCAGCAATTCTTTGTCATTGCCGCCATCTTTAGTGTTACATCCCCTCACACTCCAGTTCTCAGGCTGCAGCTGGTTTAAAAGCTAAAGTAAACCGGCTTCTCTGCTGGCTGTGGCTCCAGAGGAGTTGAACAGTTCTGGCTCTGCTAGTTTATTTTCGATCTTTTGGCGCTTTTTTGGTGGACAAACCACCGCACATGTGCACTGTGACTCGTGACTGGAGACTAGCTCTGCTAGCACACATAGCCTACTGTGTACAGACGGTTTCAAAATGTATTTTAAATTAGAAAGCAAACAAAATAAATGGACGAGAAAAAGAAATCTGAATTTGGTCAGTATTGTCATTTGGACAAGCAAAGCCATTACTTTAAGTTGCAGGCAAGAAAGACAAGTCTGTCCACTGTCTCTGGTTTTAAAACTGCCCTGTTGCAGGTAAAAAAAAAAAAAAAAAAAAAAATCGATTTTTTTTAATTTCGATATTCGATATCGATTATTAAAATATATCGCGATATTTATCGTTATCGTTATATCGCCCAGCCCTAGCCTGTCACGATAACTAATCTTGTTGGACGATATATTGTCCCAGAAATAATTGGGAGAAACGATATTGTATTGTTATTTTAACCCTTTCACTACCACACTACAGAAGGTTAACCCTTTACTATTACTATTTACGGTTAACCCTCTGTATTGTCGCAGTGAAAGGGTTAACCATTTGGCAGTGCGGTAGTGAAAGGGTTAAGACCATTTTATGCCACTGATATAATGATACTATGACGTGAGAATCTCACTTTATTTTGGCATTTCAAGGCTCTAGATTAGTGGCACTTGTGCGATTTGGGGTGAAATCGAATGGTTGAAGCAATCAAGTGCCAAAATGAAGCTGTCTACAGCCGATTCTTTTAAAACGCAAAATAAGGGGAGAGGAGGGAGAAGAGAGTGATGAGGGAGAGACACGCAGTCACTGAAGAGTGCGGATGATGGAGCGAGAGCTAGTTAAGTTCTGGCACACATGAGTTTTTACTCCTCTCTCATCCCCTCCGTGACCCAACACACTGAGCCTCTCCTGACGGCTTTTCAGCACTTAGATGAAAATATTCACTCAATGGAGGAGAATTAATTTGCCGTTCAGTTGACATACCAGCTCTCTCACGTTATTAACGGGCTCTCCTCTCATTCACGTTATTAACGGGCTCTCTCCTCTCACGTTATTAACAGGCTCTCTCCTCTCTCACGTTATTAACGGGCTCTCCTCTCACGTTATTAACGGGCTCTCCTCTCTCATGTTATTAACGGGCTCTCTCCTCTCTCACGTTATTAACAGGCTCTCTCCTCTCACGTTATTAACGGGCTCTCCTCTCTCACGTTATTAACGGGCTCTCCTCTCATTCACGTTATTAACGGGCTCTCCTCTCATGTTATTAACGGGCTCTCCTCTCATGTTATTAACGGGCTCTCCTCTCATGTTATTAACAGGCTCTCCTCTCTCACGTTATTAACAGGCTCTCTCCTCTCACGTTATTAACGGGCTCTCCTCTCATGTTATTAACGGGCTCTCCTCTCATTCACGTTATTAACGGGCTCTCTCCTCTCACGTTATTAACGGGCTCTCTCCTCTCTCACGTTATTAACGGGCTCTCTCCTCTCTCACGTTATTAACGGGCTCTCCTCTCTCACGTTATTAACGGGCTCTCTCCTCTCTCACGTTATTAACGGGCTCTCCTCTCTCATTTTATTAACGGGCTCTCCTCTCACGTTATTAACGGGCTCTCCTCTCTCACGTTATTAACAGGCTCTCCTCTCTCACGTTATTAACAGGCTCTCTCCTCTCACGTTATTAACGGGCTCTCCTCATGTTATTAACGGGCTCTCCTCTCATGTTATTAACGGGCTCTCCTCTCATGTTATTAACGGGCTCTCCTCTCACGTTATTAACGGGCTCTCCTCTCATTCACGTTATTAACAGGCTCTCCTCTCTCACGTTATTAACGGGCTCTCCTCTCATTCACGTTATTAACAGGCTCTCCTCTCATGTTATTAACGGGCTCTCCTCTCATGTTATTAACGGGCTCTCTCCTCTCACGTTATTAACGGGCTCTCTCCTCTCTCACGTTATTAACGGGCTCTCCTCTCTCATGTTATTAACGGGCTCTCCTCTCTCATGTTATTAACGGGCTCTCCTCTCTCACGTTATTAACGGGCTCTCCTCTCTCACGTTATTAACGGGCTCTCTCCCCTCTCACGTTATTAACAGGCTCTCCTCTCATTCACGTTATTAACAGGCTCTCCTCTCTCATGTTATTAACAGGCTCTCTCCTCTCTCATGTTATTAACAGGCTCTCTCCTCTCTCATGTTATTAACGGGCTCTCTCCTCTCATTCACGTTATTAACGGGCTCTCTCCTCTCTCATGTTATTAACGGGCTCTCTCCTCTCTCATGTTATTAACGGGCTCTCCTCTCATTCACGTTATTAACGGGCTCTCTCCTCTCTCATGTTATTAACGGGCTCTCTCCTCTCACGTTATTAACGGGCTCTCCTCTCTCACGTTATTAACGGGCTCTCTCCTCTCTCATGTTATTAACGGGCTCTCCTCTCATGTTATTAACGGGCTCTCTCCTCTCACGTTATTAACGGGCTCTCCTCTCTCATGTTATTAACGGGCTCTCCTCTCTCATGTTATTAACAGGCTCTCCTCTCTCATGTTATTAACGGGCTCTCTCCTCTCTCATGTTATTAACGGGCTCTCTCCTCTCTCATGTTATTAACGGGCTCTCCTCTCTCACGTTATTAACAGGCTCTCCTCTCTCATGTTATTAACGGGCTCTCCTCTCACGTTATTAACGGGCTCTCCTCTCATTCACGTTATTAACGGGCTCTCCTCTCTCATGTTATTAACGGGCTCTCTCCTCTCTCATGTTATTAACAGGCTCTCCTCTCTCACATTATTAACGGGCTCTCCTCTCATGTTATTAACGGGCTCTCCTCTCTCACGTTATTAACGGGCTCTCTCCTCTCTCACGTTATTAACAGGCTCTCCTCTCATGTTATTAACGGGCTCTCCTCTCTCATGTTATTAACGGGCTCTCCTCTCTCACGTTATTAACGGGCTCTCCTCTCATGTTATTAACGGGCTCTCCTCTCTCACGTTATTAACGGGCTCTCTCCTCTCTCACGTTATTAACAGGCTCTCCTCTCTCACGTTATTAACGGGCTCTCTCCTCTCTCACGTTATTAACAGGCTCTCCTCTCTCACGTTATTAACGGGCTCTCTCCTCTCTCACGTTATTAACGGGCTCTCTCCTCTCATGTTATTAACGGGCTCTCCTCTCTCACGTTATTAACGGGCTCTCTCCTCTCATGTTATTAACGGGCTCTCCTCTCTCATGTTATTAACGGGCTCTCCTCTCTCACATTATTAACGGGCTCTCCTCTCATGTTATTAACGGGCTCTCCTCTCATGTTATTAACGGGCTCTCCTCTCTCATGTTATTAACGGGCTCTCCTCTCATTCACGTTATTAACGGGCTCTCTCCTCTCATTCACGTTATTAACAGGCTCTCCTCTCTCACGTTATTAACGGGCTCTCCTCTCATTCACGTTATTAACGGGCTCTCCTCTCTCATGTTATTAACGGGCTCTCTCCTCTCTCATGTTATTAACGGGCTCTCCTCTCATTCACGTTATTAACGGGCTCTCCTCTCATTCACGTTATTAACGGGCTCTCCTCTCTCATGTTATTAACGGGCTCTCTCCTCTCTCATGTTATTAACGGGCTCTCTCCTCTCTCACGTTATTAACGGGCTCTCCTCTCATTCACGTTATTAACGGGCTCTCCTCTCTCATGTTATTAACGGGCTCTCTCCTCTCTCACGTTATTAACGGGCTCTCTCCTCTCTCATGTTATTAACGGGCTCTCTCCTCTCTCACGTTATTAACGGGCTCTCCTCTCATTCACGTTATTAACGGGCTCTCCTCTCTCATGTTATTAACGGGCTCTCTCCTCTCTCACGTTATTAACGGGCTCTCCTCTCTCATGTTATTAACGGGCTCTCTCCTCTCTCATGTTATTAACGGGCTCTCCTCTCATGTTATTAACGGGCTCTCCTCTCATGTTATTAACGGGCTCTCCTCTCATTCACGTTATTAACGGGCTCTCCTCTCATTCGGCTTAGACCCCAAACGGCTCCCACATCAGAGCCGTTTGTAAACAAGTCCATTTATTCTTCCAAACTCTCTAATATAAATATAATAAAACATAAACCTCAATGAAAACCATAGTCCAATAATACACGATACAGAGCGTCAGTGGCTGTTTGTTTGGTGTGTGTTTTAATCACAGTATTTCCCTCACCTCTGTATGTATCATCTGTGTCCAATAGTCTCATCTAGATTGTTCTTTTTGGTTTATTTATAATTAAACAAATGTGGGCGCCAGGGTGGCGCACCGCGTAAAGCACTGCGGTGTAAAAGCTGTAAAAATGCTAAAATAAATCTTTAAAAAAATATATATATACTAATAATGTTTGCGTCTCCCCTTTTCCTGTTACCCTTCAAGAGGCCCTTTTGTGGTCCCGCCAGGCCGTGGCTGTGGATGAGAATCTGTTCTTTAATTGACCTGCCTGGCTAAATACAGGTTAAATAAAGATACACAGCAGCACGACGGCTAACGCCGCGCCATCTTGTGTCTCCTTCCAGCGGGCCCAAGCGCTACGACTGGACCGGGGAGCGGTGGGTCTACGCGCACGACGGCCTGAGCCTCCACCAGCGGCTCTCCAGAGAGTTCTCCGTCATCTACAGCTTCGACGTGGACCTGTCCCACCTCCCTTACTCTTGATAGCTTTGTGCCTCACGCTGTAGCCATCGCTCTGCCACTGTCCCACCTGCAAGTCTGTCTCCAGCACCACCAGCATCTGTAATGCCATCAAACAGTGGTGGCCTCCGCGCTCTGTTAACCTGTTGTGTTCTGGTCTGACGTGTGGGGCGGGAGTGGGGTTGTCGTCACTGGCCACGCGTCCGGCCCTGCCGAGAGATTCACACTATGATAAGTTCCTATACAGATTTATATATTATGTTATTGTTGTTTATATTGTATAAATATAATCTATAATACTCTCATCACTCTTTGTAATTTGATTTCCTTTAAATGCTATGATAGCGTTGTTGACTTTCCTCATTCGACACAGAATTACGGCTAACTTGCGGCTAGCTTGCGGCTACTGTAGCCCCTTTGGTTTCAGTGAAGTGCTGTTGTCATTGTGGGAATATAGCAACTCTTCTCCATAACGTGACACCTTCACAATGTGACTGGTGTGGAGGGAAAAATACCCTTCAATACCTTTTACCTTTAACACTAGCACAGCCATGGAGAAAATGCCACTGATTCCTGCCGGGGAGGGGTCAGAAGACCCGACAGCTATGAGAAATATGAGAAAAATAAACAGTGTAAACTATATAATTACCTCTGAATATAAAAATATGAGGTTTACCACAATGAAATGTAGGTTTGAGTGTATATTATAATTTTTTATTTTTTATTTTTGGGTGGAAGAGCCACCCATTGACGGGCAAAGAGCCACATGCGGCTCGCAAGCCACGGGTTAGTCACCCCTGCGCTAGACGCTCGCAAAGTGCTGTGACTTTCGTCTGTTCCAACGGCCCATTATGTGGAATAACGTTCTAATTACATTTTCCTGAAGTCATTTTGAAATTTCAGAAACCGTGCCAGATAAAACAGGTACTTTTAGGAAAAGTCATTGAGTGACAGAGCTGGAGCTCGACCGAGTGACGAGGATACATTTATTGAAAATGCCTAGGGGTCATGTGACCCCTTGTCGGCTGTGCTAGTGTTAAATTGAAAATATAATGGTTTCATCCTTGACCCGGAAACCAATGTATTTACTTATAGAAAACGACACTTACAGAGTAATCTTGTACAATTATATAGATTATATAGTTATATTAATTATATAGTAGTTGTTGTGCTCCAGCACTATTATGGTGTGTGTTCCGTGTGAATACACTGTATATCTATGTATGTATGTATTGTATTACAGAACCTGAATGGAGCGCGCTCTGGTTTGAAACCAAACGAGACAAGAGATTCAACTGTGTGGCCTGGAGGATTCTCTCTCTCTCTCTCTCTCTCTCTCTCTCTCTCTCTCTCTCTCTCTCTCTCTCTCTCTCTCTATCTCTATCTCTATCTCTCTCTATCTCTCCACTCTCTCCACTCGCTCTCTCCACTCTCCTGTTTCCTCCTTTTTGTTTTCCCTCCCTCGCTCGCTTTTCAACAAGTGCTGTGGTCTCCCTCCACCCATCAAATCGGACACTGATTGAGCCATCAGGACAAGCCATCAGGGAGCTATCGAGTCGTCGTGCCCCCCCCTTCCCCCGCCCCGCGATCGATGAACAGATGCCCCACCCCCCGCTTCCGGAAGAGTCAGCACTTTTAACACACGCCATTGACATTGTAAACAACACACACACCCCTCCTCCCAACATTTAAATGGAAATCATCCTCATTACGTTACTCCATCCCCACTATCTAATCTTGGGGGGGGGGGGTCGGTCATCATCTCGGTAGCATTATTCTCCTAAAAATAACTCGCTGCTATTCAGGAACATTAAACTAGAGCGCGTGTGCAACCTGAGATCCAAAGTAGGGCTTTTGTGATTCACTGATCGGTCTTCACTGTCAACTTTAATCTCTTTCATTAGGAGCCTGTTTTGTAAAGAACATAAAGTTGTATCACTGGATCACTGTGTAGAGAGACACCACTATACCTGCTGCTCCAGGCTGTTGCTGTAGCAGTTCAATTCAATATATAGGAATGATAAGAATGTGTTAAACTTGGCTACGTAAAGATATTCTAAAAAGGGCTGGATGGGATGAGTGAGCGCTAAACGCTGGACGTGTCTCATTAATGGATTGAAATGTGTTCACGTGAACGATGCTGTGAGGGTCTCATGGCTGAATGATGGTTACGTTACGTGTTTTTACTAGGGGTGTAAATATTTAACCCCACTTCGATTCGATTGCGATTCTTCAGGCAACGATTCAATGCATCATGAAATCTCTTCATTTTGACCCCGATTCGATAAACTTTCGATCAGTTAATTCCCCCCCCCCCAAATATGTTTAATACACAAATGTGGCTGGGGGAACTGATTCACTCGGCGTGAATGAACTATAGGTCAATAAAAAGTCGACCTAATAAAATTAAAATTAGAATTGATTATAACTTTTTGAATCGTCACCTTCGGATCGATGCATTGTTCCACCCCTGGTGTTTTACGTGAGCGATGCTGTGACGGTCCTTCAGGCCCAGCTGGTGGTTGGAAAGGATGACGCTGAGTAGAAGAAGTGTGTGTTTCTGGAGATATGGTTTTTAACGTGCACAATTCCTATTCTGTTGGCCTCAGGTCCGTATGTAATTTTTTTTTATTTTAATTTTTTTTATTATTGCAAAACAAAATTATTAAAAGTCAGTACTCGACACACAATGCATAATGAAACTAACAATTAAGATGGCTAAAATGACATGCAAGCACAGAAACAGAAAGCAAAAAAAAATATATAATAATATTTTACCGTATACAGTGTATATCCAACGAAATTACCAATTATACCAATGTCTTATACAGGATATACCCCTAATACCTATTATCTAAAACCCTACACACATATGCTCCAGCTCGAACCCCCCCCTCCCGGACCCCTCCTTGGATAGGAGTGTAATTATGAAGAGCTTTTTGAAGAGCCTTTCCATCTTATTCTACCTGTAAATAATTGAAGAATAAAGTTATTGAAATGCTATCCTATAATATCTTGTCCGTTGAGGTTATTTCTAGTATTGTAGGCCTGAGCCGACTCAACCAGGCCCCGTTTGTTTTGTCCATGGTGCGTTGTTGTACTCCCATCCCATAATGAGCTTATGATGCAATCACATTACTGTAGCTGGATGAGGTTTGCCATCCATTCGGGGCATGTTTGCAGTTGGGAGGGTATAGTGGGCACAGGTCTGTTCACTGGCAAGCAGTGGCCGTGAAGCATCATTAACCCTTTCACTGCCCCACGACAGACGGTTAACCCTTTACTATCACACAACCGACGGTCGCCTTCTGTGTGTTGTCGCAGTGAAAGGGTTAAGCGGCCGCTAAGTCCCTGAAGCCCACGCCCCCATTAGACACATGTGACATTTAACCCTTTCACTGCCACACGACAGCCGGTTAACCCTTTCACTGTGACAATACAGAAGGTTAGCCCTTTACTATCACACGACCGACGGCGATGCGGAGCTAATGATGCTAATGATGGAGCATCGCCGTCGGTCGTGTGATAGTAAAGGGCTAACCTTCTGTCGTGTGGCAGTGAAAGGGTTAAACTCAAATAGATACATCAAGCCATTACGATAAGAACTGTATATTCATCCTCAGAAGAGGTAGGTCGGCTGTAATTGGTATAAATTAAAGCACACGGTTTGCAGCATCTAGTTTAGTTATTGTTCACGAGAACAATGACCGTTATCTGGGTTTAGTTTTTACCAGATGGCAGCCACACGGCCTTAAACCCCCCCCCCTCTGTTAATGTTCTCCTACCACGATGTCACACATCGTCTGGCCCATAAATAGCCTTGCTTTTCTCAACGGAGAGAGGAAAGTTACCATGGGAACATGGGCTCTGGACACCTTAGTCTGTGGTGCCTGGCTGCGCTATGTTTTTTCTCTCCCCCTCTATGGAGGAGACACTCGGATATATCAGCCCCTCGGTGTACAGAACAGAACACACAGGAAGGAACCAGTCGAGGACGAGCGGCGCTGCCCGGCTTCACTCCACATACAGGCCCCCGTCAGCAGGCAGCGCAGCGCGCGGAGGACGGAGAGGTGGACGTAGAGAAGGTAGGCTGTCGTGGGTCACATGGTCCAGAGAGAGGAGAACATAATGTGTCACATGGTCCAGAGAGAGGAGAACATAATGTGTCACATGGTCCAGAGAGAGGAGAACATAATGTGTCACATGGTCCAGAGAGAGGAGAACATAATGTGTCACATGGTCCAGAGAGAGGAGAACATAATGTGTCACATGGTCCAGAGAGAGGAGAACATAATGTGTCACATGGTCCAGAGAGAGGAGAACATAATGTGTCACATGGTCCAGAGAGAGGAGAACATAATGTGTCACATGGTCCAGAGAGAGGAGAACATAATGTGTCACATGGTCCAGAGAGAGGAGAACATAATGTGTCACATGGTCCAGAGAGGAGAAGATAATGTGTCACATGGTCCAGAGAGGAGAACATAATGTGTCACGTGGTCCAGAGAGAGGAGAACATAATGTGTCACATGGTCCAGAGAGAGGAGAACATAATGTGTCACATGGTCCAGAGAGAGAGGAGAACATAATGTGTCACATGGTCCAGAGAGAGGAGAACATAATGTGTCACATGGTCCAGAGAGAGGAGAACATAATGTGTCACATGGTCCAGAGAGAGGAGAACATAATGTGTCACATGGTCCAGAGAGAGGAGAACATAATGTGTCACATGGTCCAGAGAGAGGAGAACGTAATGTGTCACATGGTCCAGAGAGAGGAGAACATAATGTGTCACATGGTCCAGAGAGAGGAGAACATAATGTGTCACATGGTCCAGAGAGAGGAGAATATAATGTGTCACATGGTCCAGAGAGAGGAGAACATAATGTGTCACATGGTCCAGAGAGAGGAGAACATAATGTGTCACATGGTCCAGAGAGAGGAGAACATAATGTGTCACATGGTCCAGAGAGAGGAGAACATAATGTGTCACATGGTCCAGAGAGGAGAACATAATGTGTCACATGGTCCAGAGAGAGGAGAACATAATGTGTCACATGGTCCAGAGAGAGGAGAACATAATGTGTCACATGGTCCAGAGAGAGGAGAACAATGTGTCACATGGTCCAGAGAGAGGAGAACATAATGTGTCACATGGTCCAGAGAGAGAGGAGAACATAATGTGTCACATGGTCCAGAGAGAGGAGAACATAATGTGTCACATGGTCCAGAGAGAGGAGAACATAATGTGTCACATGGTCCAGAGAGAGGAGAACATAATGTGTCACATGGTCCAGAGAGAGGAGAACATAATGTGTCACATGGTCCAGAGAGAGGAGAACATAATGTGTCACATGGTCCAGAGAGAGGAGAACATAATGTGTCACATGGTCCAGAGAGAGGAGAACATAATGTGTCACATGGTCCAGAGAGAGGAGAACATAATGTGTCACATGGTCCAGAGAGAGGAGAACATAATGTGTCACATGGTCCAGAGAGAGGAGAACATAATGTGTCACATGGTCCAGAGAGGAGAAGATAATGTGTCACATGGTCCAGAGAGGAGAACATAATGTGTCACGTGGTCCAGAGAGAGGAGAACATAATGTGTCACATGGTCCAGAGAGAGGAGAACATAATGTGTCACATGGTCCAGAGAGAGAGGAGAACATAATGTGTCACATGTCCAGAGAGAGGAGAACATAATGTGTCACATGGTCCAGAGAGAGGAGAACATAATGTGTCACATGGTCCAGAGAGAGGAGAACATATGTGTCACATGGTCCAGAGAGAGGAGAACATAATGTGTCACATGGTCCAGAGAGAGGAGAACGTAATGTGTCACATGGTCCAAGGAGAGGAGAACATAATGTGTCACATGGTCCAGAGAGAGGAGAACATAATGTGTCACATGGTCCAGAGAGAGGAGAATATAATGTGTCACATGGTCCAGAGAGAGGAGAACATAATGTGTCACATGGTCCAAGAGAGAGGAGAACATAATGTGTCACATGGTCCAGAGAGAGGAGAACATAATGTGTCACATGGTCCAGAGAGAGGAGAACATAATGTGTCACATGGTCCAGAGAGGAGAACATAATGTGTCACATGGTCCAGAGAGAGGAGAACATAATGTGTCACATGGTCCAGAGAGAGGAGAACATAATGTGTCACATGGTCCAGAGAGAGAGAACAATGTGTCACATGGTCCAGAGAGAGGAGAACATAATGTGTCACATGGTCCAGAGAGAGAGGAGAACATAATGTGTCACATGGTCCAGAGAGAGGAGAACATAATGTGTCACATGGTCCAGAGAGAGAGGAGAACATAATGTGTCACATGGTCCAGAGAGAGGAGAACATAATGTGTCACATGGTCCAGAGAGAGGAGAACATAATGTGTCACATGGTCCAGAGAGAGGAGAACATAATGTGTCACATGGTCCAGAGAGAGGAGAACATAATGTGTCACATGGTCCAGAGAGAGGAGAACATAATGTGTCACATGGTCCAGAGAGAGGAGAACATAATGTGTCACATGGTCCAGAGAGAGGAGAACATACTGTGTCACATGGTCCAGAGAGAGGAGAACATAATGTGTCACATGTCCAGAGGAGGAGAACATAATGTGTCACATGGTCCAGAGAGAGAGGAGAACATAATGTGTCACATGGTCCAGAGAGAGGAGAACATAATGTGTCACATGGTCCAGAGAGAGGAGAACATAATGTGTCACATGGTCCAGAGAGAGGAGAACATAATGTGTCACATGGTCCAGAGAGAGGAGAACATAATGTGTCACATGGTCCAGAGAGAGAGGAGAACATAATGTGTCACATGGTCCAGAGAGGAGAACATAATGTGTCACGTGGTCCAGAGAGAGAGAACATAATGTGTCACATGGTCCAGAGAGAGGAGAACATACTGTGTCACATGGTCCAGAGAGAGGAGAACATAATGTGTCACATGGTCCAGAGAGAGGAGAACATAATGTGTCACATGGTCCAGAGAGAGGAGAACATAATGTGTCACATGGTCCAGAGAGAGGAGAACATATGTGTCACATGGTCCAGAGAGAGGAGAACATAATGTGTCACATGGTCCAGAGAGGAGAAATAATGTGTCACGTGGTCCAGAGAGAGGAGAACATAATGTGTCACATGGTCAGAGAGAGGAGAACTAATGTGTCACATGGTCCAGAGAGAGGAGAACATAATGTGTCACATGGTCCAGAGAGAGGAGAACATAATGTGTCACATGGTCAGAGAGAGGAGAACATAATGTGTCACATGGTCCAGAGAGAGGAGAACATAATGTGTCACATGGTCCAGAGAGAGGAGAACGTAATGTGTCACATGGTCCAGAGAGAGGAGAACATAATGTGTCACATGGTCCAGAGAGAGGAGAACATAATGTGTCACATGGTCCAGAGAGAGGAGAATATAATGTGTCACATGGTCCAGAGAGAGGAGAACATAATGTGTCACATGGTCCAGAGAGAGGAGAACATAATGTGTCACATGGTCCAGAGAGAGGAGAACATAATGTGTCACATGGTCCAGAGAGAGGAGAACATAATGTGTCACATGGTCCAGAGAGAGAACATAATGTGTCACATGGTCAGAGATAGGAGAACATAATGTGTCACATGGTCCCAGAGAGAGAGGAGAACATAATGTGTCACATGGTCCAGAGAGAGGAGAACATAATGTGTCACATGGTCCAGAGAGAGAGGAGAACATAATGTGTCACATGGTCCAGAGAGAGGAGAACATAATGTGTCACATGGTCCAGAGAGGAGGAGAACATAATGTGTCACATGGTCCAGAGAGAGGAGAACATACTGTGTCACATGGTCCAGAGAGAGGAGAACATAATGTGTCACATGGTCCAGAGAGAGGAGAACATAATGTGTCACATGGTCCAGAGAGAGGAGAACATAATGTGTCACATGGTCCAGAGAGAGGAGAACATAATGTGTCACATGGTCAGAGAGAGGAGAACATAATGTGTCACATGGTCCAGAGAGAGGAGAACATAATGTGTCACATGGTCCAGAGAGAGGAGAACATAATGTGTCACATGGTCCAGAGAGAGGAGAACATAATGTGTCACATGGTCCAGAGAGAGGAGAACATAATGTGTCACATGGTCCAGAGAGAGGAGAACATACTGTGTCACATGGTCCAGAGAGAGGAGAACATAATGTGTCACATGGTCCAGAGAGAGGAGAACATAATGTGTCACATGGTCCAGGAGAGAGGAGAACATAATGTGTCACATGGTCCAGAGAGAGGAGAACATAATGTGTCACATGGTCCAGAGAGAGGAGAACATACTGTGTCACATGGTCCAGAGAGAGGAGAACATAATGTGTCACATGGTCCAGAGAGAGGAGAACATAATGTGTCACATGGTCCAGAGAGAGGAGAACATAATGAAGGTAGGCAGTCGCGATAAAACTTTGAGATAAACCTTTCACTTCAGCTCGGGTTGAAATATAATATTGGTTGTTGTTTTGTTATGTTGAATTCTAGAGACTGTCATCAATAGTAGACTGCACACGTGTTTAGTGGCATGGCTTAGTACTGCGCACCGGGTTTGTTCTGATTTATTTAGAAAGCACTTGTTTGGCTCTTTCACTCTCAGGAAAAAAAACACTGTGCCATTATCCTCGGAAACGGTTCGAGCTCCACTGACCAAAGGTACACTGTTGTACCTTTCTTCTGAGGGTATTAAAACAAGGTTCTCCGTTTTGCTTTAGCTTTACCATTGGTTACTGAATCTGTAGTAGAGTGCGTTTACATCACCGACATGGCCCATTCTATCCTGGCATCCTATAGTCGTCGTGAAGGGAAACGGCCTCTTCGCTAACCCCGGCCTACATGGGAGACGGCGTTTTAATATCTTTATCTGCTACAAGGTAGACATTGTACTAGTACCTATACCTAAGGTCTTTCATTAAAAGCCTGGAAAAGTATCGTAAGAAATATCACAACACCGGGGGCGTCATGCCATCGATATCATATTGTGGATATTATAATACTATAAGTATCACAATAAACATGATAAACAACCCCTGGATAATAAAGTTGTATTGTATTGTACTGTATTGAATAGAACTCCCATCTCTACCTGTATTAGTCCTCTGGAGATGTTCCATCCAGCCAACAATCTCCAGATCTCTGTTACACTGTGGCTTCATCATTATCACGTCTCCCAGCCAGAGGGGGGGGGGGGGGGGGGGGGGGGGGGGGGGGGGGGGGAAATCCCCCCCCCCCTCTGCTCTTCACTCTCTCTCTCTCTCTCTCTCTCTCTCTCTCTCTCTCCTCTCTCTGCTCCTCTCGCTCTCTCTCTCTCTCTCTCTGTCTCTCTCTCTCTCTCTGCTCTCGCTCTCTGTCTCTCGCTCTCTGTCTCTCTCTATCTCTCTCTCCTCTCTCTCTCTCCTCTCTCTGTCTGTTATGGTTTGTAACCGACCCCAATCGCACAACACAAGACAGGTATGAGAGTAAGCCAAACAGGGCAAATATTTATTATAGAACAAAAAGCGGCACAGTCCCTTAAAGGGAAAACACAAAAACACGAGTCAAGGAAATATGGAAAATGCGGCACTGTGCCTTTAAGAGGCGAACAGGCTAAGGGACTAAGGCTAAGGGCCAGGGCTAAGGACCAGGGCTAAGTGTCAGGGCCAGGACCAGGGGCACTGGAGAGGGGGACAGGGACAGAGGCCCGGAGAGGCGGGCTGGAGACAGGGACAGAGAACAGGGTTAAGGCCTTGGACAGGGCGAGGGCCAGAGCTGCTTACAGGGATGAGGACAGGGTTCCGACGGCGGAGGCCTGGCACGGGGACAGGGGCCCGACGGCGGAGGCCTGGCACGGGGACAGGGGCCCGACGGCGGAGGCCTGGCACGGGGACAGGGGCCCGACAGCGGGGGCCGGGCACGGAGATCCTCCTCCTCCGATGCTGCAGACGGGCAGCGCAGAACAAGGGGGTCCCAGGGGAACGGGATGGGAACAAGCCATCCTCCCGTGGAATACTAGGGAGCGACGACGAGCCTGGGTCCAAGGGGAACGGATGGGCACACGCCGTCCTCCCGTGGAATACTAGGGAGTGACGACGAGCCTCACCCCAGGAACGAGGATCACGAAGAGACGCCTTCCTCCCGTGGAATCGGGAGCGATGACGAGCCGGCTTGACGTATGGAGTGGGAACACTGGAAAACCTCCGTAGAGAATTAGAGAGCGAAGACGGTGTCCCACTCCAGGCAAACGGCGACAGGTGGTGATGGCTGGCACGTCGTCTCACGCCGGAGACGCGGCAGGTGATGGTAACGTACAGGATGGTAACGTAACAGAACTCCATGAACACAGAGTGAACACAGATACAGATACAGAACGACCCGACCAGGACTGGAGGGGAGTCTGCAACCTATGTATCTCCCGAGGTGATTGCAAACTCCCAACAGGTGCGTGAAGGTAGAGGAACAGAATGTCCAAGGGTGGGGGCTGGTGAAGAGTAGGAGGCAGGCAAAAGTTCTCACAAGGGTGGGGGCTGGTGAAGAGTAGGAGGCAGGGAAAATGCTCGCAAGGGTGGGGGCTGGTGAGGTGAGGAGACAGGGAATAAAGGTCCAGGGAACAGGCGAATCTCACAGTACCTCCCCCTCCACGGGAGCCACCGGGCGACCAAAAAACCAGACAGCGGGGCAGGGGACATGACAAAGCAACAAACAAAAAAAACTGGGCCATGCTAGCAGGGGAAGCTACACCTAAAGTGGGCTAGCAGAGGGACTGTGTAGCTGCCAGAGCATTGCTAGCTACAGGGCCTATGCTAGCTGTACTGCTACAATAGCATAGAGGCTGCGCTAGCTGCCGGAGCTAGGCTAGCAGACAGGGCTGGACTAGCAAGGAGAACAAGCTACTGTAGCTGGAAGGACAGTCCTAGCTGTGGGGAACAGGGTAACTAACAGGGGAGCTAACGAGGCTAACAGGGGAGCTAACAGGGGAGTCAACAGGGGAACTAACAGGGGAAACTAACAGGGGAACTAGAGGGAGCTAGAGGGAACTAGAGGGCGCTAACAGGGGCTAACTCACATACACTGTCTGTGCTGGCTGGGGTCGTCGACGGGTCGGGTCGTACTGTTATGGTTTGTAACCGACCCCAATCGCACAACACAAGACAGGTATGAGAGTAAGCCAAACAGGGCAAATATTTATTATAGAACAAAAAGCGGCACAGTCCCTTTAAGGGAAAACACAAAAACACGAGTCAAGGAAATATGGAAAATGCGGCACTGTGCCTTTAAGAGGCGAACAGGCTAAGGGACTAAGGCTAAGGGCCAGGGCTAAGGACCAGGGCTAAGTGTCAGGGCCAGGACCAGGGGCACTGGAGAGGGGGACAGGGACAGAGGCCCGGAGAGGCGGGCTGGAGACAGGGACAGAGAACAGGGTTAAGGCCTTGGACAGGGCGAGGGCCAGAGCTGCTTACAGGGATGAGGACAGGGTTCCGAGGCGGAGGCCTGGCACGGGGACAGGGGCCCGACGGCGGAGGCCTGGCACGGGGACAGGGGCCCGACGGCGGAGGCCTGGCACGGGGACAGGGGGCCCGACAGCGGGGGCCGGGCACGGAGATCCTCCTCCTCCGATGCTGCAGACGGGCAGCGCAGAACAAGGGGGTCCCAGGGGAACGGGATGGGAACAAGCCATCCTCCCGTGGATACTAGGGAGCGACGACGAGCCTGGGTCCAAGGGGAACGGGAAGGGCACACGCCATCCTCCCGTGGAATACTAGGGAGCGACGACGAGCCTGGGTCCAAGGGGAACGGGATGGGCACATGCCGTCCTCCCGTGGAATACTAGGGAGCGACGACGAGCCTGGGTCCAAGGGGAACGGGATGGGCACACGCCGTCCTCCCGTGGAATACTAGGGAGCGACGACGAGCCTCACCCCAGGAACGAGGATCACGAAGAGACGCCTTCCTCCGTGGAATCGGGAGCGATGACGAGCCGGCTTGACGTCTGGAGTGGGAAACTGGAAAACCTCCCGTAGAGAATTAGAGAGCGAAGACGGTGTCCCACTCCAGGGCAAACGGCGACAGGTGGTGATGGCTGGCACGTCGTCTCACGCCGGAGACGCGGCAGGTGATGGTAACGTACAGGATGGTAACGTACAGAACTCCATGAACACAGAGTGAACACAGATACAGATACAGAACGACCCGACCAGGACTGGAGGGGAGTCTGCAACCTATGTACTCTCCCGAGGTGATTGCAAACTCCCAACAGGTGCGTGAAGGTAGAGGAACAGATGTCCAAGGGTGGGGGCTGGTGAAGAGTAGGAGGCAGGCAAAAGTTCTCACAAGGGTGGGGGCTGGTGAAGAGTAGGAGGCAGGGAAAATGCTCGCAAGGGTGGGGGCTGGTGAGGTGAGGAGACAGGGAATAAAGGTCCAGGGAACAGGCGAATCCTCACACTCTCTTTCTGCTCCTCTCGCTCTCTGTCTCTCTCTCTGTCTCTCTCTCTCTCTCTCTCTCTCTCTCTGCTCCTCTCGCTCTCTGTCTCTCTCTCTGTCTCTCTCTGTCTCTCTCTCTCTGCTCCTCTCGCTCTCTGTCTCGCTCTCTGTCTCTCTCTCTGTCTCTCTCTGTCTCTCTCTGTCTCTCTCTCTGTCTTCTCTCTCTCTGTCTCTCTCTCTCTCTCTCTCTCTCTGCTCCTCTCGTCTGTCTGTCTCTCTCTCTCCTCTCTCTCTCTCTCTCTCTCTCTCTCTCTCTCTCTCTCTCTCTCTCTCTCTCTCTCTCTCTCTCAGTCTCTCTCTGTCTTTGATTGATTGATTGATTGAAAGCTTTAATTAACAGATTGCAGAATGGGTACAATACAGTACGGCTCAATACACACAATTGTTAAGGGGATGCAGACCAGAGAAAGACTTTCGTCTTGTTTACATCAGGGTCCCCCATTTTCAATTCATCAGGACATATATGACATATATGACATACAGATAGACAGTACTGCTACATCTATACATTTAGGACATACCAGATTTGCAAATACAGTACTGTTTGTGATACAAAAGAGTCCAGAAAAGGGAGTAACTACATTTGACGTAAAAACTGTACATTGGAGGAGGTTGGGTAGGTGGGGTGGGGGGTGGGGGGGGGGGCGGTGGGTAGGAGGGTTGGGGGGAAATACTGTACAAACAAGCAAAACTGTACATTGGAATATTGACAACCATACTAGGTAATTTACTGTACATTGGAAGGGGGTCGCTCTATGTCTCTCTCTGCTC
>NC_140165.1:122898466-122943280 GCF_963971535.1 Notolepis coatsorum | reverse complement strand
TACTGAGGGAGGTCCTTAGACCACACCCCCTTAGTCCCGAAAAATTTCAAAAACTCGGAAAAGTCAGACATTTTTCGAAGAGTCCGAAAAGTCAGAGAAATTTCAAAAACTCGGAAAAGTCCGAATTTTTTTTAAAAGTCGGAAAGTCCGAAAAATTTCAAAAACTCTGAAAAATCCGAAAGATTTTAAAAACTCGGAAAAGTCCGAAAATTAGGTCTGTTTTACTGAGGGAGGTCTGTTCTACTGAGGGAGGTCTGCTCTCTGTTTTCGTTGGTTCGTTTTTTTGCGTTCGTTTTCGTTTTAGTTCGTTTGTTTTTTTTGCGTTCGTTTTCGTTTTAGTTCGTTCGTTTTTTTGCGTTCGTTTTCGTTTTAGTTCGTTCGTTTTTTTGCGTTCGTTTTCGTTTTAGTTCGTTTGTTTTTTTGCGTTCGTTTTAGTTCGTTTGTTTTTTTGTGTTCGTTTTTGTTTTAGTTTGTTTGTTTTTTGTGTTCGTTTTTGTTTTAGTTTGTTCGTTTTTGTGCGTTTGTTTTTTTGCGTGCATTTTTTTGCGTTCGTTTTCGTTTTTGTTCGTTCGTTTTTTTTCCTGTTTTCTTGTGCGTTCGTTTTTTTGCGTTCTTTTTCGCTTTCGTTTCATCGTTTCATCGTTTTCGTTTTAGTTCGTTTTTTTTTTCTTCTTTTTTTGTGTGTGTTTGTTTTTTTTTTGTTCGTTTTCGTTTTCGTTCATTTTCATTTTCGTTTCATCGTTTTCGGTTTCTTTCGTTGGTCCTCACCTGGTGGATGTGTCTTTAACCCTTTCACTGCCACACGACAGAAGGTTAACCGCGGAGCTAATGATGCTAATGATGGAGCATCACCGTCGGTTGTGTGATAGTAAAGGGCTAACCTTCTGTATTGTCACCGGCTGTCGTGTGGCAGTGTGCAGTCTGTAGTCTGTGTGTAGTCTGCACTCTACTGAGGGAGGTCTGCTCTACTGAGGGAGGTCTGCACTAGTTATGGAACAGTCTCCCACGGCACATGAGGTCTGCTGCCCACCAGACCCTACAGAGTCTTAAAACACAGCTGGAGACTCGCCTGTTTTTATTGGCGTTCTGAGGCTCGGTAAAGCCACACATCCCTTGGTCGTGTCGTGATTGTTTTTATTTTTAAACTTCATTGTAGTTATATGACTTTGTGTGTGTAGTGTACTGTATTTTATATTTCTTTTTTAGTATTTCTGTTTTTGTATCGCACGGCACTTTGGTACAACTTCGGTTGATTTTAAATGTGCTATAGGAATAAAGTTGACCTTGACCTTGCTGTTGTGGGAAAAGACGACGGGGAAGGAGGGAACGAGGGTTATTCATTTGCATCAAGCCACGGATGTCCCCGTTCCAAAATGCTTTTACTCTCAGGTCCGAGCTGTCTTGAGCCCCCACCCGCCACCCGCCACCCCCAACAACACCCCACCCCCCCGACGCCTCAGTTACTGCTGACCAGTGAATCTGTAATCATTTTGATCGCTTGATTAATATATTGATCGGTTTATTCGGCGACAGTGTGTGCAAAGTGAAGATTTATGGATTTTAGCCAAGATGGCAAACACTCCACGATGAGGGAGAGGGGGGGGGGGGGGGGGGGCGCTCCTTAAAACACTCCAGGAGGGGGGAGGGGCCGCTGTAACAGATACTACAGACTGTAACAGATACTACACACTGTAACAGATACTACACACTGTAACAGATACTACACACTGTAACAGACACTACACACTGTAACAGACACTACACACTGTAACAGATACTACACACTGTAACAGATACTACAGACTGTAACAGATACTACACACTGTAACAGATACTACACACTGTAACAGACACTACACACTGTAACAGATACTACACACTGTAACAGATACTACACACTGTAACAGATACTACACACTGTAACAGACACTACACACTGTAACAGATACTACACACTGTAACAGATACTACACACTGTAACAGATACTACACACTGTAACAGATACTACACACTGTAACAGACACTACACACTGTAACAGATACTACACACTGTAACAGATACTACACACTGTAACAGACACTACACACTGTAACAGACACTACACACTGTAACAGATACTACACACTGTAACAGATACTACACACTGTAACAGATACTACACACTGTAACAGACACTACACACTGTAACAGATACTACACACTGTAACAGATACTACACACTGTAACAGATACTACACACTGTAACAGACACTACACACTGTAACAGATACTACACACTGTAACAGATACTACACACTGTAACAGATACTACACACTGTAACAGACACTACACACTGTAACAGATACTACACACTGTAACAGATACTACACACTGTAACAGATACTACACACTGTAACAGATACTACAGACTGTAACAGATACTACACACTGTAACAGATACTACACACTGTAACAGATACTACACACTGTAACAGACACTACACACTGTAACAGATACTACACACTGTAACAGATACTACACACTGTAACAGACACTACACACTGTAACAGACACTACACACTGTAACAGATACTACACACTGTAACAGATACTACACACTGTAACAGACACTACACACTGTAACAGATACTACACACTGTACACACTGTAACAGACACTACACACTGTAACAGATACTACACACTGTAACAGATACTACACACTGTAACAGATACTACACACTGTAACAGATACTACACACTGTAACAGATACTACACACTGTAACAGACACACTGTAACAGACACTACACACTGTAACATATACTACACACTGTAACAGATACTACACACTGTAACAGACACACTGTAACAGACACTACACACTGTAACAGATACTACACACTGTAACAGATACTACACACTGTAACATATACTACACACTGTAACAGATACTACACACTGTAACAGATACTACACACTGTAACAGACACTACACACTGTAACAGACACTACACACTGTAACAGATACTACACACTAACAGATACTACACACTGTAACAGATACTACACACTGTAACAGACACTACACACTGTAACAGATACTACACACTGTAACAGATACTACACACTGTAACAGATACTACACACTGTAACAGATACTACACACTGTAACAGACACTACACACTGTAACAGATACTACACACTGTAACAGATACTACACACTGTAACAGACACTACACCCTGTAACAGATACTACACACTGTAACAGACACTACACACTGTAACAGATACTACACACTGTAACAGATACTACACACTGTAACAGACACACTGTAACAGATACTACACACTGTAACAGATACTACACACTGTAACAGATACTACACACTGTAACAGATACTACACACTGTGTAACAGATACTACACACTGTAACAGACACTACACACTGTAACAGATACTACACACTGTAACAGATACTACACACTGTAACAGACACTACACACTGTAACAGATACTACACACTGTAACAGATACTACACACTGTAACAGATACTACACACTGTAACAGATACTACACACTGTAACAGACACTACACACTGTAACAGATACTACACACTGTAACAGATACTACACACTGTAACAGACACTACACCCTGTAACAGATACTACACACTGTAACAGATACTACACACTGTAACAGATACTACACACTGTAACATACACTACACACTGTAACAGATACTACACACTGTAACAGATACTACACACTGTAACAGATACTACACACTGTAACAGACACTACACACTGTAACAGATACTACACACTGTAACAGACACTACACACTGTAACAGATACTACACACTGTAACAGATACTACACACTGTAACAGATACTACACACTGTAACAGATACTACACACTGTAACAGACACTACACACTGTAACAGCTACTACACACTGTAACAGACACTACACACTGTAACAGATACTACACACTGTAACAGATACTACACACTGTAACAGATACTACACACTGTAACAGACACTACACACTGTAACAGATACTACACACTGTAACAGACACTACACACTGTAACAGATACTACACACTGTAACAGATACTACACACTGTAACAGACACTACACACTGTAACAGATACTACACACTGTACACACTGTAACAGACACTACACACTGTAACAGACACTACACACTGTAACAGACACTACACACTGTAACAGATACTACACACTGTAACAGATACTACACACTGTAACAGATACTACACACTGTAACAGATACTACACACTGTAACAGATACTACACACTGTAACAGATACTACACACTGTAACAGACACACTGTAACAGACACTACACACTGTAACATATACTACACACTGTAACAGATACTACACACTGTAACAGACACACTGTAACAGACACTACACACTGTAACAGATACTACACACTGTAACAGATACTACACACTGTAACAGATACTACACACTGTAACAGATACTACACACTGTAACAGATACTACACACTGTAACAGGTCACTACACACTGTAACAGACACTACACACTGTAACAGATACTACACACTGTAACAGATACTACACACTGTAACAGATACTACACACTGTAACAGACACTACACACTGTAACAGATACTACACACTGTAACAGATACTACACACTGTAACAGATACTACACACTGTAACAGATACTACACACTGTAACAGACACTACACACTGTAACAGATACTACACACTGTAACAGATACTACACACTGTAACAGACACTACACCCTGTAACAGATAGTACACACTGTAACAGACACTACACACTGTAACAGATACTACACACTGTAACAGATACTACACACTGTAACAGACACACTGTAACAGATACTACACACTGTAACAGATACTACACACTGTAACAGATACTACACACTGTAACAGATACTACACACTGTGTAACAGATACTACACACTGTAACAGACACTACACACTGTAACAGATACTACACACTGTAACAGATACTACACACTGTAACAGACACTACACACTGTAACAGATACTACACACTGTAACAGATACTACACACTGTAACAGATACTACACACTGTAACAGATACTACACACTGTAACAGACACTACACACTGTAACAGATACTACACACTGTAACAGATACTACACACTGTAACAGACACTACACCCTGTAACAGATACTACACACTGTAACAGATACTACACACTGTAACAGATACTACACACTGTAACATACACTACGCACTGTAACAGATACTACACACTGTAACAGATACTACACACTGTAACAGACACTACACACTGTAACAGATAACTACACACTGTAACAGACACTACACACTGTAACAGATACTACACACTGTAAACAGATACTACACACTGTAACAGATACTACACACTGTAACAGATACTACACACTGTAACAGACACTACACACTGTAACAGCTACTACACACTGTAACAGACACTACACACTGTAACAGATACTACACACTGTAACAGATACTACACACTGTAACAGACACTACACACTGTAACAGATACTACACACTGTAACAGATACTACACACTGTAACAGACACTACACACTGTAACAGACACTACACACTGTAACAGATACTACACACTGTAACAGACACTACACACTGTAACAGATACTACACACTGTAACAGATACTACACACTGTAACAGACACTACACACTGTAACAGATACTACACACTGTAACAGATACTACACACTGTAACAGATACTACACACTGTAACAGACACTACACACTGTAACAGATACTACACACTGTAACAGACACACTGTAACAGATACTACACACTGTAACATATACTACACACTGTAACAGATACTACACACTGTAACAGATACTACACACTGTAACAGACACTACACACTGTAACAGATACTACACACTGTAACAGATACTACACACTGTAACAGATACTACACACTGTAACAGATACTACACACTGTAACAGATACTACACACTGTAACAGATACTACACACTGTAACAGACACTACACACTGTAACAGATACTACACACTGTAACAGATAATACACACTGTAACAGATACTACACACTGTAACAGACACTACACACTGTAACTGATACTACACACTGTAACAGATACTACACACTGTAACAGACACTACACACTGTAACAGATACTACACACTGTAACAGACACTACACACTGTAACAGATACTACACACTGTAACAGATACTACGCACTGTAACAGATACTACACACTGTAACAGACACTACACACTGTAACAGATACTACACACTGTAACAGATACTACACACTGTAACAGATACTACACACTGTAACAGACACTACACACTGTAACAGATACTACACACTGTAACAGACACACTGTAACAGATACTACACACTGTAACAGATACTACACACTGTAACAGATACTACACACTGTAACAGATTACTACACACTGTAACAGACACTACACACTGTAACAGATACTACACACTGTAACAGATACTACACACTGTAACAGATACTACACACTGTAACAGACACTACACACTGTAACAGATACTACACACTGTAACAGATACTACACACTGTAACAGACACTACACACTGTAACAGATACTACACACTGTACACACTGTAACAGACACTACACACTGTACAGACACTACACACTGTAACAGATACTACACACTGTAACAGATACTACACACTGTAACAGATACTACACACTGTAACAGATACTACACACTGTAACAGATACTACACACTGTAACAGATACTACACACTGTAACAGACACACTGTAACAGACACTACACACCTGTAACATATACTACACACTGTAACAGATACTACACACTGTAACAGACACACTGTAACAGACACTACACACTGTAACAGATACTACACACTGTAACAGATACTACACACTGTAACAGATACTACACACTGTAACAGATACTACACACTGTAACAGATACTACACACTGTAACAGTCACTACACACTGTAACAGACACTACACACTGTAACAGATACTACACACTGTAACAGATACTACACACTGTAACAGATACTACACACTGTAACAGACACTACACACTGTAACAGATACTACACACTGTAACAGATACTACACACTGTAACAGATACTACACACTGTAACAGATACTACACACTGTAACAGACACTACACACTGTAACAGATACTACACACTGTAACAGATACTACACATTGTAACAGACACTACACCCTGTAACAGATAGTACACACTGTAACAGACACTACACACTGTAACAGATACTACACACTGTAACAGATACTACACACTGTAACAGACACACTGTAACAGATACTACACACTGTAACAGATACTACACACTGTAACAGATACTACACACTGTAACAGATACTACACACTGTGTAACAGATACTACACACTGTAACAGACACTACACACTGTAACAGATACTACACACTGTAACAGATACTACACACTGTAACAGATACTACACACTGTAACAGATACTACACACTGTAACAGATACTACACACTGTAACAGATACTACACACTGTAACAGACACTACACACTGTAACAGATACTACACACTGTAACAGATACTACACACTGTAACAGACACTACACCCTGTAACAGATACTACACACTGTAACAGATACTACACACTGTAACAGATACTACACACTGTAACATACACTACGCACTGTAACAGATACTACACACTGTAACAGATACTACACACTGTAACAGACACTACACACTGTAACAGATACTACACACTGTAACAGACACTACACACTGTAACAGATACTACACACTGTAACAGATACTACACACTGTAACAGATACTACACACTGTAACAGATACTACACACTGTAACAGACACTACACACTGTAACAGCTACTACACACTGTAACAGACACTACACACTGTAACAGATACTACACACTGTAACAGATACTACACACTGTAACAGACACTACACACTGTAACAGATACTACACACTGTAACAGATACTACACACTGTAACAGACACTACACACTGTAACAGACACTACACACTGTAACAGATACTACACACTGTAACAGACACTACACACTGTAACAGATACTACACACTGTAACAGATACTACACACTGTAACAGACACTACACACTGTAACAGATACTACACACTGTAACAGATACTACACACTGTAACAGATACTACACACTGTAACAGACACTACACACTGTAACAGATACTACACACTGTAACAGACACACTGTAACAGATACTACACACTGTAACATATACTACACACTGTAACAGATACTACACACTGTAACAGATACTACACACTGTAACAGACACTACACACTGTAACAGATACTACACACTGTAACAGATACTACACACTGTAACATATACTACACACTGTAACAGATACTACACACTGTAACAGATACTACACACTGTAACAGATACTACACACTGTAACAGACACTACACACTGTAACAGATACTACACACTGTAACAGATAATACACACTGTAACAGATACTACACACTGTAACAGACACTACACACTGTAACTGATACTACACACTGTAACAGATACTACACACTGTAACAGACACTACACACTGTAACAGATACTACACACTGTAACAGACACTACACACTGTAACAGATACTACACACTGTAACAGATACTACGCACTGTAACAGATACTACACACTGTAACAGACACTACACACTGTAACAGATACTACACACTGTAACAGATACTACACACTGTAACAGATACTACACACTGTAACAGACACTACACACTGTAACAGATACTACACACTGTAACAGACACACTGTAACAGATACTACACACTGTAACAGATACTACACACTGTAACAGATACTACACACTGTAACAGATACTACACACTGTAACAGACACTACACACTGTAACAGATACTACACACTGTAACAGATACTACACACTGTAACAGATACTACACACTGTAACAGACACTACACACTGTAACAGATACTACACACTGTAACAGACACTACACACTGTAACAGATACTACACACTGTAACAGATACTACACACTGTAACAGATACTACACACTGTAACAGACACTACACACTGTAACAGATACTACACACTGTAACAGACACTACACACTGTAACAGATTACTACACACTGTAACAGACACTACACACTGTAACAGATACTACACACTGTAACAGACACTACACACTGTAACAGATACTACACACTGTAACAGATACTACACACTGTAACAGATACTACACACTGTAACAGACACTACACACTGTAACAGATACTACACACTGTAACAGATACTACACACTGTAACAGACACTACACACTGTAACAGATACTACACACTGTAACAGACACTACACACTGTAACAGATACTACACACTGAACAGATACTACGCACTGTAACAGATACTACACACTGTAACAGATACTACACACTGTAACAGATACTACACACTGTAACAGACACTACACACTGTAACAGATACTACACACTGTAACAGATACTACACACTGTAACAGATACTACACACTGTAACAGATACTACACACTGTAACAGATACTACACACTGTAACAGACACTACACACTGTAACAGATACTACACACTGTAACAGATACTACACACTGTAACAGATACTACACACTGTACAGATACTACACACTGTAACAGACACTACACACTGTAACAGATACTACACACTGTAACAGATACTACACACTGTAACAGATACTACACACTGTAACAGATACTACACACTGTAACAGACACTACACACTGTAACATATACTACACACTGTAACAGACACTACACACTGTAACAGATACTACACACTGTAACAGATACTACACACTGTAACAGATACTACAGACTGTAACAGACACTACACACTGTAACAGATACTACACACTGTAACAGATACTACACACTGTAACAGACACTACACACTGTAACAGATACTACACACTGTAACAGAGACTACACACTGTAACAGACACTACACACTGTAACAGACACTACACACTGTAACAGACACTACACACTGTAACAGACACTACACACTGTAACATACACTACACACTGTAACATACACTACACACTGTAACAGACACTACACACTGTAACATACAACTACACACTGTAACATACACTACACACTGTAACAGACACACTGTAACATATACTACACACTGTAACAGACACTACACACTGTAACAGACACTACACACTGTAACAGACACTACACACTGTAACAGATACTACACACTGTAACAGACACACTGTAACAGATACTACACACTGTAACAGACACTACACACTGTAACAGATACTACACACTGTAACAGATACTACACACTGTAACATATACTACACACTGTAACAGATACTACACACTGTAACAGATACTACACACTGTAACAGATACTACACACTGTAACAGACACTACACACTGTAACAGATACTACACACCTGTAACAGATACTACACACTGTAACAGACACTACACACTGTAACAGACACTACACACTGTAACAGACACTACACACTGTAACAGACACTACACACTGTAACAGATACTACACACTGTAACAGACACTACACACTGTAACAGATACTACACACTGTAACAGACACTACACACTGTAACAGATACTACACACTGTAACAGATACTACACACTGTAACAGACACACTGTAACAGATACTACACACTGTAACAGATACTACACACTGTAACAGATACTACACACTGTAACAGACACACTGTAACAGATACTACACACTGTAACAGATACTACACACTGTAACAGATACTACACACTGTAACAGATACTACACACTGTAACAGATAATACACACTGTAACAGACACACTGTAACAGATACTACACACTGTAACAGATACTACACACTGTAACAGATACTACACACTGTAACAGATATACACACTGTAACAGATACTTCACACTGTAACAGACACTACACACTGTAACAGATACTACACACTGTAACAGACACTACACACTGTAACAGATACTACACACTGTAACAGATACTACACACTGTAACAGAACACACTGTAACAGATACTACACACTGTAACAGATACTACACACTGTAACAGATACTACACACTGTAACAGATACTACACACTGTAACAGATACTACACACTGTAACAGACACTACACACTGTAACAGATACTACACACTGTAACAGATACTACACACTGTAACAGATACTACACACTGTAACAGACACTACACACTGTAACAGATACTACACACTGTAACAGACACACTGTAACAGATACTACACACTGTAACAGATACTACACACTGTAACAGATACTACACACTGTAACAGATACTACACACTGTAACAGACACTACACACTGTAACAGATACTACACACTGTAACAGATACTACACACTGTAACAGATACTACACACTGTAACAGACACTACACACTGTAACAGATACTACACACTGTAACAGACACACTGTAACAGATACTACACACTGTAACAGATACTACACACTGTAACAGATACTACACACTGTAACAGATACTACACACTGTAACAGACACTACACACTGTAACATATACTACACACTGTAACAGATACTACACACTGTAACAGAGACTACACACTGTAACAGACACTACACACTGTAACAGACACTACACACTGTAACAGACACTACACACTGTAACAGACACTACACACTGTAACATACACTACACACTGTAACATACACTACACACTGTAACAGACACTACACACTGTAACATACACTACACACTGTAACATACACTACACACTGTAACAGACACACTGTAACATATACTACACACTGTAACAGACACTACACACTGTAACAGACACTACACACTACACACTGTAACAGACACTACACACTGTAACAGATACTACACACTGTAACAGACACACTGTAACAGATACTACACACTGTAACAGACACTACACACTGTAACAGATACTACACACTGTAACAGATACTACACACTGTAACATATACTACACACTGTAACAGATACTACACACTGTAACAGATACTACACACTGTAACAGATACTACACACTGTAACAGACACTACACACTGTAACAGATACTACACACTGTAACAGATACTACACACTGTAACAGACACTACACACTGTAACAGATACTACACACTGTAACAGACACTACACACTGTAACAGACACTACACACTGTAACAGATCACTACACACTGTAACAGATACTACACACTGTAACAGATACTACACACTGTAACAGATACTACACACTGTAACAGATACTACACACTGTAACAGATACTACACACTGTAACAGACACTACACACTGTAACAGATACTACACACTGTAACAGATACTACACACTGTAACAGACACTACACCCTGTAACAGATACTACACACTGTAACAGATACTACACACTGTAACAGATACTACACACTGTAACATACACTACGCACTGTAACAGATACTACACACTGTAACAGATACTACACACTGTAACAGACACTACACACTGTAACAGATACTACACACTGTAACAGACACTACACACTGTAACAGATACTACACACTGTAACAGATACTACACACTGTAACAGATACTACACACTGTAACAGATACTACACACTGTAACAGACACTACACACTGTAACAGCTACTACACACTGTAACAGACACTACACACTGTAACAGATACTACACACTGTAACAGATACTACACACTGTAACAGACACTACACACTGTAACAGATACTACACACTGTAACAGATACTACACACTGTAACAGACACTACACACTGTAACAGACACTACACACTGTAACAGATACTACACACTGTAACAGACACTACACACTGTAACAGATACTACACACTGTAACAGATACTACACACTGTAACAGACTACACACTGTAACAGATACTACACACTGTAACAGATACTACACACTGTAACAGATACTACACACTGTAACAGACTACTACACACTGTAACAGATACTACACACTGTAACAGACACACTGTAACAGATACTACACACTGTAACATATACTACACACTGTAACAGATACTACACACTGTAACAGATACTACACACTGTAACAGACACTACACACTGTAACAGATACTACACACTGTAACAGATACTACACACTGTAACAGATACTACACACTGTAACAGATACTACACACTGTAACAGATACTACACACTGTAACAGATACTACACACTGTAACAGACACTACACACTGTAACAGATACTACACACTGTAACAGATAATACACACTGTAACAGATACTACACACACTGTAACAGACACTACACACTGTAACTGATACTACACACTGTAACAGATACTACACACTGTAACAGACACTACACACTGTAACAGATACTACACACTGTAACAGACACTACACACTGTAACAGATACTACACACTGTAACAGATACTACGCACTGTAACAGATACTACACACTGTAACAGACACTACACACTGTAACAGATACTACACACTGTAACAGATACTACACACTGTAACAGATACTACACACTGTAACAGACACTACACACTGTAACAGATACTACACACTGTAACAGACACACTGTAACAGATACTACACACTGTAACAGATACTACACACTGTAACAGATACTACACACTGTAACAGATACTACACACTGTAACAGACACTACACACTGTAACAGATACTACACACTGTAACAGATACTACACACTGTAACAGATACTACACACTGTAACAGACACTACACACTGTAACAGATACTACACACTGTAACAGACACTACACACTGTAACAGATACTACACACTGTAACAGATACTACACACTGTAACAGATACTACACACTGTAACAGACACTACACACTGTAACAGATACTACACACTGTAACAGACACTACACACTGTAACAGATACTACACACTGTAACAGACACTACACACTGTAACAGATACTACACACTGTAACAGACACTACACACTGTAACAGATACTACACACTGTAACAGATACTACACACTGTAACAGATACTACACACTGTAACAGACACTACACACTGTAACAGATACTACACACTGTAACAGATACTACACACTGTAACAGACACTACACACTGTAACAGATACTACACACTGTAACAGACACTACACACTGTAACAGATACTACACACTGTAACAGATACTACGCACTGTAACAGATACTACACACTGTAACAGATACTACACACTGTAACAGATACTACACACTGTAACAGACACTACACACTGTAACAGATACTACACACTGTAACAGATACTACACACTGTAACAGATACTACACACTGTAACAGATACTACACACTGTAACAGATACTACACACTGTAACAGACACTACACACTGTAACAGATACTACACACTGTAACATATACTACACACTGTAACAGATACTACACACTGTAACAGATACTACACACTGTAACAGACACTACACACTGTAACAGATACTACACACTGTAACAGATACTACACACTGTAACAGATACTACACACTGTAACAGATACTACACACTGTAACAGACACTACACACTGTAACATATACTACACACTGTAACAGACACTACACACTGTAACAGATACTACACACTGTAACAGATACTACACACTGTAACAGATACTACAGACTGTAACAGACACTACACACTGTAACAGATACTACACACTGTAACAGATACTACACACTGTAACAGACACTACACACTGTAACAGATACTACACACTGTAACAGAGACTACACACTGTAACAGACACTACACACTGTAACAGACACTACACACTGTAACAGACACTACACACTGTAACAGACACTACACACTGTAACATACACTACACACTGTAACATACACTACACACTGTAACAGACACTACACACTGTAACATACACTACACACTGTAACATACACTACACACTGTAACAGACACACTGTAACATATACTACACACTGTAACAGACACTACACACTGTAACAGACACTACACACTGTAACAGACACTACACACTGTAACAGATACTACACACTGTAACAGACACACTGTAACAGATACTACACACTGTAACAGACACTACACACTGTAACAGATACTACACACTGTAACAGATACTACACACTGTAACATATACTACACACTGTAACAGATACTACACACTGTAACAGATACTACACACTGTAACAGATACTACACACTGTAACAGACACTACACACTGTAACAGATACTACACACTGTAACAGATACTACACACTGTAACAGACACTACACACTGTAACAGACACTACACACTGTAACAGACACTACACACTGTAACAGACACTACACACTGTAACAGATACTACACACTGTAACAGACACTACACACTGTAACAGATACTACACACTGTAACAGACACTACACACTGTAACAGATACTACACACTGTAACAGATACTACACACTGTAACAGACACACTGTAACAGATACTACACACTGTAACAGATACTACACACTGTAACAGATACTACACACTGTAACAGACACACTGTAACAGATACTACACACTGTAACAGATACTACACACTGTAACAGATACTACACACTGTAACAGATACTACACACTGTAACAGATAATACACACTGTAACATACACACTGTAACAGATACTACACACTGTAACAGATACTACACACTGTAACAGATACTACACACTGTAACAGATACTACACACTGTAACAGACACTACACACTGTAACAGATACTACACACTGTAACAGACACTACACACTGTAACAGATACTACACACTGTAACAGATACTACACACTGTAACAGACACACTGTAACAGATACTACACACTGTAACAGATACTACACACTGTAACAGATACTACACACTGTAACAGATACTACACACTGTAACAGATACTACACACTGTAACAGACACTACACACTGTAACAGATACTACACACTGTAACAGACACTACACACTGTAACAGATACTACACACTGTAACAGACACTACACACTGTAACAGATACTACACACTGTAACAGACACTACACACTGTAACAGATACTACACACTGTAACAGATACTACACACTGTAACATATACTACAGACTGTAACAGATACTACACACTGTAACAGATACTACACACTGTAACAGACACTACACACTGTAACAGATACTACAGACTGTAACAGATACTACACACTGTAACAGATACTACACACTGTAACAGACACTACACACTGTAACAGATACTACACACTGTAACTGATACTACAGACTGTAACAGATACTACACACTGTAACAGATACTACACACTGTAACAGATACTACACACTGTAACAGATACTACACACTGTAACAGATACTACACACTGTAACAGACACACTGTAACAGATACTACACACTGTAACAGACACTACACACTGTAACAGATACTACACACTGTAACAGACACTACACACTGTAACAGATACTACACACTGTAACAGATACTACACACTGTAACAGATACTACACACTGTAACAGATACTACACACTGTAACAGACACTACACACTGTAACAGATACTACACACTGTAACAGATACTACACACTGTAACAGACACTACACACTGTAACAGATACTACACACTGTAACAGACACTACACACTGTAACATACACTACACACTGTAACAGATACTACACACTGTAATAGACACTACACACTGTAACAGATACTACACACTGTAACAGACACTACACACTGTAACAGACACACTGTAACAGATACTACACACTGTAACAGACACTACACACTGTAACAGATACTACACACTGTAACAGACACTACACACTGTAACAGATACTACACACTGTAACAGATACTACACACTGCAACAGACACTACACACTGTAACAGATACTACACACTGTAACAGACACTACACACTGTAACAGATACTACACACTGTAACAGATACTACACACTGTAACAGATACTACACACTGTAACAGACACTACACACTGTAACAGATACTACACACTGTAACATACACTACACACTGTAACAGACACACTGTAACAGATACTACACACTGTAACAGATACTACACACTGTAACAGACACACTGTAACAGATACTACAGACTGTAACAGATACTACACACTGTAACAGATACTACACACTGTAACAGATACTACACACTGTAACAGACACTACACACTGTAACAGACACTACACACTGTAACAGACACTACACACTGTAACAGATACTACACACTGTAACAGATACTACACACTGTAACAGACACTACACACTGTAACAGACACTACACACTGTAACAGATACTACACACTGTAACAGATACTACACACTGTAACAGACACTACACACTGTAACAGATACTACACACTGTACACACTGTAACAGACACTACACACTGTAACAGACACTACACACTGTAACAGACACTACACACTGTAACAGATACTACACACTGTAACAGATACTACACACTGTAACAGATACTACACACTGTAACAGATACTACACACTGTAACAGATACTACACACTGTAACAGATACTACACACTGTAACAGACACACTGTAACAGACACTACACACTGTAACATATACTACACACTGTAACAGATACTACACACTGTAACAGACACACTGTAACAGACACTACACACTGTAACAGATACTACACACTGTAACAGATACTACACACTGTAACAGATACTACACACTGTAACAGATACTACACACTGTAACAGATACTACACACTGTAACAGACACTACACACTGTAACAGACACTACACACTGTAACAGATACTACACACTGTAACAGATACTACACACTGTAACAGATACTACACACTGTAACAGATACTACACACTGTAACAGATACTACACACTGTAACAGATACTACACACTGTAACAGATACTACACACTGTAACAGACACTACACACTGTAACAGATACTACACACTGTAACAGATACTACACACTGTAACAGACACCACACCCTGTAACAGATACTACACACTGTAACAGACACTACACACTGTAACAGATACTACACACTGTAACAGATACTACACACTGTAACAAACACACTGTAACAGATACTACACACTGTAACAGATACTACACACTGTAACAGATACTACACACTGTAACAGATACTACACACTGTGTAACAGATACTACACACTGTAACAGACACTACACACTGTAACAGATACTACACACTGTAACAGATACTTCACACTGTAACAGACACTACACACTGTAACAGATACTACACACTGTAACATATACTACACACTGTAACAGATACTACACACTGTAACAGATACTACACACTGTAACAGACACTACACACTGTAACAGATACTACACACTGTAACAGATACTACACACTGTAACAGACACTACACCCTGTAACAGATACTACACACTGTAACAGATACTACACACTGTAACATACACTACACACTGTAACAGATACTACACACTGTAACAGATACTACACACTGTAACAGACACTACACACTGTAACAGATACTACACACTGTAACAGACACTACACACTGTAACAGATACTACACACTGTAACAGATACTACACACTGTAACAGATACTACACACTGTAACAGACACTACACACTGTAACAGCTACTACACACTGTAACAGACACTACACACTGTAACAGATACTACACACTGTAACAGACACTACACACTGTAACAGATACTACACACTGTAACAGATACTACACACTGTAACAGACACTACACACTGTAACAGATACTACACACTGTACACACTGTAACAGACACTACACACTGTAACAGACACTACACACTGTAACAGACACTACACACTGTAACCGATACTACACACTGTAACAGATACTACACACTGTAACAGATACTACACACTGTAACAGATACTACACACTGTAACAGATACTACACACTGTAACAGATACTACACACTGTAACAGATACTACACACTGTAACATACACACTGTAACAGACACTACACACTGTAACATATACTACACACTGTAACAGATACTACACACTGTAACAGACACACTGTAACAGACACTACACACTGTAACAGATACTACACACTGTAACAGATACTACACACTGTAACAGATACTACACACTAACAGATACTACACACTGTAACAGATACTACACACTGTAACAGACACTACACACTGTAACAGACACTACACACTGTAACAGATACTACACACTGTAACAGATACTACACACTGTAACAGATACTACACACTGTAACAGACACTACACACTGTAACAGATACTACACACTGTAACAGATACTACACACTGTAACAGATACTACACACTGTAACAGATACTACACACTGTAACAGATACTACACACTGTAACAGACACTACACACTGTAACAGATACTACACACTGTAACAGATACTACACACTGTAACAGACACTACACCCTGTAACAGATACTACACACTGTAACAGACACTACACACTGTAACAGATACTACACACTGTACAGATACTACACACTGTAACAGACACACTGTAACAGATACTACACACTGTAACAGATACTACACACTGTAACATACTACACACTGTAACAGATACTACACACTGTAACAGATACTACACACTGTGTAACAGATACTACACACTGTAACAGACACTACACACTGTAACAGATACTACACACTGTAACAGATACTACACACTGTAACAGACACTACACACTGTAACAGATACTACACACTGTAACAGATACTACACACTGTAACAGATACTACACACTGTAACAGATACTACACACTGTAACAGCCACTACACACTGTAACAGATACTACACACTGTAACAGATACTACACACTGTAACAGACACTACACCCTGTAACAGATACTACACACTGTAACAGATACTACACACTGTAACAGATACTACACACTGTAACATACACTACACACTGTAACAGATACTACACACTGTAACAGATACTACACACTGTAACAGACACTACACACTGTAACAGATACTACACACTGTAACAGACACTACACACTGTAACAGATACTACACACTGTAACAGATACTACACACTGTAACAGATACTACACACTGTAACAGACACTACACACTGTAACAGCTACTACACACTGTAACAGACACTACACACTGTAACAGATACTACACACTGTAACAGATACTACACACTGTAACAGACACTACACACTGTAACAGATACTACACACTGTAACAGATACTACACACTGTAACAGACACTACACACTGTAACAGATACTACACACTGTAACAGACACTACACACTGTAACAGATACTACACACTGTAACAGATACTACACACTGTAACAGATACTACACACTGTAACAGACACTACACACTGTAACAGATACTACACACTGTAACAGATACTACACACTGTAACAGATACTACACACTGTAACAGACACTACACACTGTAACAGATACTACACACTGTAACAGACACACTGTAACAGATACTACACACTGTAACATATACTACACACTGTAACAGATACTACACACTGTAACAGATACTACACACTGTAACAGACACTACACACTGTAACAGATACTACACACTGTAACAGATACTACACACTGTAACAGATACTACACACTGTAACAGATACTACACACTGTAACAGATACTACACACTGTAACAGACACTACACACTGTAACAGATACTACACACTGTAACAGATACTACACACTGTAACAGATACTACACACTGTAACAGACACTACACACTGTAACTGATACTACACACTGTAACAGATACTACACACTGTAACAGACACTACACACTGTAACAGATACTACACACTGTAACAGACACTACACACTGTAACAGATACTACACACTGTAACAGATACTACGCACTGTAACAGATACTACACACTGTAACAGACACTACACACTGTAACAGATACTACACACTGTAACAGATACTACACACTGTAACAGATACTACACACTGTAACAGACACTACACACTGTAACAGATACTACACACTGTAACAGACCACACTGTAACAGATACTACACACTGTAACAGATACTACACACTGTAACAGATACTACACACTGTAACAGATACTACACACTGTAACAGACACTACACACTGTAACATATACTACACACTGTAACAGATACTACACACTGTAACAGATACTACACACTGTAACAGACACTACACACTGTAACAGATACTACACACTGTAACAGACACTACACACTGTAACAGATACTACACACTGTAACAGATACTACACACTGTAACAGATACTACACACTGTAACAGACACTACACACTGTAACAGATACTACACACTGTAACAGACACTACACACTGTAACAGATACTACACACTGTAACAGACACTACACACTGTAACAGATACTACACACTGTAACATACACTACACACTGTAACAGATACTACACACTGTAACAGATACTACACACTGTAACAGACACTACACACTGTAACAGATACTACACACTGTAACAGATACTACACACTGTAACAGATACTACACACTGTAACAGATACTACACACTGTAACAGACACTACACACTGTAACAGATACTACACACTGTAACAGATACTACACACTGTAACAGATACTACACATTGTAACAGATACTACACACTGTAACAGACACTACACACTGTAACATATACTACACACTGTAACAGACACTACACACTGTAACAGATACTACACACTGTAACAGATACTACACACTGTAACAGATACTACACACTGTAACAGCCACTACACACTGTAACAGATACTACACACTGTAACAGATACTACACACTGTAACAGACACTACACCCTGTAACAGATACTACACACTGTAACAGATACTACACACTGTAACAGATACTACACACTGTAACATACACTACACACTGTAACAGATACTACACACTGTAACAGATACTACACACTGTAACAGACACTACACACTGTAACAGATACTACACACTGTAACAGACACTACACACTGTAACAGATACTACACACTGTAACAGATACTACACACTGTAACAGATACTACACACTGTAACAGACACTACACACTGTAACAGCTACTACACACTGTAACAGACACTACACACTGTAACAGATACTACACACTGTAACAGATACTACACACTGTAACAGACACTACACACTGTAACAGATACTACACACTGTAACAGATACTACACACTGTAACAGACACTACACACTGTAACAGATACTACACACTGTAACAGACACTACACACTGTAACAGATACTACACACTGTAACAGATACTACACACTGTAACAGATACTACACACTGTAACAGATACTACACACTGTAACAGACACTACACACTGTAACAGATACTACACACTGTAACAGATACTACACATTGTAACAGATACTACACACTGTAACAGACACTACACACTGTAACAGATACTACACACTGTAACAGACACACTGTAACAGATACTACACACTGTAACATATACTACACACTGTAACAGATACTACACACTGTAACAGATACTACACACTGTAACAGACACTACACACTGTAACAGATACTACACACTGTAACAGATACTACACACTGTAACAGATACTACACACTGTAACAGATACTACACACTGTAACAGATACTACACACTGTAACAGACACTACACACTGTAACAGATACTACACACTGTAACAGATACTACACACTGTAACAGATACTACACACTGTAACAGACACTACACACTGTAACTGATACTACACACTGTAACAGATACTACACACTGTAACAGACACTACACACTGTAACAGATACTACACACTGTAACAGACACTACACACTGTAACAGATACTACACACTGTAACAGATACTACGCACTGTAACAGATACTACACACTGTAACAGACACTACACACTGTAACAGATACTACACACTGTAACAGATACTACACACTGTAACAGATACTACACACTGTAACAGACACTACACACTGTAACAGATACTACACACTGTAACAGACACACTGTAACAGATACTACACACTGTAACAGATACTACACACTGTAACAGATACTACACACTGTAACAGATACTACACACTGTAACAGACACTACACACTGTAACAGATACTACACACTGTAACAGATACTACACACTGTAACAGATACTACACACTGTAACAGACACTACACACTGTAACAGATACTACACACTGTAACAGACACTACACACTAACAGATACTACACACTGTAACAGATACTACACACTGTAACAGATACTACACACTGTAACAGACACTACACACTGTAACAGATACTACACACTGTAACAGACACTACACACTGTAACAGATACTACACACTGTAACAGACACTACACACTGTAACAGATACTACACACTGTAACAGACACTACACACTGTAACAGATACTACACACTGTAACAGATACTACACACTGTAACAGATACTACACACTGTAACAGACACTACACACTGTAACAGATACTACACACTGTAACAGATACTACACACTGTAACAGACACTACACACTGTAACAGATACTACACACTGTAACAGACACTACACACTGTAACATATACTACACACTGTAACAGATACTACGCACTGTAACAGATACTACACACTGTAACAGATACTACACACTGTAACAGATACTACACACTGTAACAGACACTACACACTGTAACAGATACTACACACTGTAACAGATACTACACACTGTAACAGATACTACACACTGTAACAGATACTACACACCGTAACAGACACTACACACTGTAACAGATACTACACACTGTAACAGATACTACACACTGTAACAGATACTACACACTGTAACAGACACTACACACTGTAACAGATACTACACACTGTAACAGATACTACGCACTGTAACAGATACTACACACTGTAACAGACACTACACACTGTAACAGATACTACACACTGTAACAGATACTACACACTGTAACAGATACTACACACTGTAACAGACACTACACACTGTAACAGATACTACACACTGTAACAGACACACTGTAACAGATACTACACACTGTAACAGATACTACACACTGTAACAGATACTACACACTGTAACAGATACTACACACTGTAACAGACACTACACACTGTAACAGATACTACACACTGTAACAGATACTACACACTGTAACAGATACTACACACTGTAACAGACACTACACACTGTAACAGATACTACACACTGTAACAGACACTACACACTAACAGATACTACACACTGTAACAGATACTACACACTGTAACAGATACTACACACTGTAACAGACACTACACACTGTAACAGATACTACACACTGTAACAGACACTACACACTGTAACAGATACTACACACTGTAACAGACACTACACACTGTAACAGATACTACACACTGTAACAGACACTACACACTGTAACAGATACTACACACTGTAACAGATACTACACACTGTAACAGATACTACACACTGTAACAGACACTACACACTGTAACAGATACTACACACTGTAACAGATACTACACACTGTAACAGACACTACACACTGTAACAGATACTACACACTGTAACAGACACTACACACTGTAACAGATACTACACACTGTAACAGATACTACTCACTGTAACAGATACTACACACTGTAACAGATACTACACACTGTAACAGATACTACACACTGTAACAGACACTACACACTGTAACAGATACTACACACTGTAACAGATACTACACACTGTAACATATACTACACACTGTAACAGATACTACACACCGTAACAGACACTACACACTGTAACAGATACTACACACTGTAACAGATACTACACACTGTAACAGATACTACACACTGTAACAGATACTACACACTGTAACAGACACTACACACTGTAACAGATACTACACACTGTAACAGATACTACACACTGTAACAGATACTACACATTGTAACAGATACTACACACTGTAACAGACACTACACACTGTAACATATACTACACACTGTAACAGACACTACACACTGTAACAGATACTACACACTGTAACAGATACTACACACTGTAACAGATACTACAGACTGTAACAGACACTACACACTGTAACAGATACTACACACTGTAACAGATACTACACACTGTAACAGACACTACACACTGTAACAGATACTACACACTGTAACAGAGACTACACACTGTAACAGACACTACACACTGTAACAGACACTACACACTGTAACATACACTACACACTGTAACAGACACTACACACTGTAACATACACTACACACTGTAACATACACTACACACTGTAACAGACACACTGTAACATATACTACACACTGTAACAGACACTACACACTGTAACAGACACTACACACTGTAACAGACACTACACACTGTAACATATACTACACACTGTAACAGACACACTGTAACAGATACTACACACTGTAACAGACACTACACACTGTAACAGATTCTACACACTGTAACAGATACTACACACTGTAACATATACTACACACTGTAACAGACACTGTAACAGATACTACACACTGTAACAGATACTACACACTGTAACAGATACTACACACTGTAACAGACACTACACACTGTAACAGATACTACACACTGTAACAGATACTACACACTGTAACAGACACTACACACTGTAACAGACACTACACACTGTAACAGATACTACACACTGTAACAGATACTACACACTGTAACAGACACTACACACTGTAACAGATACTACACACTGTAACAGATACTACACACTGTAACAGACACACTGTAACAGATACTACACACTGTAACAGATACTACACACTGTAACAGATACTACACACTGTAACAGACACACTGTAACAGATACTACACACTGTAACAGATACTACACACTGTAACAGATACTACACACTGTAACAGATACTACACACTGTAACAGATACTACACACTGTAACAGATACTACACACTGTAACAGACACACTGTAACAGATACTACACACTGTAACAGATACTACACACTGTAACAGATACTACACACTGTAACAGACACTACACACTGTAACAGATACTACACACTGTAACAGACACTACACACTGTAACAGATACTACACATTGTAACAGATACTACACACTGTAACAGATACTACACACTGTAACATATACTACACACTGTAACAGACACTACACACTGTAACAGATACTACACACTGTAACAGATACTACACACTGTAACAGATACTACAGACTGTAACAGACACTACACACTGTAACAGATACTACACACTGTAACAGATACTACACACTGTAACAGACACTACACACTGTAACAGATACTACACACTGTAACAGAGACTACACACTGTAACAGACACTACACACTGTAACAGACACTACACACTGTAACAGACACTACACACTGTAACATACACTACACACTGTAACATACACTACACACTGTAACAGACACTACACACTGTAACATACACTACACACTGTAACATACACTACACACTGTAACAGACACACTGTAACATATACTACACACTGTAACAGACACTACACACTGTAACAGACACTACACACTGTAACAGACACTATACACTGTAACAGATACTACACACTGTAACATACACACTGTAACAGATACTACACACTGTAACAGACACTACACACTGTAACAGATACTACACACTGTAACAGATACTACACACTGTAACAGATACTACACACTGTAACAGACACTACACACTGTAACAGATACTACACACTGTAACAGACACTACACACTGTAACAGATACTACACACTGTAACAGACACTACACACTGTAACAGATACTACACACTGTAACAGACACTACACACTGTAACAGATACTACACACTGTAACAGATACTACACACTGTAACAGACACTACACACTGTAACAGATACTACACACTGTAACAGATACTACACACTGTAACAGACACACTGTAACAGATACTACACACTGTAACAGATACCACACACTGTAACAGATACTACACACTGTAACAGACACACTGTAACATATACTACACACTGTAACAGATACTACACACTGTAACAGATACTACACACTGTAACAGATACTACACACTGTGACAGATACTACACACTGTAACAGATACTACACACTGTAACAGACATACTGTAACAGATACTACACACTGTAACAGATACTACACACTGTAACAGATACTACACACTGTAACAGATACTACACACTGTAACAGACACTACACACTGTAACAGATACTACACACTGTAACAGACACTACACACTGTAACAGATACTACACACTGTAACAGATACTACACACTGTAACAGACACACTGTAACAGATACTACACACTGTAACAGATACTACACACTGTAACAGATACTACACACTGTAACAGATACTACACACTGTAACAGACACTACACACTGTAACAGATACTACACACTGTAACAGACACTACACACTGTAACAGATACTACACACTGTAACAGACACTACACACTGTAACAGATACTACACACTGTAACAGACACTACACACTGTAACAGATACTACACACTGTAACAGATACTACACACTGTAACAGATACTACAGACTGTAACAGATACTACACACTGTAACAGACACTACACACTGTAACAGATACTACAGACTGTAACAGATACTACACACTGTAACAGATACTACACACTGTAACAGACACTACACACTGTAACAGATACTACACACTGTAACAGATACTACAGACTGTAACAGATACTACACACTGTAACAGATACTACACACTGTAACAGATACTACACACTGTAACAGATACTACACACTGTAACAGATACTACACACTGTAACAGACACACTGTAACATATACTACACACTGTAACAGACACTACACACTGTAACAGATACTACACACTGTAACAGACACTACACACTGTAACAGATACTACACACTGTAACAGATACTACACACTGTAACAGATACTACACACTGTAACAGATACTACACACTGTAACAGACACTACACACTGTAACAGATACTACACACTGTAACAGATACTACACACTGTAACAGACACTACACACTGTAACAGATACTACACACTGTAACAGACACTACACACTGTAACATACACTACACACTGTAACAAATACTACACACTGTAACAGACACTACACACTGTAACAGATACTACACACTGTAACAGACACTACACACTGTAACAGACACACTGTAACATATACTACACACTGTAACAGACACTACACACTGTAACAGATACTACACACTGTAACAGACACTACACACTGTAACAGATACTACACACTGTAACAGATACTACACACTGTAACATACACTACACACTGTAACAGATACTACACACTGTAACAGACACTACACACTGTAACAGATACTACACACTGTAACAGATACTACACACTGTAACAGATACTACACACTGTAACAGACACTACACACTGTAACAGATACTACACACTGTAACATACACTACACACTGTAACAGACACACTGTAACAGATACTACACACTGTAACAGATACTACACACTGTAACAGACACACTGTAACAGACACTACACACTGTAACAGATACTACACACTGTAACAGATACTACACACTGTAACAGATACTACACACTGTAACAGATACTACACACTGTAACAGATACTACACACTGTAACAGATACAGCCAGATAACTGAAGACGAATATTTGATTATTAAAATCACAGATACAATTGTACGATTATTTCGGCTGCATTTCTGATATTCGAATTGTCACAATACGTAAAATATTTCATTAAAGGGACACTTCACCAAAAGAAAATGCTGATTTATTTTGTGCATACTCACAAAACAGTTTTGTATTATGTTCATTTAGTTTGATAGTTATTGAGAGTAAATGAGTTAGAATATGGCCACTAGTGATATGGACATTCCTTGTGTTGTGTTAATTACAGCTCCATCAAATGATGTAGATGAAAAGATAGCAATACCTTCACTTATAAGGACCTTATTATTTTATTGAGCTGTAATTAACATGACACAAAGATTCAATGTCCCCCCAATGTAATGACATGTTTGTGTTTTGAGCTCAGACTCAATAGTGCACATAGTTTTTTCTGTGAAGTGTTTTTAATAGATTGTTTCCAAATGCTTAACCCTTTCACTACCACACTACCAAAGGGTTAACCCTTTCACTGCGACAATACACAAGGTTGACCCTTTCACTGCCACACTACCAAAGGGTTAACCCTTTCACTTAGGGATGTCCCGATCAATTTTTTTTGCTCCCGATCCGATCCCGATCATGTGATTTTGAGTATCTACCGATACCGATCTTTCCCGATCCGATAAAAAAAAAATATATATATAAATATTTTTTATAAAAAAAAATTTATCCCAATTTCTCACATTACATTCACCCTGAATGTTGACGTTATCCAGGTGAAAAGTTAACTTCATTCAAGCGAGGCATTGCAATCCTTGACATAAATCATTTGATGTATAATTAAATCAAAGGAAATGCGTTTGGGTCTGAGAGTGTGGCTGGTCTGCCGTTCTGCAGCTGGTTACTATTGGTTTGTTTTGGCACAATTCTTCTGCTCTGTGTGACAATAAATAAATGAATGATGATATGCAATTTAAAACCAAAACTAAGGCCTCTGTATGAGTTTAAGACGTGAACATGGTCATGTTTGTTGAAAAAAAAAAAAGAAAAAAAAATCCAGATTTTTTTTTTGTCGATCGGGACATCCCTAGTTTTACTGCGACAATACAGAAGGTTATATTATCGTATAGCTTACGCACTCTAGTGGAAACACACAACCCCACAGCTAGGTGAGGGCTATACATCGCATCCCCAATATATAGTGAATAAACACACATTTTGTAACAAAAACCAGTCCCTCACCAGGAGGGACTTTTTTATTTAATAACAAAATCATATGTTGGGGGGGGGGGTAAACAGGGGAGTCACTAGCGGCGCCTGCCGCGTGCAGAGCGCTGCTTTCCCCCACGGGGAGCCGGCCCGAAGGAACGGTTCTGGGGAGCCTGGTCACGACGATCCCTACCGTTACCTCCGGGCGTGGGGCGGCTGGCTGCAGCGGACGAGGCACTCCCTCCACTCCTGGCCTTCTTCGCCGAAGGTCCTTCATCATGAAGAAGACGGTGTTCTTCTTGCAGTAGTAAGAGTGAACTTTACCTTTTTTATCTGAGGGGGTTGTGTGTATTCTGTTACGTTTGGGAAAACATGGCATCGAGTCCACAACTAGGTTAGAGTGTTAGCCTGCAGAAGTAATCACATATGTAGCTTGTACCGAGGTCTTTGACCCTCTCTTTAAACGTCTGTTGTTTTTTTCTTTACTTGGTGAAGTATGAAAACACGGGTGACGTGTTCGCACATGAGCCTAAAGCCTTGTATAAAAGGGAGTTCCCTGGTCCCACACCATATTTGGGCAGGTGGGTCACGGAATTTCCCCGGCCATAGAATACGTCACTGGGCGCGTTTCTATTGGTCGTGAGACTTCCGTGAGTTTTTTTCAGGCTCCATGTTGTGGACCGCTGTCATTGTCAAGATTGAGTTATGCGGTGCGTTGGAAACTGTTGTTTTCTGCTCTGCTTTCTATTGCATGTGTTGAGATTTTGGTCACGTGGCTCAATGTTTACATATATCTTTTCAATTATTACTCACGTGGGAGGTCTCTCTGGGGGTTCCCTGTCTCCTCTCTTTTATACAGAGCAGTGTTGACAGGGTTTTTTCCCTCAGACGCGTCATATGGGACCCATATCTGTGTCTTTTGGCCAGCTTCCTGCCGCTCGTCCCAGGCGGCGTGGAGGGAACGTTATCTGGTTTCTTGTTAGAATTACCATTGATGTGTTTTGGGTCTCGACGTGTACATGGCGCTGGCCCTGGGTGCTTTCAGTGTGGAACCACGCATGGGCTGGCGCGCCTTGGTTGCTCATTATAAAAACTGCGTTTTTTGTACGAGTGACTGAGATGGAGATTTTATCTCTTCCGAGCGCCGGTGTACTAGGTTAGTCTCGACGAACTCTTGCTCATCTCTGGGGGGAGATGACGGAGTAGATCAAAGCATTGGCGGAGGGGTCTCACGCCCACGGGGTGGGCCACCGTGCACGGTGCGTTCATGTTCTGACCGTCTTGGTGGCACCCTCTGTGATGTTTTAGATTGACACACGTACATACCCCCCTCTTAGGACTGGGGATGGCGGCATGACTAGGACACAGGAGTGGTTCTGGTCGCGCCGGACCAGGTCAGTTAACCTGTTGTCCGCCGGGGCGCAGATCTGTTGTTCTGGTGCCCTGAAGGACTTTATGCTTTTTCGGGGGGGAAATGCCGGGTTGGCCCGGGCGTCGCGGGGATTGATGTTATGGAGGTGTGTGTCGTGGGTATGTCACTACGAGTTATCCTTTGCAGTTGCTTGTTCCATATTGTGTTGTACCTTGCGCTGTGCTAAGGGGCCTGGTCCTTCTCCATTATTTTTCGCCCCTCCCTTCCCCTGCTCGGCAGGGCTGGGAGGGGGCTGTCGAGGAGGTTCTATTGTACCCCTCTGGCATCCCTGTGTATATCCCGGTCCGCCGGGCCCGGGTCCAGACTCGTTCTCGTCAACCTGTTGGCCTGGGTTAACCCCTTCTTGAAAACTGAAACACTTGTACTGCCTGTATAGCCGGTGTATACTTGCAGTTGTGTTTCAGAGTTTTTTTCTTAGGGGGGTTAAGGGAACAACCGCCTCCTGTTAAACTAAACATAGGGGGGTGGTTGATTCCCCGGTGTGTTGGTAGCAGAGTCGACTCTCGGGTTTAGGCCGGGCTTGACCCCGTCTGCCTGCGAGTGTGCCCCCGCACTTTTCATGACGTCTGCCAATCGTGTCAGCCTTCTCTTGGACCTCGACCTCTCTAGGGGGTCGGGTTTTGTGGAGGCTGCGACATGGTGCACACTGCACAGCATACCGAACGCCCCTTCCGCCGGGGTGCTGTTTCACAGTAGACCCCTTAGGCGCCTGTCTAGTCCGCAGTGCTCCGGGCACAGGTCAAGTTATGCTCTTGGCCTGTTGCCGGGATTGAGGGATCAACCTCTTGGGGTTGTCTCCTCGGTGCGCCGACTGGCCCCACAGTGTTGTGGGGGTGTAGCCTCTGTGGAGTGCTTCAGGGCGGCGTGCTGTAGGGGGGAAGGGCCTGCTCTTGGATTGGGCCCTGTCCGATACGCTGGCGATGTGGGGGGTGGTGTCACTAGTGACCGTCTGGTGGGGTCTCGATGCTACGGCATCATTGGCCTCACCAGGCCCCCTTTCCGGGGGGTCCTGGCCCTCAGACTGTTCCTGGGGCTGGGTCCTCCTCCGCGCTCCGCTGCTATGGCCTTGCCACGGGATTGGGTTCTTGACCTTTGACCCTGTGATGTTAGGGGCTGTAACAGGTTTTTTTTCCTTCTTGTTCGTTCCCTAGTGGCATGTGGGATGCACGCCTGAGTGGTCGCGGGTCCTTCTGTGTGAAGGTAAGTCCCACGATCTGCTCACCCTGTGCGTTGAGGTGCTAAACCCTCTTCTGCACAGTCGGATCCGATTCCCTCCCGTCCCCCGCTAGGGGGGTCTGGGGGCTCGGGTCCTCCCTGGTTCTGATGGTTGTGGGGGGCCTCAGCGGGTACATTTGTCGAGCTTCCGCTCTGCTCAGCTCCTGTGTTCCACTAGAGTGCAGAGCGTAAGCTATACAATATATAACATACGGTTATCCTATAACCAGGGCCGCCTCAGGGGGTGTGCGAGCAGTGCGGTCGCACAGGGCCTCGCGGGAAGGGGGGCCTCGCAAAAAAAAAAAAAAAAAAAAAAATTATTTATTATTTTTTTTATTTTAATTTTATTTATTTTTAAAAAAAATTGCAAGGCCCCCCTTCCCGCGAGGCCCTTTTACATCACAGACCTAAAATCTAGTTTTGCTTATATGCTTATATATTTCACATTAGACATGTTCCTGGCTCTGAGGCTCTGCAGGCAGCAGAATTGGTTTCAATGAGGGGAGGGGTTACAGCCAGGTAGCGTCTGTTGAGTTCATTGTGTGTGTCTGTGTGCGTGCCGGGGGGGGGGGGGGGGGGTGTGAACCTACTCATTGCCAGACGTGAGCGATTCGACTCACGCTCACGGCAATGAATCGGCTCTTATGAACGAGTCGCTCATGACCGACCCATCACTAGCGTCTGACTATTTCGCGCGTGCAGCATTGGAGGTTATGCCAGCCAAGATGAAGAGGACATCGTTCGGCAGATGGACTGAAGATGAAAGTTGTTGCATGTTAGACAGTTCAGTCAGGCTAGCCATCCCGGCTAAAGACAGGGACAGCTAGTTAGCTTTAGCTACGTTATAATATTAAGTGTGGTTCAGTCAGGATATAGCCATGATGATGTCGGCTAGTAGCTAGCTTAGCTAAAGGCTAACTAGCGTTAGCTAACCTAGAGACAGCGCGTGCAGCCAAGATGAAGAGGATGGTCGTTCGGCAGATGAACTTCGTCAACTCCACGCGGTTGTCTCCATCCTCTTGGACGTTTGGTGAGTTTTTAATGCACTCTATTCTATTCCCGCCATGGATATCTCTCTCTCTCTCTCTCTCTCTGGAGCCAAACTGGCCGACTAGCTGTTGTAGTACTAGTAGCTAACGGTGTGTGGCCTGGTGTCAGCACATGTATTGCTTTTCTCACGTTGTACAGTTTTTCAGTGGTAGCCGCATAGCTTGCTTCTGCGTTAGCTAATGGTTAGCGATAGCCGGGTTGAGCTAACTGTTAGCCAGTTAGCTGTTTAGCTACGATGTTAGCTGCCGGCTGGGAACGTTAGTTTGATGCTATCAGTTAGCCTAGAGTTAGCTGTTAGCTTGTGCTACGACCATTGACATTAGCCGTGAGAATAGCAGGGGGTTCTGGCACTCTGACTACGACATCATCTTTGACAGAAGATGTAGTCGGGCCTGCACCATGACAAGGCTCCGGCCATAGCTTCTTTTTGTCCCGCCAGCAAGAGGCCTTTCGTCAACGTGGAGACCTGTGTTGCGGCCTTTCGCCCTGCGTTCCTTGGTGCAGGTAAGATGAATGAAAATGTCATGACATTACCCCACTCTTCCTTCCTTCCCCTCCCGAATGTTTTGTTAATAACAATGTTTTTTTCCAGGCAAAACATATGTTACTTCACAACATTTGGAGATACGACATGTGCTGTGTGTGAATTGGCTTGGTCGTTTGTGTAGCTTGGGTAGCGTTGGGCCGTTGGCCAAAGTTGTGTGTGGCCTGGTGTCAGTACCTGGCTAGCCTATTTAGCTGATGTCGGCCATTGGCTCCTTGCTGCTTTGTTTTCTCTGGTATAGACCCTCTTCTCTTTGGATTTAAGTGTTGATCTTTGTCCTTTTGGATCTATGTATATTCATGTTGCCTTTGTGAAGTTATCTTTTCCTTCTGTTTTGTTCTTTGCTTATCTCTCTCATACATGCTCTCTCTCTAACACACACACACACGACAAACACACATGCTCTCTCTCTCTCTCTCTCTCTCTCTCTTTCTAACACACACAGTCTGCCTATGGCGGCCTTTCTCGATGGCTAAATCTCGCGTTTAAATCTCGCACAGGGCCTCGCATTTCTCCCAGGCGGCCCTGCCTATAACCATAGTTATATGAGTATAGCGAGCGCTCTGCACTGACTCATTTACATTTAGTCATTTAGCTGACGCTTTTATCCAAAGCGACTTACAAGTTCTGTATGACAAGACAGCAAGAAGGGTACAACTCTCAGCTGAGTAAAAATGTTCATCAAAGTGTTGCGTGTTACAGTGTAGGTTAGTTTATTAGGACAAGTGCATGACAGTAAGGTTAGTCCTAAGGTTAGATTTTTTTTTATTTTATTTAATTTTATTATCATTTCAGATAATGGTTGTAAATGTCACTGAGGACCCTGTGGTCTTCGCCTTCGGTGGTGAAAGACTTGGGAAGGAGCTGTTGGTGTGGCCACGACCCCGCCACGACCCCGCCACGACCCCGCTTATGTAGAGGGGCGGATGCGGGTGTGGCCAGGCGGATGGGTGTGTACACGTGGAGAAAAATTATTCAGTATTAGATTGATAAAGGGATGTGGTTCCACTAGAGTGCAGATCGCTCGCTATACTCATATAACTATGGTTATAGGATAACCGTATGTTAACCCTTGCACTGCCACACTACCAAAGGGTTAACCCTTTCACTGCGACAATGACTTACTTGACTTAATCCTCTTTACCCCGTTGGGGGGCATAGGGCGTCCACCAGAGCTCTCCATCTCACTCTCTTCTGGGCCAGGGCCTTTGCTTCTTTCCAGCTCACTCCGATGTTCTTTAGGTCTTGGAGTGTGGAACGTCTCCAGGTGTTTCTCGGCCTACCGGCTTTCCTCTTCCCCTGCGGGTTGTAGTCCAAGGCCTGTCTAGTGATGTTGTTGGAGTCCTTCCTAAGGGTATGCCCTATCCAGTTCCACTTTCTCCTTTTGATGGTGGTAGCTATGCTGTCCTGGTTGGTTATCCTCCACAGCTCTTCATGTGTGGTTTTGATGGGCCACCACAGCTTGAGGATGTAGCGCAGGCATTTGTTGACAAACACCTGGATCTTGCTTGTGAGGCCCTCTCTAGTCTTCCACGTCTCAGAGCCGTAGAGCAGGACAGTAGAGCAGGACATTGGTATTGAAGATCCGTAGCTTGGTGTTATTGTTACTGCGACAATACAGAAGGTTAACCCTTTCACTGCCACACTACCAAAGGGTTAACCATTTCACTACCACACTACAGAAGGTTAACATTTCACTACCACACTACAGAAGATTAACCGTCTGTAGTGTGGTAGTGAAAGGTTAACCTTCTGTAGTGTGGCAGTGAAAGGTTAACCTTCTGTAGTGTGGCAGTGAAAGGTTAACCTTCTGTAGTGTGGTAGTGAAAGGTTAACCTTCTGTAGTGTGGCAGTGAAAGGTTAACCTTCTGTAGTGTGGCAGTGAAAGGTTAACCTTCTGTAGTGTGGTAGTGAAAGGGTTAAAGTTAGACCCAGTGCTCAGGCAACAGTACGCTCCCAGAGTCTATATGCCATGTGTGGCAACACGTCCCTGTGCAGAAGATGTACCAGTTACACAACATGGCAAGAATTGCCTCGTACATTATGCAAATGACATACAGAGGTCCAGAAGGGCTGTGTGCAAATGTCTGACAAGCACATTACACAACGTGCAGCCGGCTGCATCAGTGACACAAAATGAGATCATGAATACATATACAAATCATTCTAATGTCTGAGCTGTGATTGGTCGGAGCATCCGCACGGGGCATGTTTTCGGTCGGTACTTTTTCCATATACCTTATATGCGTCTGTACAGGGCAATTCTCTCTGTATGAACTCATTGTCCGCATAGTAAAAGGAAACTTATTTTATGCCATTATTAAGTCTGCACGTTCTACACATTGCACTACTTTTATTGTCTTTTATACCTATTCTTATGTCTGCAATTTATGCATTGTTTTTTTTATTCTGTCAATCTGTGTGCTGATTTTATGCCCATGTTCATTTTATACTATACAGATAGTTATTAATATGTATTGTTATATTGTAGAAATGTGTGCGTTGAAATGTCTGTAAAGTGTCGACGACATTGACCTCAATTGTCTTTTCGAGTATAAATAAAGGTTGATGTATTCTGGATATCTCACCTGGATGATGATTAATCACCTGATCTCACCCCTTGTGTTTTTCCATCCTATCCAGATATGATATCAAGATACAGATCATATTCACACCAGGTGTAAACGGGCTCTGAAGGTTGCGTAACGGGCTCTAATGATGTCACCAGGACACGGTGTGGAACATGATGTTTTAAAGGGGAACTATCTTATAAATGGCCTTTTTCAGTGTTTAGCATTGTTTCCTAGCTATGTGGACTTATATTAATATGATCTATGTCTCTAATTCTCATATTGGCGCATTCTTCCAATTCTCCTCTCACAATATTCACCCTCACTGAACTGAGTCATCTGAAAATGTGCTGATTTGTGATGTCAGAGAGACTCAGCTGCATAATAATGTGGCCCCATGTGGCATCAGGCCACACAGTGGTTGGAGCCCAGGCTCAAAACGGCTTAAGATCTTGAGGTAGAAAAATGCTGTTTTTGAGGACTTGATTAGAAATACAAAACAATGAATTAAAAAATATATATAATTACAGAGGTGTTCCATAAACTCACAGGAATTGTGTAAAAGTGCCCAAATAGTGAAAGAAATAGTAAAATAGTTCCCCTTTAATACTGCAGTATTAATGTACACATCTTATCCCTAGTGGTGCGAGTGAGTGGTTCACTAACTCTTGTACAAGGGCATGATGTGGAATCATTTTACATCTTCATAATTTGATATTCTTTCACTTAAGGCAGACGACAGACTCTTTGATTAAGGATATATTTTACCTAGAGAGACCTAGACTACATGCAGCGATGGCCCTGTAGCCTAGAGCTCTGTAGAGAGGCCAGCTAACAAAGTATGGACTAATGGACTATGAGAAGGCTGTGTGCGTGTGTGTGTGTGTGTGTGTGTGTGTGTGTGTGTGTGTGTGTGTGTGTGTGTGTGCATACTGTATGTGTATAAGTTGAAGGCTATGTGTAGAGAGAGGGGGGGGGGGTAGTGTAGTGTGTGTAGATAGATGTTTGAAGATATGAGTGAAGACTTGTTTCCGATTGTGTGTGCGTGTGCGTGTGTGTGTGTGTGTGTGATAGTAAGAGATACAGAAAGAGGGAGAGCTAGTGTTTTTGTGTGTGTCTTAGGAAGAGAGAGAAGTGTGTAGGTACATTTCAGGGCAATCGTGGCATGAAAATCCATATAGGTACACACCTAAAGTATGACCTTCACCAGGATATTAACAAGTAACCGTAATATGTATCCGTAATGTGCTTCTGACACACCCGTTGGGAGGGACAGGTGATTGGACAGAAACCCGATCAATAATCTGTGAGAGGAAGCCGATTGGGCCGCGCGCGGTTGGCAACGTTCAGAGTGACGTGTCGGTCGATGGTCGAGTGTTAAACCGCTGCACAAGGGTCACGACAAGACAAGCCCCACGGGGGAGGAGTCAGGAGGTCAAGAGGTCAGGAGGTCAAGAGGTCAGGAGGTCCCTGGTCGTACCGGGAGGAGGAGGAGTCAGGAGGAGGAGGAGTCAGGAGGAGGAGGAGGAGTCAGGAGGAGGAGTCAGGAGGTCAGGAGGTCCCTGGTCGTACCGGGAGGAGGAGGAGTCAGGAGGAGGAGGAGGAGTCAGGAGGAGGAGGAGGAGTCAGGAGGAGGAGGAGTCAGGAGGTCAGGAGGTCCCTGGTCGTACCGGGAGGAGGAGGAGTCAGGAGGAGGAGGAGGAGTCAGGAGGAGGAGGAGGAGTCAGGAGGTCAGGAGGTCCCTGGTCGTACCGGGAGGAGTCAGGAGGAGGAGGAGGAGTCAGGAGGAGGAGGAGGAGTCAGGAGGAGGAGGAGGAGTCAGGAGGTCAGGAGGTCCCTGGTCGTACCGGGAGGAGGAGGAGTCAGGAGGAGGAGTCAGGAGGAGGAGGAGGAGTCAGGAGGAGGAGTCAGGAGTAGGTCCCTGGTCGTACTGGGAGAAGGAGGAGTCAGGAGGAGGAGGAGTCAGGAGGAGGAGGAGTCAGGAGGAGGAGGAGTCAGGAGGAGGTCCCTGGTCGTACCGGGAGGAGGAGGGTCAGGAGGAGGAGGAGTCAGGAGGAGGAGTCAGGAGGAGGAGGAGGGTCAGGAGGAGTCAGGAGGAGGAGTCAGGAGTAGGTCCCTGGTCGTACTGGGAGGAGGAGGAGTCAGGAGGAGGAGGAGTCAGGAGGAGGAGGAGGGTCAGGAGGAGGAGTCAGGAGGAGGAGTCAGGAGGAGGAGGAGGAGGAGTCAGGAGGAGGAGGAGTCAGGAGGAGTCAGGAGGAGTCAGGAGGAGGTCCCTGGTCGTACCGGGAGGAGGAGGAGTCAGGAGTAGGTCCCTGGTCGTACTGGGAGGAGGAGGAGTCAGGAGGAGGAGGAGTCAGGAGGAGTCAGGAGGAGGAGTCAGGAGGAGGAGGAGGGTCAGGAGGAGGAGTCAGGAGGAGGAGTCAGGAGGAGGAGGAGTCAGGAGGAGGAGGAGTCATGAGGAGGAGGAGGAGTCAGGAGGAGGTCCCTGGTCGTACCGGGAGGAGGAGGAGTCAGTAGGAGGAGGAGGAGTCAGGAGGAGGTCCCTGGTCGTACCGGGAGGAGGAGGAGTCAGGAGGAGGAGGAGTCAGGAGGAGGTCCCTGGTCGTACCGGGAGGAGGAGTCAGGAGGAGTCAGGAGGAGGTCCCTAGTCGTACTGGGAGGAGGAGGAGGAGTCAGGAGGAGGAGGAGTCAGGGGGAGGTCCCTGGTCGTACCGGGAGGAGGAGGAGGAGTCAGGAGGAGGAGGAGGAGTCAGGAGGAGGAGGAGGAGTCAGGAGGAGGTCCCTGGTCGTACTGGGAGGAGGAGGAGGAGTCAGGAGGAGGAGGAGTCAGGAGGAGGTCCCTGGTCGTACCGGGAGGAGGAGGAGGAGTCAGGAGGAGGAGGAGGAGTCAGGAGGAGGAGGAGTCAGGAGGAGTCAGGAGGAGGAGTCAGGAGGAGGAGGAGGAGGAGGAGGAGGAGGAGGAGGAGGAGGAGTCAGGAGGAGGAGTCAGGAGTAGGTCCCTGGTCGTACTGGGAGGAGGAGGAGTCAGGAGGAGGAGGAGTCAGGAGGAGGAGTCAGGAGGAGGAGGAGTCAGGAGGAGGAGTCAGGAGGAGGAGGAGGGTCAGGAGGAGGAGTCAGGAGGAGGAGTCAGGAGGAGGAGTCAGGAGTAGGTCCCTGGTCGTACCGGGAGGAGGAGGAGTCAGGAGGAGGAGTCAGGAGGAGGAGGAGTCAGGAGGAGGTCCCTGGTTGTACCGGGAGGAGGAGGAGTCAGGAGGAGGAGGAGTCAGGAGGAGGAGGAGTCAGGAGGAGGAGTCAGGAGGAGGTCCCTGGTCGTACCGGGAGGAGGAGGAGGAGTCAGGAGGAGGAGGAGGAGTCAGGAGGAGGAGGAGTCAGGAGGAGGAGGAGTCAGGAGGAGGTCCCTGGTCGTACCGGGAGGAGGAGGAGGAGTCATGAGGAGGAGGAGGAGTCAGGAGGAGGTCCCTGGTCGTACCGGGAGGAGGAGGAGTCAGGAGGAGGAGGAGTCAGGAGGAGGTCCCTGGTCGTACCGGGAGGAGGAGTCAGGAGGAGGAGTCAGGAGGAGGTCCCTGGTCGTACCGGGAGGAGGAGGAGTCAGGAGGAGGAGGAGTCAGGAGGAGGTCCCTAGTCGTACCGGGAGGAGGAGGAGTCAGGAGGAGGAGGAGTCAGGAGGAGGTCCCTGGTCGTACCGGGAGGAGGAGGAGGAGTCAGGAGGAGGAGGAGTCAGGAGGAGGTCCCTGGTCGTACCGGGAGGAGGAGGAGGAGTCAGGAGGAGGAGGAGGAGTCAGGAGGAGGTCCCTGGTCGTACCGGGAGGAGGAGGAGGAGTCAGGAGGAGGTCCCTGGTCGTACCGGGAGGAGGAGTCAGGAGGAGGAGGAGGAGTCAGGAGGAGGTCCCTGGTCGTACCGGGAGGAGGAGGAGGAGTCAGGAGGAGGAGGAGGAGTCAGGAGGAGGTCCCTGGTCGTACCGGGAGGAGGAGGAGGAGTCAGGAGGAGGAGTCAGGAGGAGGTCCCTGGTCGTACCGGGAGGAGGAGGAGGAGTCAGGAGGAGGAGGAGTCAGGAGGAGGAGTCAGGAGGCGGAGAGAGCTGTTGTGACCGTTCTGCGTCTCACATCCCATCCACCATAGAATAATAAATAGTTAGATAGGTAATAACTAGGGCTGTCAGTTTATCACGTTAATTAGATTAATTAATTACACAGCAAATTATCGCGTTATGAAAACTAACTCAAAATGTATTACAAAAAAATAAAAATAGATTCTTTTTTTATATAATATTTTTTTTGTATCATTAATTCCATAAGAACGTAGAATACACATTTACAGACTTTTTTTTTAATATGGTCCATTTGCATGTTCTTGGTATCTGATTCTAGGGACATCTATGAATCTCAGGGAATGTATTCCCAGTGTCGGAAATACTGTGGGCTAGATCCACAAAGAATGGATTGCACGGTGCAAGGTGCACCCTTACTTACAATTCATTATGAATTGAAAATGGGGGACCCTGATGTAAACAAGACGAAAGTCTTTCTCTGGTCTGCATCCCCTTAACAATTGTGTGTATTGAGCCGTACTGTATTGTACCCATTCTGCAATCTGTTAATAACATTTTCATTCAATCAATCAATCTGTGCGGTGATTGATTGAATGAACATTTTATTTTGAGTAAATTGTAATGAACCAAATGAGAATATCAATACATTTTTTTTTTATCTTTGACTGTGAATAGCACCATGCTCAAATTGACCAGACCTGAAAAATCTAAGCAAATTAATAGATGGAAGATGATTAAACAGAAGGTTTTGTAGATACAGTACTGCAGGGCTATTCAACTAAATTGTTCAGGGGGCCACATTGTCAGAAACCCAAGGGGCCAGGGGCCGGACTGCCACGGCGCCTCCCCGTGCTATGAATATATGTACACTTGACACAACACGCAACCACATTTTCACAACTTTTATTTAACTACATTGCAAAAGTAGTATACTTTTCAAAAAAAGTGCTTCATTTATGTGCCACATCTGCAACATCTCCTGCAAAAAGTGCTTCATTTATGACTGTGCAACAACTGCAACATCTCCTCTTCAACATTTCAATATAAAAATAAAATAAAAAACAAACAAGTGCATGATGTGCATCTGAACATTCTAACATCAACACTTGAACAAAAAAACACATTTATAGTGCAGCTGAGCTTATGAAAAAGTGTTTCATGTCTGTGCAACAACAGCAAATCACAGCATCTTATTAGCACTTATTGTCCACTCTTAACTCTCAAACATCAGGGGGGTGGGGGGCAGACAGGCCTAGCCTACATACACACATCTAATGAGAGCGATTGCACTTCTTTGACTGGGCAATGGCAGAGAAAGAGGGTTCATAGGAAGTGAGGGCTACCCGCAAACAGTGATGCAAATGCTCATTTGTCAAGGAGGCACGGTTGCTTGTTTTAATGGCATTCATGTGAGAGAAACTGGATTCACAGGTGTATGTTGAGCCAAACATTGTTAGCACAGATATTGCCAGCGTTTTTATTTTGGGGAATGTCTTGACATGAATACACTTTATCCAAAATGTTGTGGTGGATTCATTCTCAAGTGCCTGCTTCAGAGCAGATGATGCTTGCATGTCAATTATTTCAAGTTGCAGGAGACCTTCATCAATGTGAAGTGATGCAAGGAACTCTTGTCCTTTTGTGGAAATAGCAGCTACATTGGCAAATGGGTTGCTCACAAAATGCATCAATTATCTGGACATGTCAAATTCATCAAATCAACTTGCAAAGTTTTCCCTCAATTTATCAATGAAATCTGTCATTAATTGAGTGACTTTTGGCTCAATTGTGCGTGTTAACGTTGACATGAAAAGAAAAAAGTAAAAAAAAAAAAAAAATATTATTTATTTTTTTATTATCATGTAATCTTTGGCGGGCCGGTCAGAATCATCCCGCGGGCCGGATCTGGCCCGCGGGCCGCCAGTTGAATAGCCCTGCAGTACTGCCGGACACATGCTATTTGAAATATGATTATAGAATATAGAATATCAGGCATAAAATGGTTATGTGATTAAAATGCGATTAATATACATTTTTTTAATCGCCTGACAGCACTAGTGTTGTCCTCTATATAGAATAATAAATAGTTAGATAGGTAATAACTAGGGATGTCCCGATCACGTTTTTTTGCTCCCGATCCGATCCCGATCATGTGATTTTGAGTATCTACCGATACCGATCTTTCCCGATCCGATCAAAAACGCATTTCCTTTGATTTAATTATACATCAAATGATTTATGTCAAGGATTGCAATGCCTCCCTTGAATGAAGTTAACTTTTCACCTGGATAACGTCAACATTCAGGGTGAATGTAATGTGAGAAATTGGGATAAGAAATAAAATAAAACAATTTTTATTTGGGTCTGAGAGTGTCGCTGGTCTGCCGTTCTGCAGCTGGATACTATTGGTTTGTTTTGGCAAAATTCTTCTGCTCTGTGTGACAATAAATAAATTAATGATGATATGCAATTTAAAACCAAAACTAAGGCCTCAGTATGAGTTTAAGACGTGAACATGGTCATGTTTGTTGAATAAAAAATAAAAAAATTAAATCCTGTTTTTAAATTTTTTTTTGTCAATCCCGATCTTCGGAAAATCACGTGATCAGCCCCGATCCCGATCACGTGATTGGATCGGGACATCCCTAGTAATAACCTGCTTTCCACTATAGAATAATTACCAACTGTTCGCCTGTTTTATTGCAACACTACTATCACCGACATCTAAGAAGGGAGATCCCCCCTTGAATGGCCCTTCTAAGGTTTCTCTCCTCCACACTGCCTGTGGTGCATTTTTTCCTATTGCTAGGTTTTAGTGAGTTTTCCCTTCCCTTCGCGTGGGGTATGTCTGGGAGTGTCGCATTCATTTATTTAAATTATTTTAAATTTTTTCGAGTTTTTGTTTTGTTCTTGATTTATTGTGATGTTTCTTCTTGACTTGTTTAAAATACATGTACAAATACATTTGATTTCATTTGATTTACTTGTTGCCATGGATACTGTCCTTGGTTTCAGTGGGCTGAGTCGACGTGCATATGTGTAGACTAACATGTCTAAAATATACTGCTATATGTGTAGACTAACATGTCTAAAATATACTGCTATATGTGTAGACTAACATGTCTAAAATATACTGCTATATGTGTAGACTAACATGTCTAAAATATACTGCTATATGTGTAGACTAACATGTCTAAAATATACTGCTATATGTGTAGACTAACATGTCTAAAATATACTGCTATATGTGTAGACTAACATGTCTAAAATATACTGCTATATGTGTAGACTAACATGTGTAAAATATACTGCTATATGTGTAGACTAACATGTCTAAAATATACTGCTATATGTGTAGACTAACATGTCTAAAATATACTGCTATATGTGTAGACTAACATGTCTAAAATATACTGCTATATGTGTAGACTAACATGTCTAAAATATACTGCTATATGTGTAGACTAACATGTCTAAAATATACTGCTATATGTGTAGACTAACATGTCTAAAATATACTGCAATATGTGTAGACTAACTAACATGTCTAAAATATACTGCTATTTTGGGGGGAAAGCAACACTTTACATACA
>NC_140165.1:122890966-122893466 GCF_963971535.1 Notolepis coatsorum | reverse complement strand
AAAAGCAGCTTAAAAATACACATTCGAGAAATACAGAAATGAGTAATGCGGATAAAAAAAGAAATCTAACCCTGACTAAACTTACTGTCATGCACTTGTCCTAATAAACTAACCTACACTGTAACACGCAACACTTTGATAAACATTGTTACTCAGCTGATAGAGTTGTGCCCTTCTTGCTGTCTTGTCGTACAGAACTTGTAAGTCTCTTTGGATAAAAGCGTTCAGCTAAATGACTAAATGTAAATGTTAGTGTAAATGTATTGTATTCACTGCTGTCAAGCGAATCAAGTTTTTTTTCTTTTTGTACTATAAGCAAAAGTATATTCTATATTGTATTATACTAAATTATGTTATATCTAGTCAAATTAATGGAAGAACAAATGTAAATGTACGGGGGTAGGGATCAATAAGCTTAGCTTCCCTCTACTCCTTTTTTGAACATGTCAACTAACTAAATACATTGCTCTTGACTTTTTGTTTATAATTATTATTTAATTTTTTTTATTATGATTGTTCTGTTTGACGGAGCTAGATACTGTGATATGTTTGGAGGAATATGGAGAATACATGTTCAAAAATAAACTTTTTTCATTCATTCATTCATTCACTCTTTCAGTGCCTCTGTGCCTGTTTTCTTAGGCAGTTAGCCTCGCTGTATGTTGCACCCTAGCCACGCTTCTAGGCCTCTTTGCTTTTGGAAAGAATGATTTAAAAAAATAAAATATTGCATTCCACTAAGAGGTTGGCAGTCGACTACGGCTCATTTTGATCGATTAGTCGACTATTCGACTAGTCGAGGTCAGCCCTAGTATTGATAGTGTGACAGTAGTAGGGGGCCTCTCTCATGTACTCATTAGACATAGAGCTAGATCCAGAAGGGGAAGTTTAAATGAGAATATTAAAGGATCAGACCAGCGGGGACCAATATTGGCTCATTGAAAATGGGTTATATTGATTCACGGAACATGTGGATAAAAGATACATCATCATATGGTGTTGTGGTCGTGGTATTCACTGACCTTTGGGAAGTAATTTGACATGTACATGGGTACCTTAGTCGTATAGTGTATCTTGTAGACCAGGCCATTGCAAGTTGCTGTACTCTGTCGTCTACTCTAAGCCATCCTAGGTTGTCAAAGTGGGCAGGGTGAGGTGGGTTCTAGGGGTAAGGTCAAGCAGTAGTCTGACCAGTTTGTTTTGAGATGTTTGTAATCTTGTTTTTAGTGCCTTTGAGGTGCTTTGGTACCATGAGGTGCAAGCATAGTCGTAGTACCCTTGAATGAGTGCTCCTGCCAGAGTCTTCAGGGTATTCTTGTTTACCAGAGAGGAGATCGGTACAAGAATCGAGTTCGTTGGTTGACTTTTTGATTACATTGGATGCCATTTTGTCACAGGAAAGATTAGCCTCTAGGATGGAACCTATGTAACGGAGGTCTGTGAGTATATCCACCGTCACGATGGACTTCATGTGTTGTGAAGTGACTGTGGCACGTAGCGGTACTGCACGTAAACTCACCCCCCTTAAAAGGCATCCAGACCCATTACTTAGAAGTGAATTCACCTCTTGGTATAGTGGTCTGTGATGTCGCCCGCGGTGCGGGAGACCGGGTTCGACTCCCACTCAGGGCATGTCAAATGAGACCGGTTTCACCTAGGTATGTATTTCATCTTTCTTGTGACAATATTGTCACCCACCCAAGATACACTCTGTGGTATAATTTAAATATAGATAATATGTGGCATATTTACAGCCTATACTGGCATATTGTGATGGGTCGTTGATGTGATGATTTGTCTGTGTGACCAGTTCCTTAGTGACACTGTGTTACCTGATGCTAGAGGCCGTGACCTCCACTTCGGCCTCTGTGACCTTTGCAGAGATAACTCCCGTACCTGGTGTACCATGGCATGCACTTCAGCGACCAGACAGGTTCACTCTACAGCTTGTCTTCTTTACAAACCCTTGTAATCAGGATATCTCTTTCCGTTTTTCTACAGCTGAATATGGATGCAGTACATGCCTACAATTACTTACAATTATTGTATTTTGTCCTGCACACAACCTTTTCTGTCCTTTTCTACACTTGTTGTAGTCATACACTTGTTTGTACATTACATGTACAAATAATAAATAAAATAATAAATAAATACATATGCTTGATATAAGTTGTATGGCTATTTGTAATCTATTGTTCAGTCATCTTAAGCAATTGCCAAGTCTTCTCCCAGAATAGCTTTCTTCTTTAATCAGAGCGGATGGGGTTTGAATGCAAATGCGGATCATCTCACAGCTGCATGCTGCACTTGGCAGCCATTTGTCGTGAAAGGGCAACAGGGTTTATCAAATGACTCTGCTATGACGACTTGTGAAGTTGTAAAATTGATGGATTGGCCTGGTGCTGAGATGCACATACGTTTAGTAGATTTAGAGGGTGCAGAGTCCCGTCCCTCGGCAAGGCCGTCGTTTGGTTAGCGCCTTGCTTCTCTGTCTGAGATG
>NC_140165.1:122852996-122890766 GCF_963971535.1 Notolepis coatsorum | reverse complement strand
GTGCTTACTCTAATAGTAATATAGTGCTTACTCTAATAGTAGAGATAGTGCTTACTCTAATAGATAGTAGTGCTTACTCTAATAGTAGATATGTGCTTACTCTAATAGTAGGTATAGTGCTTACTCTAATAGTAGTATAGTGCTTACTCTAATAGTATTATAAGTGCTTACTCTAATAGTAGGATATAGTGCTTACTCTAATAGTAGGTATAGTGCTTACTCTAATAGTAGATATAGTGCTTACTCTAATAGTAGATATAGTGCTTACTCTAATAGTAGATATAGTGCTTACTCTAATAGTAGATATAGTGCTTACTCTAATAGTAGATATAGTGCTTACTCTAATAGTAGATATAGTGCTTACTCTAATAGTAGATATAGTGCTTACTCTAATAGTAGATATAGTGCTTACTCTAATAGTAGATATAGTGCTTACTCTAATAGTAGTATAGTGCTTACTCTAATAGTAGATATAGTGCTTACTCTAATAGTAGATATAGTGCTTACTCTAAATAGTAGGTATAGTGCTTACTCTAATAGTAGATATAGTGCTTACTCTAATAGTAGGTATAGTGCTTACTCTAATAGTAGATATAGTGCTTACTCTAATAGTAGATATAGTGCTTACTCTAATAGTAGATATAGTGCTTACTCTAATAGTAGATATAGTTCTTACTCTAATAGTAGATATAGTGCTTACTCTAATAGTAGATATAGTGCTTACTCTAATAGTAGATATAGTGCTTACTCTAATAGTAGATATAGTGCTTACTCTAATAGTAGATATAGTGCTTACTCTAATAGTAGATATAGTGCTTACTCTAATAGTAGATATAGTGCTTACTCTAATAGTAGATATAGTGCTTACTCTAATAGTAGATATAGTGCTTACTCTAATAGTAGATATAGTGCTTACTCTAATAGTAGGATATAGTTCTTACTCTAATAGTAGATATAGTGCTTACTCTAATAGTAGATATAGTGCTTACTCTAATAGTATATAGTGCTTACTCTAATAGTAGGTATAGTGCTTACTCTAATAGTAGGTATAGTGCTTACTCTAATAGTAGGTATAGTGCTTACTCTAATAGTAGGTATAGTGCTTACTCTAATAGTATATATAGTGCTTACTCTAATAGTAGGTATAGTGCTTACTCTAATAGTAGATATAGTGCTTACTCTAATAGTATATATAGTGCTTACTCTAATAGTAGGTATAGTGCTTACTCTAATAGTAGATATAGTGCTTACTCTAATAGTAGATATAATGCTTACTCTAATAGTAGGTATAGTGCTTACTCTAATAGTAGGTATAGTGCTTACTCTAATAGTAGGTATAGTGCTTACTCTTGCTTACTCTAATAGTATATATAGTGCTTACTCTAATAGTAGGTATAGTGCTTACTCTAATAGTAGATATAGTGCTTACTCTAATAGTAGATATAATGCTTACTCTAATAGTAGATATAGTGCTTACTCTAATAGTAGATATAGTGCTTACTCTAATAGTAGATATAGTGCTTACTCTAATAGTAGATATAGTGCTTACTCTAATAGTAGATATAGTGCTTACTCTAATAGTAGATATAGTGCTTACTCTAATAGTAGGATATAGTGCTTACTCTAATAGTAGATATAGTGCTTACTCTAATAGTAGATATAGTGCTTACTCTAATAGTAGATATAGTGCTTACTCTAATAGTAGATATAGTGCTTACTCTAATAGTAGATATAGTGCTTACTCTAATAGTAGGCAGGCAGTGGACAATAACTGCTTCATCCAGGATGTTGCTTGAGGCGGGTTCTGATTGGCCCAGGCTTCTCATAACATTGAAGTAGGTCACATGTTGTGCCAGTCAGGTGATGCTTGCTGAAGTCTGATAGGTCAGCTGTTGTGCCAGTCAGGTGATGCTTGCTGAAGGACTGTACCTTGTGTGCAAAACCAGTCTTGCCTTCTCTGGTCCTGAGAGCATCCATCAAGCAACGGCCACAGAGTTATGGCCATTTTAAGTTTAAATAATTTTTGTAGCGCCCCCTATGGGTAACATTTTGTTGTTTTTTTCAGTTCCTATGCTAAAATCCTTCCGTGGGACTTTAGGAAGCTGCATGCCAAATGTATGCTTTTATCCGGCCAGTAACGGCAATGTAAACAGACATCGACGGGGCACCGGTTGAGAGAGTCAACAGCTTTAAGTACCTCGGAGCCTACATATCCGAGGACTTGACATGGACCACACACATTGACAGTGTTGTGAAGAAGGCACGACAACGCCTCTACTTCCTCAGGCGACTAAGGAAGTTCCAAGTCAGTCAGAAGATCCTTAAGAACTTCTACTCATGTACAATAGAGAGCATCTTGACTGGCAACATCACCTCCTGGTTTGGGAATAGCACTGCACAAGACCGAAGCAGACTACAAAGAGTGACACGTTCAGCCGAACGCACAATTGGAGGGGGGCTCCCCACCCTCCAGAACATTTACAACAAGCGTTGCAGGGGCAAGGCTAAGAGAATCATTAAAGACTCCAGTCACCCGAACAACTGCCTCTTTGAACTGCTGCGGTCAGGCAAGCGATACCGGAGTCTCAAGGCGAGCACAGAAAGACTCAGAAGAAGCTTCTATCCCCAGGCCATCAGGCTGCTAAACGAACAATGAACACTACACAACAACAACCATCAAACGCACATAGCACACACATCCACACGCACAGACTCACTTTAAACAAACACACTGTAGCACCCACTCCACACACTTTATAGCACACACCCACTTTAAACAAACACACTGTAGCACCCACTCCCCACACTTTATATTTATTGATGAAGGATTGCACTACAACTCGTACACCTTACTGTAAATTGTACCTAAATTGTACCTCATCCCATTTCTGCTTTGCACTATATAGTACTGTACATTAGTACACTGCATAGTATTGTATATTATATGGTAACTCAGTTACGTCTATTCTGCATCGAACTTTGTACATATGTCTACTGAACACTGTGACCTCATTTTCTACTTCTAAATTACATGCTATACTATGTTATTTGATACTATCTTGTCTAGCACAGTCTCTGGAGCGTAACAGTAAGAAGCATTTTGTATGAAAGTATTCTGTACTTCTGTATGACAACTATTAAAGAAACTTGAAACTTGAAACTTGGTTAAGCCGCACCACTATACAAGATACTTTAATGCCACACAGCGATGGTTGGTGGTAATTGTTTGCAGTACAGTTTGTTAAAAGCACTAAGGTCGCTTTCACACAGGGGCTGTTTGGTCCGGATTATCGGACCAGAATTCGATAGTCCGGTTTTTCGGGTTTGTGTGAATGCGCGTCGAACTCGGTCCGCGGACCAAACACGCGAACTCTGGTCCGACTGAAAGGTCTCGGTTCGGCTTCATCGAACCAAACGCGAACCAAATATAGGAAGTGCTTATTATTACCACTGCTCGCAGCATTCATTCACTGCAAAACAAGCACACTGCATCTATCTCTCTATCTATCTATCTATCTATCTATCTATCTATCTATCTATCTATCTATCTATCTATCTATCTATCTATCTATCTATCTATCTATCTATCTATCTATCTATCTATCTATCTATCTATCTATCTATCTATCTATCTATCTATCTATCTATCTATCTATCTATATATCTGTGCATCTTGGGAAGAAGGAAGAAAAAACGCGGCTTATTATATTATTAATAAAACAGCTACTTGTGGGCACTCATAAAAACAACGTGGTCTACAAGTTGTTTAGCGAGAGGATGGTGGTAATGTGCTTCAATAGAACAATGGATCAATGCCATGTCAAAACTCGCCTCCGCTGATCTGGAGGGCTCGCAGTCTACACACAGACACACGCGCGCGCGCGCACACACAGGCTCGCAGCCACACACACATTTCCACTGTCCAATAGACGAGCGCCCTTTTCGACCGCGTGACATTGTTCAGAAGGTTCGGTGCGCCTGACAGATTTCTATGTGAACGCAGGCGAACCAAATGACGAATGCAACAATGTTGCAACTTCACCACCAGAACCGCACCGAGTCCACCAAAACTATATGTGAAAGCGACCTAAGACATCAACATGAAACATCAGACATCAAACGCCCCCCTCCCATCTCCCAATCCCCACAATAAATACATATATACATAAATACATACAGGACAGTCACATGTAACAGTCTGTGCAGGGGGGGGGGGGCAGGGTGTTTAGTGTTTGGACTGCTGTGGGGGAAAAAGCTGTTTGTGAAGCGTGTGTGTGTCTGCAGCGACCTGAGGGCATGCGCTGGAATAAGTGGTGTGCTGGGTGGGAGGGATCGTTGACTATTTTACCAGAGCGGGTGACTGTGCGTGAGACTATGATGTTGTCGGTACTTAGCCTGCTTTCATACTGGATACCCACAGCTCCTGCTAGTTAGCCACAACATTAATGCAAAGTCAATGGGGCCAAGCCCCGAGATAAAGGCTGAAACCTGGAGGCTCCTGTGTTTATCTAACTCAGACTGGAGCGTTGACCATATTGCTTTATATATATCGGCTTTATGGCCAAGAACATCGGTAAGTTGGACATTCTGAACGTACCCTTTAATTGCGACAAACTGTAGTGAGATCCCACACAGACCCCCTCTCTGTAGACTCTCTCTCTCTCTCTGTAGATCCTCTCTCTCTCTCTCTGTAGACCCTCTCTCTCTCTGTAGACCCTCTCTCTCTGTAGACCCTCTCTCTCTCTCTCTCTCTCTCTCTCTCTCTCTCTCTCTCTCTCTCTCTCTCTCTCTCTGTAGACCCTCTCTCTCTCTGTAGACCCTCTCTCTCTCTGTAGACCCTCTCTCTCTCTCTCTCTCTCTCTCTCTCTGTAGACCCTCTCTCTCTCTCTGTAGACCCTCTCTCTCTCTCTGTAGACCCTCTCTCTCTCTGTAGACCCTCTCTCTCTCTCTCTCTCTCTCTCTCTCTCTCTCTCTCTCTGTAGACCCTCTCTCTCTCTCTGTAGACCCTCTCTCTCTCTGTAGACCCTCTCTCTCTCTGTAGACCCTCTCTCTCTCTCTCTCTCTCTCTCTCTGTAGACCCTCTCTCTCTCTCTCTGTAGACCCTCTCCCTCTCTCTCTGTAGACCCTCTCTCTCTCTGTAGACCCTCTCTCTCTCTCTCTCTGTAGACCCTCTCTCTCTCTGTAGACCCTCTCTCTCTCTGTAGACCCTCTCTCTCTGTAGACCCTCTCCCTCTCTCTCTGTAGACCCTCTCCCTCTCTCTCTCTCTCTCTCTCTCTCTCTCTCTGTAGACCCTCTCTCTCTGTAGACCCTCTCTCTCGCTCTCTCTCTCTCTGTAGACCCTCTCTCTCTCAATTCAATTCAATTCAATTCAATTCAATTCAATTCAAGTGGCTTTATTGGCATGACGCAGCTTGTACATGTTGCCAAAGCAAATGGTTGATAACATAAGCATGGATTACAAAACACATATTAATGTCATAGTATATACAAAAATTTTCATCATAAAATAGAACATAAAATATTACGGCATAAACATGTCAGGTGACTGTCACTCACTGTCCCTCAGTTTGTGGCAGGCAGCAACATAGGCTGCTGCTAGCTCACAGCTTGTTGAGTCCTCCCCTAGTAGGACTGGTAGTTTTTCTGTATCTGGTAGTGCGAGAAAGCCTTTTTTTTATTAATTCAAATTTTTTAAAATGCGTTTCTCTAATATATTTATATTTTTCACATTTGGTGAGGAAGTGCCACTCAGTTTCAGGCTCACTGAGGGTGCAATGACAGCACAGCCTTTGCTCTGCAGGAAGCCATGTTTTCCTGTGCCTCCCCTTTTCAACAGCGAGGCTGTGCTCACTCAGTCTGTATTTTGTCAAGGTCCTTTTAATTGTTGATCAGTCACCATGCTCAAATAATCTGCTATGGTGTACTGTCGATTTAGAGCCAGATAGCACTGCATTTTGCTCTGTGCTTTTGTTTGTGTTTTCCAATAGGTGATGTAGTTTTGTTTTAGCTGTGTAGTAATTTGATTTATTCTGATTGGTGACGTGTTCTGTTCCTGAGGTGTGTTAAGAGAGCAGATTTGTGGACTCAGCCTCAGGACCAGCTGGGTAAGGGGGTTCCTGATGCTCCTCAGCTCTTGGCACTGCAGGGCTTGATAATGGTACGAGAGGGGGTCACTTCGTTTTAGGTGTGTCCAAAAGTTAATTGCTCTTTTTTGTATTTTTAGTATTAGTGGGTAACGGCCTAATTCTGCCCTGCATGCATTGTTTGTAGTTTTCCTCTGGACATGTAGGAGAATCTTACAGAACTCTGCATGCAGGGTCTCAATGGGGTGTTTGTCCCATTGGGTAAAGTCTTGTTTTGTAAGTGGACCCCACACCTCACTGCCATAGAGTGCAATTGGTTCAATAACACATTCAATTAATTTTAACCAGATTCGAATTGATATTTCTGTTTGTATATTTCTTTTTATGGCATAGAAAGCCCGGCGTGCTTTCCCTCTCAGCTCATTGACTGCTTCCTTAAAATGTCCAGTTGAACTTAGTTTTAGGCCTAAATAGGTGTAATGTGTGCAGTACTCTACATGTTTTGTACCAATTGAGAACTTTGGTAGGACGTCCTGAGATCTGGATCTTTTTTGGAATATCATTATTTTGGTCTTTTTGGGGTTTACTGCCAGGGCCCAGGTCTGACAGTAATGCTCTAGCACAGTGGTCACCAACCTTTTTAAGCCCAAGATCAAGTTTTTTTTGTGGTGAAGGCAAGATCTACCTATTGAAGTGTTGAGAGACAGCCAAGATTGTACTTTAAACTAAATTACTTTTATTTGCCTGTATTCTAATTACATGCAATGCTTTGGTCCAACATTAAAACGTCAAAGTAGAACTATTATGTACTTTCTCAGTCAGTGCTAAGTGCAGTCAGTGCTAAGTGCAGCATCACTTTTCACATCAGAACAAAAGTAGAACTGTAATGTGGACTTTCTCATATTATTAACATTGACAAACATATTTACAATTAGCATTTTATAAAGTAGAACTGTAATGTGTACTTTCTCAGTCAGTGCTAAGTGCAGCATCACTTTTCACATCAAAACAAAAGTAGAACTGTATGTGTACTTTCTCAGTCAGTGCTAATTGCAGCATCACTTTTCACATCAAAACAAAAGTAGAACTGTAATGTGGACTCTCAGGGTAAGATCTAAAAAAATAAATAAATAAAAAAATATTTTTTTTTAATTTTTTTTTAATTTTAAATTTTCATGGAAAGATCTACAGGGACAGTCTCAAAGATCGACCAGTCGACCAGGCTCTGCTGTAGGCCGTCTGCTGTGGGGGACAACACAACCAGGTCATCTGCAAAGAGCAGGCATTTCACTTCCCGATTGTGGAGACTTACACCGGGGGCAGAGGACTTTTCTAGTATATTAGCCAATTCATTAATATAGATATTGAAGAGTGCCGGGCTGAGGTTGCAGTCCTGACGAACGCCTCGCCCTTGAGTAAAGAATTCTGTTTTTTTTTGCCAATTTTTACGCTGCACATATTACCAGAGTACATTGATTTAATAATATCATAATATTATGTTTTACCCCCTACACCACTCTCTATAACTTTATAGAACAGTCCTGTATGCCAAATAAAATCAAAAGCCTTTTGGAATTCAATAAAACAGGCATATATTTTGGTTTTATTTTGGTTTATATGTTTATCAATTAGGGTATGTAGGGTGTAAATATGATCGGTTGTGCGGTGTTTTGGTATAAATCCAATTTGGCTTTTACTCAAGACATTGTGCTTGGTAAGGACGTTTAAAAGTCTGGTATTCATAATACTACAGAAAACCTTCCCCAGATTACTGTTCACACAGATGCCTCTGTAGTTATTAGGGTCAAATTTGTCTCCGTCTTTTATAGATTGGGGTTATGAGTCCGTGATTCCAGATGTCAGGAAAATATCCTACACTCAGGACCAAATTGAATAGTTTTAATATAGCCAATTGGAATTTTTTCATCATCTCATTCAAGATGCCATCAGGTCCACAAACCTTTTTAGATTCAAGAGTTTGTAGTTTCTTTTTTTGGATCCACTTTTTCTCCCATTTTCTATATGTTCTCCCATCCCAATTTTGTATCATCCAATTCAACCCTCCCCTGTCACGGACGCTGTTTCTTGCCTCCCACAAGCCGGCTGCAATGTGGACTAAGTCATACATAGCACAAGTCCCCTCCGGTACTTGAGGTAACAGCAGTCGCATCTTTTCACCTGCGCAGCTCGATCTCTCAGTGGCGAGGAGTAACGCGTGGGAGGCTCACGCTGCCCCCGACACTTCCTGATTCTACTGCGCAGGCGCACCAACCGACCTGTAGGAGTCGCTGTCCACAACGCCCGATCCCCACCCATCAGTTTCCCACCCCCTAATACGGCCAATGTGTATTAGTACGGACGACCAGCTAAACTGAAAGCAAATGTGGAGCACTGGGCTCGAACTGACGAGCCCAGCGTCTCCAGCATTTCGTGGCGAGCGCCTTGCCCACTACGCCACGTACCCGCCCCTTAGAGTTTGTAGTTTCTTAAGCAGTTCCTGCTCAATAATTGGGGAGTCTAATGGGTTTTGATTGTCTTTTGTAGCAAGCTCCAATTTAGTCAATTTATCAAGAATTTGAGATTGTTCTGTGTTTCCATCAATTTGAACAGTGTGGTATAGTGTTTTAAAATGGGTGGTCCATATATCACTGTTCTGTATAGCCAATTCCTGTTTTTGTGGTTTGTTTATGTGTTTCCAATGTTGCCAAAAGTTGTTTGTATTGATTGCCTCCTCAATTAGTGTCAGTTGCTGTTTGTCATATTGTTGTTTTTTGGTTCTGAGTGTACGTTTGTACAGTTTTAGCGTCTCACAGTAGACCCTCTCTCTCTCTCTCTCTCTCTGTAGACCCTCTCTCTCTCTCTGTAGACCCTCTCTCTCTCTGTAGACCCTCTCTCTCTCTCTCTCTCTCTCTCTCTCTCTCTGTAGACCCTCTCTCTCTCTGTAGACCCTCTCTCTCTCTGTAGACCCTCTCTCTCTCTCTCTCTGTAGACCCTCTCTCTCTCTGTATACCCTATCTCTCTCTCTCTCTCTCTCTCTCTCTCTCTCTCTCTCTGTAGACCCTCTCTCTCTCTGTAGACCATCTCTCTCTCTCTCTCTCTCTCTCTCTGTAGATCCTCTTTCTCTCTGTAGACCCTCTCTCTCTCTCTCTCTCTCTATAGACCCTCTCTCTCTGTAGACCCTCTCTCTCTCTCTCTGTAGACCCTCTCTCTCTCTGTAGACCCTCTCTCTCTCTATAGACCCTCTCTCTCTCTCTCTGTAGACCCTCTCTCTCTCTATAGACCCTCTCTCTCTCTGTAGACCCTCTCTCTCCTCCTGCATGGTTTGTGTGAGCTCCCTGATGCTCCTCTGGGTCTCCCTCAGCTCTGAAGTGGTCTCCTCCCCGCTCTTCTTCAGATGACGGAGCTCCTCTCCCAGCTGCTGAATGGTGCAGGGCTCAGTCAGCCTGGCCAGAGTCCTCTCTCTAAACTCAGTAAAGTCCAGCTCCAGGAGAGATACGCTTTCTCTCAGCTGCTGGACCAGTTTGGAGGGTGTTGAAGGAGTGTGGATGGATGGACTGGCTGGTGCTCTTGGTACTGGCAGTGGCATCTCTGGGTTCACTGTGTGGTTGGAGGGAGTTGGAGTGGCACAGTCAGAAGAGCTAGTTGCTGGTTTTGACTCTGATATTTCTGTGTCTGTGTTCACCTTGTCCTCTTCTGTCTGTGTGTCCGCAGCATTGGTATTGGGCACTTCTCTCTCCACTTCAGTTTTTATTTTTGGGAAAAGCTCTTGAAATATGTTGAGGTTTGCTTCATTTCCCTGTACTAATACAGTCCCTTTATTGGGGTAGTAAGAGATTGTAATAACTGGGTTACGAGTGTCCAGGGTGTCATCATGGCATATAGTGATCAGGCATCCTCCTCGTCCAATGCCTTCTTCCACAACATGGTCATAGTGGTTACAGATCACCTGCTTCCAGGAGTTAACGTGTTCTGTGTGGAAGATGAGGTCATTCATCACCTTCTTCTCATTATAGACAGTATAGTCAGCAAACAGCTCCTCTGGATGGGCCAACAGAGTCTCCTCCTTGTGTTTTTTCTTGCTTTTAACATTTATGCATTTAGGAGGGTACTCTACTTCTCTGCTGCTCTGCTCTGTGCTGCTCTGCTTGTTATGGTCCTTTTCCATGGCGACACACAAACTTAACTGACAGAGACTGTTGTTATTAGCCTTTTGTATCAAATATTATTTAGGATTTAGCTGGCTAACTAACGTAGCTAACGTTCTGTGAGCTAGCGTCAGTAGCTGGCTGCTAACTAACGTAGCTAACGTTCCGTGGGCTAGCGTCAGTAGCTGGCTGGCTAGCTATCGCTGCTAATGTTCTGAGAGCTAGCGGGCTGGCTAACTATCGTTGCTAATGCCCTGTTAGCTAGCGGGCCGGCTAACTAACGTTGCTAATGCCCTGTGAGCTAGCGGGCCGGCTAACTAACGTTGCTAATGCCCTGTGAGCTAGCGGGCCGGCTAACTAACGTTGCTAATGCTCTATGAGCTAGCGGGCCAGCTAACTAACGTTGCTAATGCCCTGTGAGCTAGCAGGCCGGCTAACTAACGTTGCTAATGCTCTGTGAGCTAGCGGGCCGGCTAACTAACGTTGCTAATGCTCTGAGAGCTAGCGGGCCGGCTAACTAACGTTGCTAATGCTCTGAGAGCTAGCGGGCCGGCTAACTAACGTTGCTAATGCCCTGTGAGCTAGCGGGCCGGCTAACTAACGTTGCTAATGCCCTGTGAGCTGGCGGGCCGGCTAGGCTAACTAACGTTGCTAATGCCCTGTGAGCTAGCGGGCCGGCTAACTAACGTTGCTAATGCTCTGTGAGTACCTGGCCACTCTGTTTGCAGTTAGCCGGCAGTTGGCTCATTGCTACTTTGTTTTATCTGGTGTAGACCCTCTTCTCTTTGGATTTAAGTGTTGATCTTTGTCCTTTTGGATCTATGTATATTCATGTTGCCTTTGTGAAGTTATCTTTTCTTTCTGTTTAGTTCTTCCATTAAAAGTTGAATATCTTTTAGGAGCTCATCTTAGCTGTGTTATGTTCACAACTCTCTCTCTCTCTCTCTCTCTCTCTCTCTCTCTCTCTCTCTCTCTCTCTCTCTCTCTCTTCTCTCTCTCTCTCTCTCTCTCTCTCTCTCTCTCCTTAGACCCTCTCTCTCTCTGTAGACCCCCTCTCTCTCTCTCTCTGTAGACCCTCTCTCTCTCTCTCTCTCTCTCTCTCTCTGTAGACCCTCTCTCTCTCTGTAGACCCCCTCTCTCTCTCTCTCTCTCTCTCTCTCTCTCTCTCTCTGTAGACCCTCTCTCTCTCTCTCTCTCTCTCTCTCTCTCTCTCTCTGTAGACCATCTCTCTCTCTCTCTCTCTGTAGACCCTCTCTCTCTCTCTCTCTCTCTCTCTCTGTAGACCCTCTCTCTCTGTAGACCCCCTCTCTCTCTCTCTCTCTGCAGACCTCCTCACTCTGCCGATGTGTGTTTGAGCAAGACACTTAACCCCTAATTGCTCCCGATGAGCAGGTTGGCACCTTGCATGGTCGCCTCCACCGTCGGTGAGTGAATGGATAAAATGTGAGGAACAAATTGTAAAGCGCTTTGTATAAAAGCTGTTATTATAAAAAAGCAGCCATTTACCATTTACTCCGGGTGCAGCAGGCAAGCAGGCTCGTGGGAGCGACAGCGTCTCCTGGAGGTCACCTCCGATATCTCACCTTCACACTGAATGACCTTCGCCTTCATCAATCTCTCGCCTCCTGCCTGGTGAGCTCTTAGCGTGTGATTGAGCTGCGTGTGGCCAGGCCGGTCGATACAGGCGTGAGGTCGCGAGGAGCGGTTACTGTATGACCGAGAGAAGGGTCAGGGTCACCTGTGCTGGTGAACCCAACTCACACCCAGTTGAGTTTGTGTCGTAAATTATCATGATCTGAGATCTGTGTTTGAGCTGCGTGTGACGCCTTTACTTCCTGGTTCTTCTGTTCTGTTCTGCTCTGTTCTGCTCAACTTTCAACTTTCAAGTTTCTTTATTAGTTGTCATACAGAAGTACAGAATACTTTTATACAAAATGCTTCTTTCTGTTTCACTCCAGAGACTGTGCTACTAGGCAAAGATAGATAATAAAATAAGTATAGCAAGTATAAAATAGAAGTCAAGTACGTAGACACAAATGTTCAGTATTTACATATATACAATGCTCTATGTAGAGTAGAAGTAACTGAGTTACCATACAATATACTATACGGTGCAAAGCAGAAGTGGGATGAGGTACAATTTAGGTACAATATAATTTACAGTAAGGTGTAATGAGGTATGGGTTGTAGTGCAAATTCTTTACAGATAAATATAAAGTGTGCTTAGGTGTTCTAAAGTGGTTAAAGTGGGTGCTGCAGTGAGTTGTATGTTTAAAGTGAGTGTGTGTGTGTGGATGTGTGTGCTGTGAGTGCATTTGAGAATTGGGAAGCCCCCCTCCAATTGTGCGTTCGGCTGAGCGGGCCACTCTCTGTAGTCTGCTACGGTCTTGTGCGGTGCTATTCCCAAACCAGGAGGTGATGTTGCCAGTCAGGATGCTCTCTATTGTGCATGGGTAGAAGTTCTTAAGGATCTTCTGACTGACTTGGAACTTCCTTAGGCATCTGAGGAAGTAGAGGTGTTGCCGTGCCTTCTTCACAACACTGTCAATGTGTGTGGTCCATGTCAAGTCCTGGGATATGTGGGCTCCGAGGTACTTGAAACTGTTCACTCTCTCAACCGGTGCCCCGTCGATACTGAGGGGGCTGTAGTCCCTGACCCCCGACCTCCTAAAGTCCACAATCATCTCCTTTGTTTTGCTGATGTTCAGGGAGAGGCTGTTCTCTTGACACCATCCCGCTAGAACCTTGACCTCCTCCAGGTAGGCCCTCTTGTCGTTTGCAGAGATCAGGCCCACTACTACTGTGTCGTCAGCAAATTTGATGATTGTGTTGCTCTGTTCTGCTCTGTTCTGCTCTGTTCTGCTCTGTTCTGTTCTGCTCTGTTCTGTTCTACTCTGTTCTGTTCTACTCTGTTCTGCTCTGTTCTGCTCTGTTCTGCTCTGTTCTGTTCTGTTCTGCTCTGTTCTGTTCTGTTCTGTTCTGCTCTGTTCTGCTCTGTTCTGCTCTGTTCTGTTCTGCTCTGTTCTGTTCTACTCTGTTCTGTTCTACTCTGTTCTGCTCTGTTCTGCTCTGTTCTGTTCTGCTCTGTTCTGTTCTGTTCTGTTCTGTTCTGCTCTGTTCTGTTCTGCTCTGTTCTGCTCTGTTCTGCTCTGTTCTGTTCTGTTCTGCTCTGTTCTGTTCTGTTCTGCTCTGTTCTGTTCTGTTCTGTTCTGTTCTGCTCTGCTCTGTTCTATTCTGTTCTGTTCTGTTCTGTTCTGTTCTGTTCTGTTCTGCTCTGTTCTGTTCTGTTCTGTTCTGCTCTGTTCTGTTCTGTTCTGCTCTGTTCTGTTCTGCTCTGTTCTGTTCTGTTCTGCTCTGGTCTGTTTTGTTCTGTTCTGTTCTGTTCTGCTCTGTTCTGCTCTGTTCTGCTCTGTTCTGTTCTGTTCTGTTCTGTTCTGCTCTGTTCTGCTCTGTTCTGTTCTGTTCTGTTCTGCTCTGTTCTGTTCTGTTCTGTTCTGTTCTGCTCTACTCTGTTCTGTTCTGTTCTGTTCTGTTCTGTTCTGTTCTGCTCTGTTCTGTTCTGCTCTGTTCTGCTCTGTTCTGCTCTGCTCTGTTCTACTCTGTTCTGTTCTGTTCTGCTCTGCTCTGCTCTGTTTATTACTCTATTATTGCTTTATAAAATAGTAATGAGACCAGAAAGCCTTTACCTAACCCTAATCTATTATGTTCACATCACTGAAACACCCAGAAACCAGATTCTTCTCAGCATGAAACATGATGACAACATGAATTTTGACCAATATTTTATGGGTACAGACAGAGATACTATTCGGGTCAGGTTTGACCCAGTGGTTCAGAATGGCGACTAAATGGGTCCAGGAACAGAATGCAGATCAAGTGTACAACTTTCTGCCATAAGGTCTTGCAATGTTCACAACGTAAACACAAGCACCCTAAATCTACCATAGACACCAGACCAGGCCAGTCTGGTTAAAGCCGGACCCAGAAACGCCAGTGGGGATGTGTTCGTTAACCCTTTCACTAGCACACTACCAAAGGGTCAACCCTTTCACTGCCACACGACAAAGGGTCAACCCTTTCACAACCACCCTACGGAAGATGAACCATTTCACTACCACACTACCAAAGGGTCAACCCTTTCACTGCAACAATGCAGAAGGTTAACACTTTCACTGCCACACGACAAAGGGTTAACACCCTTACACAACCACACTACAGAAAAACAAACAATCAACAATCAACAACATACAGTAGATAGATGGATAGGTCAAGAACAACACTTTTTCATTCTTTACTGCACAATTTCCTGAGATTAAATATGTTTATAAAGGCATTATTAACTAGATGTATCATGTTCTAAATTAATTTGCCTACAATAATAACAAATAAAGATACTTTGATTGGTTCTGATTTGTATACCAGAAACATTTGCTATCATCAGGGTCTATCAGGGTGATCGTGATTTTTCTAAGAATAAGATAATATGACACACAGTTTTTCCACCATGTAATGGCTAAACCTAACTCCCCCTGACCTTATGACCTCACCCACTCATATCTCATCCTGTCATATCCATGTCATATTGAGTAGGAAGCTGCAGTGGCGTGTTCTCCAGCGAGGTGACGGATGAGGTGACGTAACTAACCAGGGAACAACCCCCCCCACCCGCCCCCCCTCCACCATCCCTCACTGATCCCTTATGATCAGGATGATAGCCAACACTGTAAAAAATTTATGTTTTTTCACAGGAAATTCACTGTATTATTTTACAGATTACTTTAGTTTTTCTACTCTAAGTGTAAATGCCATAAAAATACAGTAAATTACCTTTTATCAACATATTAACCATTGAATAAAGGTTGTAATCTGTCAATGTATTTGATTTTACTGCAATTTGACAGTAAGTATTTGGCAATTGGTACGGTTGCGGTGCAGGTAAGCAATTGTGAGTCCAGTAGACAGAGGAGGAAATAATACGAGTCGGAGAATGATTGCTCTTTCTTAGTGGTGCCTTTTTAATGTGAGAACACAGAGCGCAGGGAATCCAGAGAAAGACGCAGGGCGTCAACTTGAGAGCGAGGTAGATACATGAGAATAATCAAGAGCGAGAAGGTCAGCAGTATCTCCAGCTCCTTCCACACGACACACGGTCTGAAGCCTCGACAGGGATGGAGAGGACAACAAGTGAATATATAGTCAAACACCAACATTCCAATGCGTCAATTAGTGACAGGTGGATGACAGCACAGTGACAGCAACCAGTGGTGACAGAACAAGGAGTGACACATCAGGAAGGGGGCGTGACCAACAGTGAGTGCAGATACCAACCACCAGGGTAAATAACTCCAGAATGACAGTGGGGTTCCTAAGACCAGAACCCCGAATGTTACAGGCAATGCCAGACATTTACCGTTTTCTTGCAGCTTTTTTTCTCACAGTGAACCACTTGATTATACACTAGGATGATGGTACGAAATGGGGAGTGGGTATGTGTGTGTGTGTGTGTGTGTGTGTGTGTGTGTGTGTGTGTGTGTGTGCGTGTGTGTGTGTGTGCGCTCGTGTGTGCGCGTGTGTGTGTGTCTGTGTGTATTGCATGTGCGTGCACGTGAGCGGGGGTCTCGTCTTCATGTGTCCAGCAGCATTAGTAGGTCCCTCCCTTCACGTCCCTCCACTCACAATCCAGTAAAGGACCCTAACCCTAAAACTAAGGATGTCCGATATTGGCATTAAAATGTAATATCGGAAATGATCGGCAGAATTTTCCATTTAATTTAATTTTTTACATTTATTTAACCTTTATTTACCCAGGCAAGTAAGTAAGAACAAATTCTTATTTTATTTATTGTGAAAAGTATGCATTTTTTTGGGGGGGGGGGAACCCCGCATATATCGGTATCGGTTGATATCGGTATCGGAAATTAAGAGTTGGACAATATCGGTATATCGGATATGGGTAAAAAAGCCAATATGGAACCTCCCTACTTAAAACCCATCTCTTAAAACCCCCCTGAGATCTGATCTGAACTGAACCAGCTGCAGGACGACAGGTCTGAGTGCCATCTGAACTGAACCAGCTGCAGGACGACAGGTCTCAGTGCCAGACATTCATTTAGCTCTGGATTGTAATGAATGATGGTGAGAAGAAAACATCATCCGGATTAACGAGGAAGGGGAGGTGGAGAGAGAGAGGGGGGGGGGGTGGAGAGAGGGGGGGGGTCACAGAGCTGAGGTCATGGAGAGAGGGGGGGTCATGGAGCTGAGGTCATGGCGTGTTGCCACTCTGCTGCAAGGCCATGCTGTTGTTTATGTGTGTGTGTGTGTATTTGTATGTGTATATGTGTGTGTGTGTGTGTGCAGTGTCCCGTGTGTCTCTGTGTGTTAGAGAGTTATGTAAGTGTGGTTCTAAGTGGACTAAATGGACTCCATTTATTATATACTGTAGCACTTTTATCCAAATCACTTTACAACGTATGTCTCTCGTCCACTCGTCCACTCGCTCACTCGCTCACTCACACACCGACCGTGCGAGGTGCCGACCTGCTCAACGGGAGCAGTTAGGGGTTAAACCCACGTGTCTCGCTCGAGGACACTTCGACAGGAACCAGGAACCCTCCTGATTACCAGACCGCCGCTCTGCCTGACCTCTGACCCTTATCTTCGGGGCCTGTCCTTCGTCGTGTGGGCGGTATCTTCATGTGTGTGTGTGTGTGTGTGTGTGTGTGTGTAGGGCCGCCTCAGGGGGTGTGCGAGCAGTGCGGTCGCACAGGGCCTCGCGGGAAGGGGGGCCTTTTTTTTTTTTTTTGCGAGGCCCCCCTTCCCGCGAGGCCCTTTTTCATCACATACCTAAAATCTAGTTTTGCTTATATGCTTATATATTTCACATTAGACACGTTTGTAGAATGTTCCTGGCTCTGCGGCTCTGCAGCAGACATACTCACTATTGGAGCTCTGGGGCTCTGCAGCAGACATACTATTGGTTTCAACGAAGGGAGGGGTTACATCATGTGTACGCCGGCGTGCGTCAGCTGCGTTTGACTATTTCGCGCATGCAGCTTTGGAGGTTATGCTTAGTTATGCCAGCCAAAACGAAGAGGATGGTCATTCGGCAGATGGACTGAAGATGAAAGTTGTTGCATGTTAGACAGTTCAGTCAGGCTAGCCATCCCGGCTAAAGGCAGGGACAGCTAGTTAGCTTTAGCTACGTTATAATATTGAGTGCTAACGTGTGGTTCAGTCGGGATAGCCATGATGATGTCGGCTAGTAGCTAGCTTAGCTAAAGGCTAACTAGCGTTAGCTAACCTAGAGAGAGCGTGTGCAGCATTGTTATGCCAAGATGAAGAAGACGGTCATTCGGCAGATGAACTTCGTCAACTCCACGCGGTTGTCTCCATCCTCTTGGACGTTTGGTGAGTTTTTAATGCACTCTATTCTATTCCCGCCGTGGATATATCTCTCTCTCTCTCTCGGGAGCCAAACGGGCCGGCTAGCTGTTGTAGTAGCTAACGGTGTGTGGCCTGGTGTCAGCACCTGGTGCGAGGGAGGTGAGCTTGGTGTTTCATTATGAGAATATCTCCATGCTCAAGTCGGCTATAGTCCGCGAGGGACTTGTTGCCGGCACCGCTATGGTAAACACCACTCTGTAGTGGGACGTGTATTGCCTTCTTTTTCCCTTCTCTCTTTGGATGAGAAGAGGAAAACATAGCGGCTGTCTGAAGTGTTGGCCTGTATTGCTTTTCTCACGTTGTACAGTTTTTCAGTGGTAGCCGCATAGCTTGCTTCTGCGTTAGCTAGTGGTTAGCGATAGCCGGGTTGAGCTAACTGTTAGCCAGTTAGCTGTTTAGCTACGACGTTAGCTGCTCGTTTTCGCTCGGCTGGGAACGTTAGCTTGATGCTATCAGTTAGCCTAGAGTTAGCTGTTAGCTTGTGCTACGACCATTGACATTAGCCGTGAGAATAGCAGGCCCTGGCACTCTGACTACGACATCATCTTTGACAGAAGATGTAGTCGGGCCTGCACCATGACAAGGCTCCGGCCATAGCTTCTTTTTGTCCCGCCAGCGAGAGGCCTTTCGTCAACGTGGAGACCTGTGTTGCGGCCTTTCGCCCTGCGTTCTTTGGTGCAGGTAAGATGTCCATTGGACATTACCCCACTCTTCTTTCCTTCCCCTCCCGAATGTTTTGTTAATAACGATGTTTTTTTCCAGGCAAAACATATGTTACTTCACAACATTTGGAGATACGACATGTGCTGTGTGTAACAGAGCATGAAGTGAGACAGATCTTTAAAAAAGTGAATATCAGGAAGGCAGCAGGACCGGACGGCATCGCCGGCCGCGTCCTAAAAGTCTGTGCCGACCAACTGGCCCTGGTATTCACTGACATCTTCAACCTGTCCTTGGAACAGGCTGTCATCCCCACCTGTCTGAAGAAGTCCACCATCATCCCTGTACCCAAAAAATCTACGCCCGCTTGCCTCAACGACTACCGCCCTGTAGCCCTCACCTCCATAGCCATGAAGTGCTTTGAGAAGCTAGTGAAGGGCTACATCTGTTCCTCCCTCCCCATCAACCTGGACCCCCTGCAATTTGCATATCGCCCCAACAGGTCCACGGAGGACGCCATAGCCCATGTGCTGCACACAGCAGCATCACACCTGGACAAGAGGCAGGGGAACTATGTGAGAATGCTGTTCATCGACTACAGCTCAGCATTCAATACCATAGTCCCCTCCAAACTCATAGCCAAGCTCAGGGACCTGGGCTTGAACTATGACCTCTGCCAGTGGGTCTTGGACTTCCTGACGGGCAGACCCCAGGTGGTAAGAGCAGGCAACTGCACCTCCTCATCCATCACGCTCAACATAGGGGCCCCCCAGGGCTGTGTTCTGAGCCCCCTCCTCTACTCCCTGTACACACATGACTGCGTAGCACAGCGGAACAACAACACAATCATCAAATTTGCTGACGACACAGTAGTGGTGGGCCTGATCTCTGCCAACGACGAGAGGGCCTACCTGGAATAGGTAGAGAATCTGTCACAGTGGTGTCAGGAGAACTGCCTCTCCCTGAACGTCAGCAAAACAAAAGAGATGATTGTGGACTTCAGGAGGTCGGGGGTCAAGGACTACAGCCCCCTCAGCATCGACGGGGCACCGGTTGAGAGAGTGAACAGTTTCAAGTACCTCGGAGCCCACATATCCGAGGATTTGACATGGACCACACACATTGACAGTGTTGTGAAGAAGGCACGACAACGCCTCTACTTCCTCAGGTGCCTAAGGAAGTTCCAAGTCAGTCAGAAGATCCTTAGGAACTTCTACTCATGTACAATAGAGAGCATCCTGACTGGCAACATCACCTCCTGGTTTGGGAATAGCACTGCACAAGACCGTAGCAGACTACAAAGAGTGACACGTTCAGCCGAACGCACAATTGGAGGGGGGCTTCCCACCCTCCAGAACATTTACAACAAGCGGTGCAGGGGGAAGGCTAAGAGAATTATTAAGGACTCAAGCCACCCGAACAACTGCCTCTTTGAACTGCTGCGGTCAGGCAAGCGATACCCGAGTCTTAAGGCGAGCACAGAAAGACTCAGAAGAAGCTTCTATCCCCAGGCCATCAGGCTGCTAAATGAACAATAAACACTATGCAACAACCATCAAATGCACACAGCACACACACCCACACGCACACAATCACTTAAACAAACAACACACTGCAGCACCCACTCTCCACACTTTAGATCACACAAACACACTTTATATTTATTGATAAAGGATTTGCACTACAACTCGTACACCTACTGTAAATTGTACCTAAATTGCACCTCATCCCATTTCTGCCTTGCACTATATAGTATTGTATATTAGTACACTGCATAGTATTGTATATTATATGGTAACTCAGTTACGTCTATTCTGCATCGAACATTGTACATACGTCTATACTGAACACTGTGACCTCATTTTTTTACTTCTAATTTACATGCTATACTATGTTATTTTATTTCATACTTATCTTGTCTTGCACAGTCTCTGGAGCGTAACAGTAAGAAGCATTTTGTATAAAAGTATTCTGTACTTCTGTATGACAACTATTAAAGAAACTTGAAACTTGAAACTTGAATTGTCTTGGTCGTTTGTGTAGCTTGGGTAGCGTTGGCCAAAGCTGTGTGTGGCCTGGTGTCAGTACCTGGCTACTCTATTTGCAGTTAGCCTATTTAGCTGATGTCGGCCATTGGCTCCTTGCTACTTTGTTTTCTCTAGTATAGACCCTCTTCTCTTTGGATTTAAGTGTTGATCTTTGTCCTTTTGGATCTATGTATATTCATGTTGCCTTTGTGAAGTTATCTTTTCCTTCTGTTTTGTTCTTCCATTAAAAGTTGAATATCCTTTAGGGGCTCATCTTTGCTTATCTCTCATACATGCTCTCTCTCTAACACACACACACACAGACATGCTCTCTCTCTAACACACAAACACACATGCTCTCTCTCTCTTTCTAACACACACAGACATGCTCTATATCTCTCTCTAACACACAAAATGACATGCTCTCTCTATATATTTCTCTCTCTTTCTAACACACATATACATGCTCTCTCTCTAACACGCACACACAAACAGACATGCTCTCTCTCTATCTCTCTCTTTCTAACACACACAGACATGCTCTATCTATCTCTCTCTCTTCAATTCAAATGGGCTTTATTTCACATTCTTGTATTTCTCTCAGTAGGTATGGGAGTTTTGAGTTATTGTCGATGTTTTCAAAGTCTCTTTGGGTGTTTGCAATTTGTGGGAAATATGTCTTGGTATAGTGGGCAGGTTGTTAAGAAGTGGAGCTCGGTTTCCACCTCATCTTGTGTGCAGTGGGTCTGTCTTCGCTTGGGAGCCAGGTCTGCCTATGGCGGCCTTTCTCGATGGCTAGGCTGTGCTCGCTGAGTCTGTACCTAGTCAAGGATCTTCAGTCACAGTGCTCAGGTATTCTGCCACTGTGTACTCTCTGTTTAGGGCCAAATAGCATTTCAATTTGCTCTGGTTTTGGGTTGTTTCTTTCCAATGTGTCTCTCTCTCTCTCTCTCTCTCTGGCCTTGCTCTGGTGGAGGGTCAGGGGCATTGCCGGGTCTGTGCAGCGATAACACTGTATATTGACTGTAGAACGGGAGCTCTCTCTCGCTCTCTCTCTTGCTATATGTTGACTGTATCATGCCCAGCCTCGGGCAGCGCTATTATTTAAGAATATGTTGACTGTATGAAAAAAATAAATAAAATAAAAAAATGATATATATATATATATTTTTTACCTTTTAGGGGGGGGGGCTCGCGTTTAAATCTCGCACAGGGCCTCGCATTTCTCCCAGGCGGCCCTGTGTGTGTGTGTGTGTGCGTGTGTGTGTGTCTCTGTGTGTGTGTGTGTGCGTGTGTGTGTGTCCGTGTGTGTGTGTGTGTCTGTGTGTGTGTGTGTGTGCATGTGTGTGTGTGTGTGTGTGTGTGTGTGTGTGTGTGTGTGCATGTGTGTGTGTGTGTGTGTCTCTGTGTGTGTGTGTGTCTCTGTGTGTGTGTGTGTGTGTGTGTGTGTGTGTGTGTGTGTGTGTGTGTGTGTGTGTGTGTGTGTGTGTGTGTGTGTGTGTGTGTGTGTGTGTGTGTGTGTCCAGATGACAGCAGTGCTCTGCCTCTGGCCACGTTGAGCACAGAGAGGCTTAGTGTCTCCAGCTGTGATCCCTGTCTGGGGCTTTTCTCATTACACACCACTCCTGGGAGTTACGTAACGCTAATGCTCCGACACAAACCGCTGCCACCAGCCCGGCTTTTGTCCGCTGTAGGTCTCTCTCTCGCCCTGGTTCCGACATCTCTCTCTCCCCTGGTCCCGACATCTCTCTCTCCCCTGGTCCCGACATCTCTCTCTCGCCCTGGTCCCGACATCTCTCTCTCCCCCTGGTCCCGACATCTCTCTCTCCCCTGGTCCCGACATCTCTCTCTCCCCCTGGTCCCGACATCTCTCTCTCCCCTGGTCCCGACATCTCTCTCTCCCCCGTCATCGTCTCTCTCCCCTGGTCCCGACATCTCTCTCTCCCCTGGTCCCGACATCTCTCTCTCCCCCGTCCTCTCTCTCCCCCGTCCTCTCTCTCCCCCGTCATCGTCTCTCTCCGCTCACGGAGATCTCCACCGACTGCTCCCGTGAGCCCCAGGCTGGACTACACTTGTAGTTTTTTTTCTTCTAAGAGGGTTACCAAGGCGACAGGGTTTGACTGACAGGCGTGTGGTAGATCTTAACGAGCGGCACGATGAAGTACAAGAAGTTCATCACCATCCTGCAGGCTGCGCTCGGGGTGGCCCCCCTGAACAAGAGAGACCTCATCCCCCCCCCGAGGAGACTCTGGAAGCCCGTTGAGTGAGTCAGAGGGTGTCTCTGTGTGCGTGTGTCTGTGTGTGTGTGTGTGTGTCTGTGTGTGTGTGCGTGTGTGTGTGTGTGTGTGTGTGTGTGTGTGTGTGTGTGTGGACTTGGATGAGGTGTTTTTAAATGTCTGTGTGTGCATTGTATTATACTGTCGTACATTTTTACTATCATGTAGACTATTCTGTTTTCTGTTTTCTGTTTTTGTGTTTTGTGTTTTGTGTTTTGTGTTTTTGTGTTTTTGTGTTTTTGTGTTTTTGTGTTTTTGTGTTTTTGTGTTTTGTGTTTTTGTGTTTTCTGTTTTTGTGTTTTAGTGGGGCGGCATAGCTAACCTATTGTTCAATTTGTGATAAAAGCACCAAATTTGGTACATATTTAGCTTAATATATTTAGAAAAGATATGGATATTGGGGCATTGCAGATTGGCATTTTGGTGACCATGGTAACCATTTCCAAAAATGGCTGCCAGAGATTACTGGCATAGAACACTTTGGCCACCAAAGCTATTGTTTTCCATGTTTTTAACACCACAAATAGTATTTACATCCAACTTAAAGTGAAGAACATGTTTTATTAATATATTTATTTTATAATTGTTATATAAAAAAAAATGTATTTAAAAAATCAACAAATATACAACAATTTACAAAACATAATTAAACATTTTCCTTTTTATCCCCCTCCCCCACACACAAAATGGTGATGGTGCTATTGCCCGATTAAACTATCGAAGAATGGTTCAACAGGGTTCAATTGACACATTCTCCATCACAAAAGCAGATGCCTGTGCACTGAAGTGCAGCCTTCTTGCACCTGCAGCGCTCTTTGCAGCCACAAGAGATCAGCTCGTGGCAGGATTGTGATGCTTGTGGCAATGTCGTCCAGTGGGGCTCATACATTCCTTCTGTCTTCACCCACCCCCAGTCAATTGGTGATGGCAGCACAGGGTCTGGAAGCAGGGTCTTCCCCCAGATGTGACCACCCTGGTAGACTGCTCTCTCCACGTGCTCCACCAGAGCAGCTCGGGTAGGCGGGATTTTCTGTGCCAAGCTTTTACGTGGAAAGAGTTTCCTTCTCGACTGGTCCACCATGGTGCAGGTGCAGGTTCTGTCAAATAGAAGTATGACAAACCTCTCAATAATGTTCATTGCATCATTTGGGATCTCCTTTGGTCCATTTGCCAGCCAGAAACACTGCACAGCTGAGAATTGATATATGGAATGAAAACCTGCTGGGCATATTCATCAAATGTCTTGGCACCGGCTTCATCATCTGAATCATGGCAGCTCCATCAAGAACTACACAGGTAGCATCAGGGGCTTTAGTCTGAGCTGGAGACAGGTCCTCCAGGCATTTCAGAAGGTCACTCTTGGTCCCAAGTCGTAATCTACCTCCATCAGAGAGTGCTGGTGGCCATGCTTGGTTCTCATGCTGAAAGAAGTCTTCCAGGTTTCCATCTCTTGTTTGACAGCTAATGTAGAGTCGTGAAAACAACTCAACATCACTTTTCATTGATGTCAGCTGCTGCTTCTCTTTACTTGCCGTCTTTGGCGTTGAGCCAACACTTTCAACCGGTTGTGGTGGATTGTGTCATCAATGGGTTTTGTTCTCTCCACAAGACATTCCTTTGTGAATGTTTGACACTGTTGTTGGCCAATCTTCTGTGCGTTCTTAACAGTCCCCACTGCCGATGGATCTGCAATCTCTTTGCTGTAAAGGACAAGCAGGTATTCACTCTCCTCTTCGAATGGGTTGCCCAGTTCTTCCATTACATTGATGAGCGAGCAGACAATCTTTTCTGCACACTTGGTGTCTGATCATGGTGAAACACCCCATCTTGTCTTCCCATGAGCTGGTGAGCATCTTAAAAGTCCTCAATCAGCACTGCAACCTCAGGGCCAGCTACCATCCACCGTCTGAGGGCACTCGGGTTGTCTGGAAGACCTAACGCCCCTCCATCACTCTTGATGCAAGCATTATTTTGCTCATGTGCTTGATCAATGGGGATTGGAGAGAATACCTGATTGGTCTTCTGAATGGTGAAATTGCCTACATTCAATTCTCTGGCAACATCTGGGTGTCTTGTTGGTAGTTCAGTCATGTCACGAAGATGAACGGATCCAGCGGGCATAGTTCATATGGTCCAGAGCAAAGAACCAGGGGACAAGTTCTGTCAGAGCATCGAGGTACATGCTGAAGGTGGACTGCCGCAGGGATCTCACATAGACCAGTAAACACAGCTCCAATGCCATGACTGTTGCCCAGTACTGGAATTGAGCGCAGCTCTCCTCCCTCCTTGAGCACCATTCATCAAACCCCAAAGGTACATCTTCTGTATCTGTATTACGGTAAGCCCGATACTGCAGGACATATAGTGCAGCCACTGTGACTTGGTGGGCACGTCTGGTGCGAGCAACATGTGCTGCACGCAAGAAGGAGTCAGCAGTGCCTGCTGTTGTGATCTCTGCTTGTACCAGTGCTTCAACCCAGACACTGCCTTTCAACCAATCACCCAAGGTCTTCAGAGCTGCCATCTCTATATGCAGGCCGCCAAACATCACAACCAATCTGTCTTCCCCGTACTGTACATCTCTGGCCACTTCCACTGGATCTGCTTGGCAATAGCATACAGGGGTTGATCAAATGTTACTACTGGTGTCTGCCCAGAATTCAGATGTTGAACTGCATTTCTGACTACATCCAGTAGTGGATGTAATGATCGTTTGATCATTGCCACTGTGTGGGCACTCTCGTGGAACAGGGGTAGTAGGGCACTTGGGCAGATTACTTTTCTTCCAGCAAGCTGTTGACTTGCATGGTATGCAGCCCAGGACATTTTGTCCACACTCTGATTCACAGAGTTATCTTCATTGCCAACGCCACCATGTGGTAAAAAAAAATATATAATAATATATAAAAAAAGAAATGTACATTTAAATAATTTTTTGCTTTTGCAATGTACGCTTGGGGCCAGCTTATACCTCATACACTGTACTTAAATAAATAACATTTGCACTTTAGTATTGTAACTGAGGGGTACAATTCCCTGACTGTATTAATCAAGTACTGATATCATTAAATCACTACCGTCTATGTACTCCTGGCCAATACTGTACATAAGTATATTAGATTAGAACACTCCAACAATAACACGGTTTTCCACACAAAATACTCGGTTAGAATATTTATTACATAAAGGGGTATTATATTACAGTACTTAGTTGCGCTTATAAGGCAAATAGAATGTGCATACAATCAATAGTGAATATTAAGGACTATCTAGGGATCTTCTGGGAAAGGGGGTACTACCGGTTGTAAGCCAGCAGAGGGGGCCAAAGCTCTATGCAAGTCCAGGGTTCAAGGAGGTGATGTCACCCCTGTGTGGTCAGCGGGGAGAGGCAGCCTGATCCCAGGGTGCGCGCCTTGCAGGTGAAGGTAGAAGCCGTGGAGCCTCTGGTTCGACAGAGACTGGCTTGAGTGTTGTCCCCACGGGCACGTGGATCCCACAGCAGTGGGTGTAGTCGGTTCTCTGCTTCCAGCGGCTTGGTGAAGAATGAAGAATAATAATCCTTGCCGGAGAAGTGGCACTGCGGGCGGGGTGTAAATCCCCCGTGGTGCTGCTGCTCCGGTGTAAATCCTCCGGTGCGGTAATGCACGGCTGAACTTGACGTTACTATACTATTAGCACGGGCAATAAGTGCTCTATTATAGACGCACAATTACTCACTCCACGTGGTCTTTGACTCGTAATGAAGGTTTACTAATGAATAGAGAACGATACGACAAACAGACGTATTTGGATAACACGAGACTATCTTGGGGCGATGCAAGCCCTGCTCTGCCCACGTTGCGTAGTGGGTGAGACGTTGCTTGGATAACTGGAACAGACTGAACTGAAGGCGAACTGAAAAGGAACTGCAAGGGGGGTTCTGTATTCGCCGCGCTATATTTATATGTGCGGGGGGTAAACGATGGTGCCAGCCTGCTCACTGTCTCGTAGCCTTGGGCGAAAGCGGGCATGTTTGGGCAAGTCCTGGCGGTAGCTTTCAAGTCAGCTCGAGGGGGTAAGGCTTTACTCGGTACCTGGCGCCAGGGGATCGCTTCCAATAGGAGAACGAATATTATGGTCTGTCCTGCTACCAGGTAAAGGGATATTCCGTATATGTGACTTGCTCTTACAAAATCAGTCACATTGACCCGAAAACACATTTTGAGATGTATACACCAATGGAAAGAGGAGAATGTTAGCTTTACAATGATACCAATACCACCTTTCTACTCCAAATATAAAGCAAGTTATTACAATAGTTAGTTACTACATATCGGATGTTAGCAAAACCTTATTGTGGAGAAAAAAGCCTTCAAAGTTTTCAGTTAATTAATTAGAATACATTTATTTAATTAATTTTTTTTTTTTTTTTTTTTTTTTTAACTCACACACCTGGCCCGAGGGACAGAATGTCTGGGACATGCAAGTAGATCTAAAAGTAATATCCTGCAGGGACCCTCAATGGGGAAAACACGTACATAGGATGAAATCTGAGAACACACACTTAACGTTAGATCATACAAGTAATTTTCAACGCCTTGGCCCGAGACAACAAACACCATGCTATTTTTCAACATGGCATCAAGGATATCAATGACGTTATGCTGCCACCCTCAGTTTACAAAAAGTAACAGCAGTCACGTTAACAAAACTATAAGCTAAACTAACCTAAACATTTCACATAACTGTACCCGTGAATGGGACACACACAACCAGCAGGTCAAACAATACAGTCGGTCGCTCGCTCCAGCTTGCATCAAGCTACAGAACAGAAAAATGCACATTAGCAACTAGCAACATGTGCATAAAAGCAGCGTGCACTTCCGTCACCTCTCAGTCAGTAATAAAGGTATTTACACAAATTATCAGCGAACTAATTGTGGTCTACATAAGTTACAGTGAGTCATAAAATTATACTGATGACTTTTCCATGTGATCACTTAAATTATAGTATTAACAGTTTTTCTATACGGAGCGAGGAGCAGAGCATCTTACTCACAGTTGAAGACATCTTTCTGCTGTAGGTTAACCATAATGCACCGGTATTATGAATCGCACCACAAAAGCCTTGACTTTTTCATACCTGTAGGTGGTGCACTTGTACATTAAATAAAAGGACTTTTATTTACAATGGCTGCTTGACCCAAATTATTCACAATTTAACAATACTAAAACGGTATTACTAACATACTGTAGCTGAACATCATTCTTCACACCATTACAAATGCATACACTACACTCACTCACTCACACACACCTGACCGAGGGACAGAAGGTCGGGGACATGTAATGTCCTTGGTCTCCTCAGTGCAATAGTCTCTTATCTTGTCGAAGAGGTACCATTGCCTTTTGGCATCCAGTCCTGGCCTCTCCTGCTGACATGGATCTTCCTGCCTCACCATTGCATCAGGGCGCAGTAGCTCAAACTCTTGCTCTGGTGAGTGTTGGAACTCCTTGGCCAGGACGACCCCAGGCTTTTGGTGTGTGAAGCGGAGGTGGTGAAACCGCTTGATTCCGGGTAGTGGGCGGTAACTGGGGGATAGGAAGGTTTGCCAGTCATACGATGGCACCAAACCCTCCCCAGACTCCAACCCAACCAGCTGCGGGATGTTCACACCGCTGACTGTGCTTTGTCTCACTGCCCAGCAGATGTCTTCAAGGCAGGAGACAGGTGTGCGGCGGAACTTCTGCTTGAAAAGCCCAAAGCACCAGTCAGGGGCAAACTTGGTGTGACCCACCAAGAGGAAGTTCAGTGAGATGGTGTCATGCAGGCCCACCATGCAGCGCCAAGCACAGTACCAGAGCATGTATCTGTTCTTGTTCTGCCCGGAACAATTGTCGCAGTGCAGCTGCAGATGCCTCTCCCCAAGGCCATAGTGTGCAAAAAAATGGTGGAGGTAGCTGATCACTGCATTAGACCCTTTGCTGCTGCAGTGGGCCTCGTCGATCAGGTAGTTTACCTGCTGGGGTACTCCCTCGCAACAAACACCAAATACTCCACACTTTCTTGGCACAAGAAAATATACTGGGCCAGGCTGAAGAGGGTCACTGGGGTAGTGGACCTGCAACATTAAATGAAGAAATGTATCAGCTGAATGAAAGAATATTGTAAATTACAAATGGGTGATAATTCAATTACAGTAATTAAACTAACCTGCTGTGCAAAGTCAAAACTGTAATGTACAGTTACATCTCTACTGCATGGTGGGTTAGGGCCAAGCTTAGCAGAGAGATCCTCTACCACCACCTTGCATCTGTCGGTCATCCCCCGTAAGATGTCCCGCTCCTTTCCCACCAGGCGTAGGTGTTCCTCCTGCTTCTGAAGTTTGGCAGACTTCACACATTCGGGCAGGTTGGAGCTCCGATATATGGCCACGTTGTGTTTTTGACACTGCCAGCAGAGGTCCGTCATTGGTTTGCCAATTACAATGTATGGCAGAAGTTGGCACCACATCTTCCGGAAAGTGCTGTTGCCAGCAGCACGATAACCTGAACAGTGAACACACAGTGATAAAATAAGACAGGTTCGTAGTAGCAGTAGTCCACTTAAGCAAATCAAGGGCCTAATTTATAATGAGCCATTAATCATTATTATTGTCAAATAACACTATCAATCAAATGCAATGAAAGCATTTATTTTCATTTTGAATCATTTTTATCAACACAAAAAATATACATTCATAAAATATTGATAGATGAGTATGTATAATTTATGTGTGTGTTAAATGTAACATTTCTGGTGTTTCCTTTAATAATAAAAAAAAATGTGTCACCTGTTTGTATGTCTGCAGTCATAATAACAAGTATCTTAAGACAAAGAAAATATTAAGACATACACACCAGTTTCAAGCATTGACGCCTTGTACTTCCGCCACACAGAGGACTTCGTCTCCGTTGTAGGAAGCACACGGATGTCTGCCCTCTTGAAGCCGGGAATGCGTCCTGGGAGTGACATGGCACAGTCATCTGCAAAGTTGCTGATGAATCTCACGATCCTCGTGATGTCTTCATATAGAAGCACCTTCTTGTTGGCCAAGCGACCCCCACCCCTCTTTATCCTGGGAGCCACACCATACTCCTTGTAAAATTTGATGGTTGCCGTGAGCTTGTCTTGTGAAATTCTGAAACACATAAACATGGACATTAAGCCAAATAAGAACGTGAGAAATAACAATCTATTTATTGTGCAAACACAAAGCAATGAACTGTATAGGATGCAGAGGGGAGTTTGTTATGGTCGTTAAGGAAATCTATGAATGACATTAGACTAGTTTTTAACTTTTGTAAATAGAATATAATGCATTTATTTATCATTGTCACAAGAGTAAGTAATCATTGGTGATTATATTCTAAAACAAAACACTTGTAGCTTTCAGAAAATGTATTGTTGGGCAATGTTACAGCATGCTTTTAAAGTTGGACCCAGTACCGGGTAATGTCTTTAATACAAAAATAATACTTACACATGAAGAAACTTGAATGTTTCTCTGCATATTTGTTGGCCATCTATGAAATAAGACGTCCTCTGATGCGTCCTCTCCTTCTGATCTTTCCTTTTGGAACATAAAGTGTCTTTGGAGAGGTTCATGGTGCTGCTAATCTTTCCTAACAGGAACATGTGTTTTTCACCTGGGACATGACACCAAAATTACCGTTATTCACTGCCATCAGTTAAAAACATACATGTACATCACACACACAATTTATGTGCAGCATTATCACAGTCTACAGTTCTGAAGTTGATCAAGTTATCTCACTCACTCGCTCTGTTTCTTGCACACACACACACACACACACACACACACACACACACACACACACACACACACACACACACACACACACACACACACACACACAGGAGCAAATAGAATAATTTGACATCTTCACATGTTATTTCTTTCACCTAGTAACTATTCAAACCCTGCAGCAACAAGCTGGTATACACCAGAGAGAGAGATAGATACAGAGAGAGAGACACACACAGATACAGAGAGAGATAGACACTCTCTCTCTCTCTCTCTCTCTCTCTCTCTCTCTCTCTCTCTCTCTCTCTCTCTCTCTCTCTCTCTCTCTCTCTCTCTCTCTCTCTCTCTCTCTCTCTCTCTCTCTCTCGCAAAGTGGATAAGTTCTTACCGGCAGTCAGCTCTTGAATCTGGTCGCGCATTTTCACCATATCTTCAGGAGTAAACCGCGTACAGCAGGCTTGCCCTTTGTTAAGCTTGCAGGTACAAGCAAATAAACGAGCCTTTTCGAGATTGCATCCAACCTCAACACTTGCGTATTCGCCCTGTAGTCTTTGAAGCACTCCAGCTGTCGGGTCTATTAAAAAAAGAGGTTCTCCATCTCGCTCCATCTCGCTCGTCTCTTCTTCATCACTATCCGAGACCGAGAGCTGCAGCGGTCCCACAGAGTCTGAATCTGAGGTCTCAGTGTCACTGGATGAGTCCGAGTCCGAGTCTGATTTATTAATATCAATATGATCAGGTCCCGGTGCAAAAAAATAATCACTAATAAGCTGGCGCCATCTATCACCAGACTCTGCAGACAGCACCGCATTGCTGTTTAACAGCCGAGCGATTACTTCTTCTTCACCCCGGTCCGGATCGCGGGATGCCATTATTAACTAAAATAGAATACAAATCTAAAAAGAAAACAGATGATACAGATGTAGAGAACTATTAAAGAACTTGAACTTGAACTAGAGTGTAGACTGATCGATACCAGCGTTAACGTGTTGGCTGGGCCAGCATAAGCATAACGTTGACTTGACCGTGAGCTCTGACAGAAGTCCTCCTTCGCGCGACTTGTATAGCAACACTCATTGATTGGACAATCAAGAGACACACAAACAAACAAACAAGCCTATCATTCATAGTTATTCTTGTTGCCATGCTGTGTCATGTGTCAGAGAAGATTGGCAGGGCGAGACGGGAGGAGACGCTTCAGTAAAACTGCGACTTAATTATTATTATTGTTCCCCCCATCTCTCATTGCTACGCTTCAAAATCATATTTCCCAGTCGAAATGAGAAATAATATATACATATTATGAAAGCCAAGGTGTTGTTTTATTAGAATAATGTTAAAAAATAAAAGAAAAAAAAGTGAAAAAAATCCGCGGTTTGACAGAAAAGGTGTATTCTATGTAAATGAGCAATTGCGACATCCGACTGATTCTGTGAGAGCACGTCACATATATTGTACAAGGAATATACAGGGGATATCAAACGATATGCAGATATTATACATGGGATCTCAGGCAATAAATATATATATTCGGTTTAATCTGACCCTTTGTAACAGCCGCCCCCTAATTAGTCCCACCTAATTAGCTAAGCAGAGACAGATTAACCGCACTGTCCACTACTCAATGTCTGTGAGGGGTCGGGCAGTTCACAAAGTCAGGGGTCATGGTCGTCATTAGGCAAGTCGGGGAGCCTTGGCGACTCGATCAGCCTCGCCACGGGTCGGTTGTAGATCCGCCCTTGGCCGAGCACTTCTGCCACTCTGACCTTTCCGTCGGTACCAGTGGTCACTTTGCTTACGCGGCCGGCCGGCCACGCAGCTCGGGGTGGTGACTGGTCTATGGTCATGACGACTGGACGGGATGAAGGGGGGCTTAGGAGGAAGCGGGCCTGAGACTGCTTTGATCTTGGCTTGGCTGTGCTTTCTCCTCCTCCGTCTGTTTCTCTTGTTCGCTCTGTACCCCGTGTGAGGAGGGGCCGGTCCCGGCCGCCCCGTCAAGGAGTCGCTTGGGGTGCTGGGTTCGAGGTCAGCTACGTCTGGAGCGCAGCTGAGGGGGGTGGAGTTCCGAACTCCCTCTGGTACCCACGGTTCTCTCACGGGCCTCTCGATTAATGTCAATAGCCTCTGCTGTACGGGGGAGAGGCCGGTGTCTTCTTCTGTCGCTCTGGAGTGGAAGCAGCTAGTGGCTGCTGTTCGGTTGAGAGATTTAGCGAGGGGGCCTTGCAATGTCCATCCTAGGCGGGTCTCGACTGCTGCAGGACAGCCTCGGGTTCCGGTATGGACCCGGTCTATCGGGACGATGAGTTCTGCATGGTCGGAGCCTATCAACAGGGTCAGGGTGGCGCCGTCTATGAGCGGGATAGGTAGTTGACGCAGGTGCACACACTTATCCATCAGCTGTGGGATGGGGTAGGTGTACTGTGATAGTCCTATTTCTTGGCTGGTGAAAGCATTTGTGATCTTGTACCGTCGCTCTGGCTGCCCGCTTGCTGCGATAGTGAAGGAGACATTCTCGCCCTTTATCGTCTTTAAATCTCTTCTTATTGTCCGAATCGTCATTTGGTTCTCGCTCCCCCGCAGTCCCAGCTGGGCCGCAGCGGACGCGAGCAGAAGGGTCTTCTCTGACCCGTCATCAAGGACGGCGTAAGTGTCCATGACTTTGTCCCCGTGGCTCAGGAGCACTCTGACCACTTTGAGGAGCACTCGGGGGGTCTCGTGCTGGTCAATGTGGAGCACTCCTGTTGGTCGGTTGTCTTGGACCTTCTGGTGGGCTCCGCACAGTGCTGCGCGGTAAGCGGCGCCCGCCTGGGCCCCCCCTGCGCGGTAAGCGGCGCCCGCCTGGACCGCCTCACGCCACTGGTTCACTTGGACGGGGTTCAGTGTCTTATATTCGGCGCACTGTGCCATCCAGTGTCCGCCGTCACAGTAGGTACAGTAGGGAGCGGTCTGGGGGCTCTTCGGTGCTGGTGCCACCGCCTCGGCATGGTACAGTACCGCGACGGGCCCACTCTGTTGTCCTGGGTGACGCTTGTTGATGTCGTGCAGGACCTCCAGGTGGGTGCCACCGCACCTGCTGCACTTTTTCTTCAGGTGGCACTCAGCTGCTAGGTGGCTGCGCGCGCAGCGGAAGCAGCGGCGGTGGTCCTTGACCCACTGGCTCACATCCTCCGTGGTCAGCTTCTTGAAATCCTCGCACTGGTGGAGCCGATGTTCTCCCTCACAGTACTGGCACTCAATCTTCCACTGGTCCTCTTTCGTCGAGGGGGTGTTGTGGTTGGAGTGCTGCGGTACTGACTCTGATTGGTGCATGACAGTCACCGATCTTCTTCCATCATTTATTCTCCTGGGTCCCTCTCTGGAGCTTGGCGTGCTCCGCCCGAAGGTGTCCAGTCGTAAGCTGCTGACCTCTCTCGCCAGGAAGTCGGCCAGATCAAGGAGGGATGGCTCGGGGCCGTCGGGGTCGCGGTAGTCCCTCTGCCGCCGAAAGCGCTCCTGTCTTGCGGGTGGCAGCTTCTCCAAAATCCTCTCAACGTTAGAGTTGGCGTATAGCTCATGCCTGCCCTTCTCCCGTTGCGCTCCCAGCATCCCCACCAGGGACTGCACTTTGATTGACAGGTCGTCTAGTGAGCGATTGTCTGTGGCTGGGGGTAAGCGGTCAATATGCCTTATCTCTTCTATTACGTAATCCCATATACGTCCATATCTCTGGTCCAGCGCCGCCAGGGCCGCTGTGTATGGGGTCGTAGAGGTAGCATAGGCTAGCGCTATGTTGTGCGCTCGGGGCACTTTCAGGTGCTGGAGTAATATTGCATACTTGTGGCGTTCATCAGCGACATCCACCAGCATTGTCTCTAAGCACATCCGGAGCTCCGTGTACTGTGCTCGATTCTCATGGATGAAGTCTGGAATCGTCGGTGTGCCAATGTATGATGTCATGGATGACTGGCACATCGGTGAGCGTTGGGGGAGAGGCCTCCTAGGCGAGTCTCCTCTTGCGTGTCGTCTTGGGCTGGTACTTGGTGGGTACCGAAGGTCGGGTACCCAGGTGCTGTTCCTCGGGGCTGACGGTGCGTCAAACTCACCCGTGAGTTGAGTCGGGGGTTTGTAGCGCAGGGCCTCGGGGCTGACTTCTGGGCTGTACTGGACTTCCTGGTCCTGAGTACGTTGCTGCTGGTCGGGGCTGTACTGGGCCTCCTGGGCCAGAGCACGTTGCTGCTGGTCGGCTTGACACCCCTCCTCTTCCTCCTCCTCTTCCTCTGCTAGGACCTGGAGTCTTCTGTTCAGTCTCTCGGCGTGGTTCGGTTCTGTACCCCGGTTGCTAGGTCTCGTATGGACCGGCTGGGGAGGGGGTTCAGAGACGTGGACAGGCTCCTCCTGTAGGCGGGGTTCGGAGACGTGGACAGGATCCTCCTGTAGGCGGGGTCCCGGGTCGCTTCGTCGGGTAGGGGAATGTGTCCTAGACCCATGTCTTGACGACCTCTGGGAGCTCCGTGCGGAGTGAGGGGGTGTCGCCATGGCAACCAGTTTGTCCATCAGCTCCGCCTGCAGCCGGTCGCGCTCTGCCTCGCGGCGGGCATGGGCTGCGTCGCGCGCGGCTGGGCGTTGGCGATGTCGCGCTGCGCATTGGCGCTGGCCTGGGCAGCGTCGCGCTGTGCGTTGGCGACGTCGCGCTGGGCATTGGCGCTGGCATGGGCGGCGTGGAGCTGTGCATTTGCGACGTCGGCGCGGCTTCTCTCGATGTTCTCTTCTGTCTGGAGGCGTCTGGTCTCCAGCCTTATGCGGTCGTCTTCACTCCTTTGTTGCGCCTGGAAGCGCTCTCGCTCACCTGCGTAATGTTCGCACTCGCACGTCTGTTGCGCTTGAAGTCGATCGCGTTCGGTGGAGGCTGCCAGGGTGGCGATGAGTGCTTGCGCCAGCATCTTGTCCGCCTCGCTGGGGGAAGACGCCGTTCGGGGCGATCGGCTCCCGGCAGTACTGGTTGGAGATCCGTTCTCCTGTTGCGTACCGAGGAGATCCGTCTCCTGGGTGCGCGTCTCTCTAGGGTTGTCTTCCTCCCGGGGCTGATCGGGGGCTATTTGTTCGGTATTGTCTGGGGGTAAAGTCGTGTCAGTTCCCTCCTGGTCCCCACCGTGAGCTTGGTCAGTTACATTAGCACCCAGTAGGGCCTCTGTTGGCGGGGTAGCCTGGTTGTTAAGGTCAGACATAATTTTACTTTCTACTTTTTCGGCATTTAACTTCCCTTTAAAGCTAGGTATTGGACTGACAGAGTATGCCTCTAGGTAGGGAGGTGGCTGTCGTCTGCGCTGCGGGCGATCTAGCTCAGGAGAACCGTTTGTGGAGTGTTCGTCATCGGCCATGTCAATATTAATATTATATTAATATTACGCTAATTATTATCTCGGCTATCGAAGGACCAATTGTAACTGAGGGGTACAATTCCCTGACTGTATTAATCAAGTACTGATATAATTAAATCACTACCGTCTATGTACTCCTGGCCAATACTGTACATAAGTATATTAGATTAGAACACTCCAACAATAACATGGTTTTCCACACAAAATACTCCGGTTAGAATATTTATTACATAAAGGGGTATTATATTACAGTACTTAGTTGCGCTTATAAGGCAAATAGAATGTGCATACAATCAATAGTGAATATTAAGGACTATCTAGGGATCTTCTGGGAAAGGGGGTACTACCGGTTGTAAGCCAGCAGAGGGGGCCAAAGCTCTATGCAAGTCCAGGGTTCAAGGAGGTGATGTCACCCCTGTGTGGTCAGCGGGGAGAGGCAGCCTGATCCCAGGGTGCGCGCCTTGCAGGTGAAGGTAGAAGCCGTGGAGCCTCTGGTTCGACAGAGACTGGCTTGAGTGTTGTCCCCACGGGCACGTGGATCCCACAGCAGTGGGTGTAGTCGGTTCTCTGCTTCCAGCGGCTTGGTGAAGAATGAAGAATAATAATCCTTGCCGGAGAAGTGGCACTGCGGGCGGGGTGTAAATCCCCCGTGGTGCTGCTGCTCCGGTGTAAATCCTCCGGTGCGGTAATGCACGGCTGAACTTGACGTTACTATACTATTAGCACGGGCAATAAGTGCTCTATTATAGACGCACAATTACTCACTCCACGTGGTCTTTGACTCGTAATGAAGGTTTACTAATGAATAGAGAACGATACGACAAACAGACGTATTTGGATAACACGAGACTATCTTGGGGCGATGCAAGCCCTGCTCTGCCCACGTTGCGTAGTGGGTGAGACGTTGCTTGGATAACTGGAACAGACTGAACTGAAGGCGAACTGAAAAGGAACTGCAAGGGGGGTTCTGTATTCGCCGCGCTATATTTATATGTGCAGGGGGTAAACGATGGTGCCAGCCTGCTCACTGTCTCGTAGCCTTGGGCGAAAGCGGGCATGTTTGGGCAAGTCCTGGCGGTAGCTTTCAAGTCAGCTCGAGGGGGTAAGGCTTTACTCGGTACCTGGCGCCAGGGGATCGCTTCCAATAGGAGAACGAATATTATGGTCTGTCCTGCTACCAGGTAAAGGGATATTCCGTATATATTGTACAAGGAATATACAGGGGATATCAAACGATATGCAGATATTATACATGGGATCTCAGGCAATAAATATATATATTCGGTTTAATCTGACCCTTTGTAACAAGTATGCTATAATATGGAAATTACGTCTTTAAGTTGCAGCCTGCTACGATAACTGTTTTACTGATTCACGCCACTATATATTAATATAATGAAATTACAAAAAGAATTGTAAATGTCCTTAGAATGGTGAGTGAGTATTTTATTTGGTTCTCAGGGTTAGTGGGATCTAGATTATACCCGTTATTGCATGCAAATCCAATGGGATAAGAAAGTTTGACCAAGCGCTGGTGGCCATTTTGAAAAATGCCTGCCACGGCCACCAGGGTGCTAGTTTGTAACGCCCCAATATCCTGTTTTGTTCCCAATATATCCATCAACACATCTGCCAAATTTGGTGCTTTTATCACAAAATGAACAATTGGTTTGATATGTTGAGCTATGCCGCCCCACTATTTTCTGTTTTTGTGTTTTCTGTTTTTGTGTTTTCTGTTTTTGTGTTTTGTGTTTTGTGTTTTTGTGTTTTCTGTTTTTGTGTTTTCTGTGATGTATTGTATATTGTATACATGCACTTTTATTATGTTCTTGTCTGATGTATCGCAAATGTTATTGCTGTCATCTTGGCCAGGTCTCCCTTGCAAAAGAGATCTTGTATCTCAATGGGACTTCCTGGTTAAATAAAGGTTCAATTAAAAAATATATATATTATTGTGAAATTATGTGAGTGAGTGCAGATAAGGTGAGTGA
>NC_140165.1:122479911-122852796 GCF_963971535.1 Notolepis coatsorum | reverse complement strand
GGATGCAGACCAGAGAAAGACTTTCGTCTTGTTTACATCAGGGTCCCCCATTTTCAATTAATCAGGACATATATGACGTACATGACATACAGATAGACAGTACTGCTACATCTATACATTTATGACATACCAGATTTGCAAATACAGTACTGTTTGTGTGATACAAAAGAGAGTCCAGAAAAGAGTGTATAATATACATTTGACATAGGAACTGTACATTGGAGGAGGTTGGGTGGGTGGGGTGGGGTTGGGGGGGGGCTGTACATTGGGAGGGGGGGGGGGGGGTTGGGTAGGGGAGGGGGGGACGACTGTGCTGTAGCCTATAGGTCCAAATGAAACGTTTGAATCTCACACGAGAAAAAACCGTTGTATTGCACAAAGCGATAAGAGAAGTTAGATACTGTCTTATAACATGTTAACCCTTTCACTGCGACCATACAACACACAGAAGGTTAACCCTTTCACTGCCACACAACAGCAGCCTGTTAACCCTTTCACTGCCACACGACAGCCTGTTAACCCTTTTCACTGCGACCATACAACACAGAAGGTTAACCCTTTCACTGCCACACAACAGCAGCCTGTTAACCCTTTCACTGCCACACGACAGAAGGTTAACCCTTTCACTGCCACACGACAGAAGGTTAACCCTTTACTATCACACAACCGACGGTTTAAAGGGTTAACCTTCTGTCGTGTGGCAGTGAAAAGGGTTTAAGATACCGTATGAATTGTTGACATTTGCATCACAGCCGCGCACAGAAATAATGAGTTGCTGCAAAAAAATATGCTGATTGTGCATGATGTGCATAGTACATTATGTATACGCTAACCAAATAAACCTTTCCATGCAAATAGAATGCAAGAAGCGCTCCTGTGTGTTTGTTGAATGTGACAGAATCAATGCAAACCTTTAGTTTCAACAAACAAAGACCACTTGGGTTCGAATGGGAACAAAGAGTTCTCAATTCACAGAATGTGTTTCCAGTGCGACGCGGGAGGGGAGGGGGGGGGGGGGGGTTCGATGGCCCGACGCGCACAACACAAATAGTGCGTGCGGGCGTGCGTGTGCGCGCCTATCTCCAGCTGCAAGTGTGCACTCCAAGGTCCGCCGCGGCCGCGCGCAGATCAGTAAACAATAAACATAAACAGTCCAACTAAATAAAGCATGTTGTTGTTATTATTAGGACGCTGTATCGGAATATAGTTGAATGCAAAACGCATAGTCCGCGTGCGACACGTTATGATCGGCGGGTATTATTATTAATATTAATTATGATCCGGGGAGCGAAAGAAAACAATAAGCGCTTCTTTGCTCATTTCAAAAGGTTGGCGGTTTGTCATTTGAACGACAAAAACACAACATCGGTCAAACTACACGTCGCCGGCCTTACATTCATAGTATATACACACAGCATAATGTATAAACAATATACATATTAACTGTATCCTCCTCCTACACTATACTGTATCCTGACCCGAGCAGAGATGAACTGATCGTTGTTGCATAAATAAACATGACGACGTTTGGAGAATTGAAGAATCGTTTATATAATAAATTGCAGACAAAAACATTCAAGCATGACGTGCATATTCTGCATGATTGCATTATAGGTTATAGCACTTTTATTGTTATTAATAATAATCGGTGAGCAGCAGCAATAATAATCACGGTCCGATCATAAGCGTTCAGTCAGGTTCTAACATTCGAGTCAAGAACATTTTGTCCCAGACAAAAAACTATATCTTTTCCTTTCTTGCATAATTATGTTATGATTGTGGCTCTAACCTACAGTGTGAACACGCGCTCGTGCCGTGCAGAGTGTTATTATACTGTATCATCATCATAATACATTATTATACTGTGTTCTCTGCTGCGCGGCGCGCGCGCGCGGTGGAAACAACACCGAGTGACTTTTAAATAAATCATTTAATACATTTTAAAATGACGCCACGTACCTTTGTTTTGTCGAGAAATCTCTTCTTCGTTTAAAAAAAAATAATAATAAAAGTATATTATTTATTTAAATCCCGTCAACATCCCTGGTAGTATTATGGGGTGTCGGTTGGTGCTCGTGCTGCGCGCGCATGCTCGCTCGCTCGTAGTACACCTCCCACGTGGTGCCCAGGCGACCAACCGGAGGCGAGCCCGCCCGCCGCCGCCTTGCATAATGAAGCCCGCCCGCCCCCCCCCCCGTCGAAGCCAATACTATTTATTATTTATTATTTCATTGTGTTTAACTGTCTGACCCCACAATCCCACATCCATGTACAGCAGTTACGTTTGTTTGATTACAGACGTTGGAAAATGCATGTTTTATTAAGACAAATGGCAAGTCAATGTGTGGAAAGTGGCCCACATTTACTGAATACCTTTTACTGCAGTTACGATCTATTGATTGAAATTGATTGATTGAAAATGTTATTAACAGATTGCAGAATGGGTACAATACAGTACGGCTCAATACACACAATTGTTAAGGGGATGCAGACCAGAGAAAGACTTTCGTCTTGTTTACATCAGGGTCCCCCATTTTACATTGAATCATAACATGACATACAGATAGACAGATACAGTCCTGCTATCATAGACAGATCACTATCATGGCACTTAAGTTGCAGGTAGCCAGGCTATGAGTACATTTTAAGAGAAACATTTTGCACAAATATGCAATCTAATATATCACTGAAATAATTGTACTCGCTTCGGAATGTGAAAGTATAACCTTTTCTAATAAGTAATATAATTTTGTGGTAGGCTATACATCTTTTACTTTGAAGGATTTGTGTATTTTCCCCTCACTGAGTCTGAGGGTCCTCAAGTATCAAGTTCTTGAATATATCGTGTACGCAGGCATTTAGAATATTATTATAGCAAAATGTGATAAAAAATGGCACATTCATGAGTTAAATAATCACGGTGCCGTAACATTATAATTACAGATATCATGGTCAAAAATATACTGGGGTTTTCAGTTTTTCCACAGTTGGCCAAGTGTATGTAAAGACTTGTACTTATTATCATGTCTTAGTATTTTGGCGCCCGTGGAAAATGCTGAATAATTTGTGGAACAGTCTGTTTACTTGATGAAGTTGGCATTTTCTAAAATATCTTGGCATGTGATCCTACTGAAAAAGAATAGGGAGGGAAAAGAATAGTCCGCACTCTGGATTACAGACAATACTTTGACTAAAGAGCAACATTTTAACCCAACACAGTCTTCATTAGGCCCGATGAAGACTCCTTTTGTCCGGATTTTGTAGGACACACACGCAGACACACACAAAGAGGGGTGTATAGATATCTATGGGTGTAATGGCCAAAATGGATTTAATGTGCAGTGGATTTATGTGACCAGGGGGTGGCGCTTCTTTTATTTAAGTGTCAGGCAGGGGTGCAGTGGTGGGCATACGCGGTCAAACGACGTTTAGGCTTCGTCACTGAGGCAGAAGTGTGCGTATCCTATCCATTCCAAATGCTGAATCGAGAACCTCATCCTTCACTCTGTCATCTTTCTCTCCCATTACAGAAGCCGAGACCCTGACACTGGTAACGTCGAACCGTCCGACTACATGCCAGCTGGACCGGCTACCCTCCCCACTCCTCCAGACCATAGCACCAGACATCCTCCCATTTCTAACTGCAACCATCAACTCCTCACTCAACTCGGGGGTGGTCCCCACCTCCCTAAAACAAGCCAGAGTCACGCCCCTCATAAAAAAAACCATCCCTGAACCCTACCGTCATAGGCAACTACCGTCCTGTCTCTCTTCTCTCCTTCCTTTCTAAAACACTTGAACGTGCTGTATCCAACCAACTTACTGCCTATCTCTTACAGAATGACCTCCTAGACCCTAATCAGTCAGGCTTCCGGACTGGCCACACCACAGAAACGGCTCTCATTGCGGTCACAGAGGCACTTCACTTAGCAAAAGCGAAAGGCCTCTCCTCTGTCCTGATTCTCCTAGATCTATCTGCAGCCTTCGACACAGTCAATCACCAGATCCTCCTCGCGGCCCTCGCAGGAATGGGAGTGGCTGGCTCTGCGCTGACATGGCTGTCATACCTCAATGACCGCTCCTACCAAGTGTCATGGAGAGGGACCCTGTCGGCCACCCGCCCCCTGCGGACAGGTGTCCCCCAGGGCTCGGTTTTAGGACCCCTTCTCTTTTCCCTCTACACTAAATCACTGGGTAACATTATCACGTCTCATGGCTTCTCCTACCATTGTTATGCCGACGATACTCAACTCTTCCTCTCCTTCCCTCCCTCAGATATCCACGTCTCTGAGCGGATCTCGGCCTGTCTGTCCGACATCTCCGCCTGGATGACGACCAACCACCTCAAACTGAACCTAAGCAAAACAGAATTGCTCCACCTGCCGGCCAAATCCTCCCCCCTGACCGACCTTTCCATCACAGTCGAGAATGCAGCTGTGTCCGCGTCCCCGACCGCCAAGAACCTTGGTGTTGTCCTCGACGACCAGTTGAACTTCTCTGCTCACATCGCAGCGACAACCAGAACCTGCCGATTCCTCCTGAGCAACGTCAGAAGGATCCGCCCCTTCCTGACAAAAGAAGCCACCCAACTCCTCGTCCAATCAACAGTCATCTCCCGCCTCGACTACTGCAGTGCAACGCACTGCTCGCTGGCCTCCCGGCCACTGCCACTAAGCCTCTTCAACTCATTCAGAACGCAGCGGCCCGCCTGATCTCAAACCTACCAAAGTCGGCCCATGTCACCCCACTTCTTAGGGACCTGCACTGGCTCCCCATTGCTGCACGAATCCGCTTCAAGGCCCTCGACCTAGCATACCGTGCGGCAAAGGGAACCGCTCCCGCCTACCTCCGGTCAATGGTCTCTAACTACACACCCTCAAGACCCCTACGCTCTGCATCTTCTGGCCGCCTCAGACCTACTCCTATCCAAGCTCCGGGAGGGTCATCAAAGAGAAGTCGCCTATTCTCAGTCCTTGCCCCACAATGGTGGAATGAACTACCCACCCCAGTTAGGACAACCGAAACACTTCCAATCTTTCGCCGTCGACTAAAGACGCACTTCTTCAACCATTATCTGAATTTAAAAAAAATTAAAAATCTAACTCTAACTAACCTTACTGTCATGCACTTGTCCTAATAAACTAACCTACACTGTAGCACTCAACACTCTGATGGACATTGTTACTCAGCTGATAGAGTTGTGCCCTTCCTGATGGCTTGTCGTACAGAACTTGTAAGTCGCTTTGGATAAAAGCGTCAGCTAAATGACTAAATGTAAATGTAAATGTAAATTATGCAAAGTCTAGGTGATAAGTGCCGGCCGGGGCGACAAGTCATTTTAGTGTTGTCGCGCCGGCCGGCACTTATCACCTAGACTGTGTGTGTGTGTGTGTGTGTGTGTGTGTGTGCGTGTTGGGCGTGTGTTATGTGACAAAAGACCGCCCGTCTCGTCCCCAGCTCCGCCTCATGAAAGAGGAGAGAGACATGTATGCGCATGCACGCGCGTGCGCGGGAGCGCGCGTGCATGTGGCGTTTGGCCTTGGCCCATATTACGACTGCACCACTGGTGTCAGGTACACCTGTATGAGGAGGAGTTTAACCCGGAAAGGGCAATGGTTTTTGACCGCACGCACGACACAGGTCACAGGTCGAAATGTTTGTATGTAATTAGTTAATGTATCCATTATTATTTAATCAGTTTAAGAAGACATTCTGTTTGCACGGTGAGGGAAAATAAATACCATTTTCCCAGTAAAGCTGCCTGTGTGGAAAGCTGCCTTCTGCTTGCGCCATTCTTGTTTGTAGCTCGGTTACGTTTCTATCCTGCTCCGCCATCTTCTCATCCACCATTTTGAGTTCTGTATTTATTTCACCTCTGAAGTCCTCCTGTTCCTTCCTCAATTCCTCCCGTAGCTTCCCAATATCGTTCCTTATCGTGTCCGTGTTCATTTGTATGGTCGCCTGCATCGTGTCCGTGTTCAATTTAATGGTCGCCAATATTCCGGCCTGCATGACCACGGCCCATCCTGGCATTCCCGTGTCTGTCCCAGCCGCACCTCCCCCTTCCTCCGCCTGTCCCTTCTCGGCCTCATTTCGGGGGCTCTGTTCCTTCAAATTCTCCTCTTCTCGTGAGTCCTCCCTTTCTCTTTCCTTCACAATTGTTGTCTCCTCCTTACTTCTCGTGTGCATCTTCATTCTTAATCACTTTTCGGGTCTTTATTTATCCGTTTTTTCACTCATTTGACAAGGAGCTCTACCGCATGTGTGCTACCCGTCTGCTCTCATACCGGAAGTCCCTCAAGAATGTTCTATGTTCCAGAAAGGTCTATTATGACATCACCACAAACGTTCTAGAAGATGCCCTATTATGACAAATACGACGGTTCAATGACTTTATATAAATCCAATCAATATTAAACATTCATATAATACAATAACCTAAATATATCTAGCTTTGGCTATTTCACCGGCCCCTAATTGTCCTTATAATCTAGAAACAATTACTAACTACTAAAAACCAAGGAGCCAAACCAAACACTATTTCAACTGATAAGTGTCTCTGCTGCGGGATAACCAATACCTGGTGCCAGAGGTCCCTAGTACATGGCACACCGTAGGAGGACGGTCTTTACCACCGCCTCATGCAGCTTCTTCTTCACGAAGATCTCGAGCTCTGCTTCCTTTATATTCTCCACAGTGAGGTTGGTCTGCTCCAGGCTTGCCTTGAAGATCTCCATCGGTGTCTGTACCTCAGACTGTGTGAGCGAAGCATTCATCTCCTTCCTCTGGCGACACAGCCTCAGAAGAGTGCTTCTAAGCTTCAGCATCCAACCGACTGCCTTCTGGAGACGGTTCCAATTGGAGTAATATTCCAGGAACTGCTGAACTGTGTCGAACTGCTCTTCAGCTGCAGTAGCGCTGACCACGGCGTTCTTTACCTCTGGGTCCTCCGTGGTTAGGTCCCCATCTCCTCGTCCTCATTGTCAAAGGAGTCGCTGTTCTCCCGCTCGTCCAGGAGGTCCCAGAGGCTCCTCTAAGCGCCCGTCGGGGAAGGCGTGCTTGTAGAAGCAGTTGGAGCCGAACCGGCAGGTCCCGCGACCCTCGTCGAAATATCGACACGATTTTTTCCCCATGCCGTCTTTGTATTTCTGAATTAGCTTCTGCTTGTCCTCCTTGTCTTCCACCCAGTACTCGTTCGCGATCACAAAGTTGGACGTGATCTGACACTCTGGGCAATACTTGATGATCTCGAACTGCTTGGCGCTCCTCCACTTGCGGATGCACAACAGGCAGTAGCAGTGGCTGCAGTTGGACAGGATGCCGAAGCGGCGCTCGCTGGGGTTGGTCTTCGCGAACACCACCTCCATGCACATGCCACACATCATGTCCTTGCTGCGCTGGATGGCAAACGCCTGAAAGCCTCTGTGCCATGCTTCAGCATAGGCAGCTCTGCTCGTAATATGTAGAACTGTAGGGTGGGTAATCTGGCAGACTTGGCACCTCATCTTTTCTTGACAGGCCTTGCTCATGTGACCCCATTTCAGACAGTTGAAACATAGGCTTTTACTCTTGAGAAATTCTATGTTCTCCTTGTGAAGAGACTTCTTCATCTTGTTGCATTGCTCCATGGCATGCTGTTCTCCTTGGCAGAAGAGGCAAGGGTTGGAGAAGGCACAGAGTGTATCCCCCTTGGTCCTTGCTTTAGTCTCTGCCGGGTTATTGACTGCTGTAGCAGCTGTTGTGAAGCTTCCCTGAGTTCCGCTATTTCTGGAGGTCCTCTCATCTTCGTGAGCCTTAGTTTGGCTCCTGTTTCCATCTATGAGGTTGCCAAAGAGCGGGTGTAGGGCTTCCTGGGTTTGTAGGTTGACAAATTCGACAAGGTCGCTGAACTTGGCGCTGCGCCGCTCTTTCCTTAGAAGCGCCTGGACCTTGTTTCTCCACCGCTTTCTCTGCTCTAACGGAAGCTTGGCTGTGATGGCCCGCATATTTGATATGCTGTCAAGCTCCTGTACGTACTCCATGTCCGTCATAGCGTTGAGGCATCCAGTGAGATAGAGGCCAAAGGAGCGGAGCGCCCATCCGTCCTCGGACTTGATAATAGGCCAGCCCAGCGCCTTGTCTATATACGCCATGGAGATGAGGTATCCATTTCCAAAATGCTCTTTCAAGAGCCGCCTTGCCTCGGGATAGCCTTGGTCTGATTCCATGTGAAGACAACTTCTTATCAGATCTCTTGGCTGCCCCTCCGTGTACTGCTCCAAGAAGTACAGCCGGTCACTGCTACTATCTGTCTTGTCCTCCACTCCGTGTTCAAAGGCCCTGATGAATAGCCTGTACCCCATAGGGTCTCCCTTGAATATAGGAATATGTTGAGGGGGCAGCGTAGCATGGCCTTGCCGCCTCACTGGGAAAGCCCCCCTGGCTCGTTGGTGCTCTTGTGGCTGAGCCTCTTGTTCTTTCCGGGTAGCACCGCCGGGTGCTCTGGAGCTGCCACTGTAAGCAGGTTCTTCCCTTTCCGCTACGGCCTCGATAGCAGGCCTAGCCTGCCCGTGAGCTGGTGCTGCAACGGAAATCCTTCCATATAGGTAAGAGCTCCTTCCATCCCTATGGGACACTCCGGAGGCGCCTCGCTGGCCCTCGTACTCTGCCAGTACTTTGACCTTAGCCTCCAAGGCTGCTAAAGAAGCCTGGTTCTGTGACTCCTCTAAGAGCAGAGCCTCCTTAGCCTCCTGTTCCTCCCTCCCTGCTCTCTCTGCTCCCTGCTCATCGAGTTGTCGTTTTCGTGTTAGGGCTAGCAACTCAGCCCTCTCTAATTCAACTTTCAGACGCACGCATGCTGATGATGTTCTGGAAGACATAGTGGATGGTGCTCTAGACCCTTTCCCTTCTACGGCGCCGGATGCACTGTCTTCAGCCTTGACCTGCTCTTGGTACTTCATAGCCTCCGCTGTACGCTTATGTACCTCCTCCATCCATGTGCCAGCCTTTTCTGTGAAGTTGGAAAATGTGTCAGCCTTCGGCGTGAACCATTCGTCCTGATCTTTCTTCCTCTCCTCTTCTGAGGTCTGGCTTGGGGTTTGGATTAGTGCCGCCTGGACTGCGGCATTAAGAGCACAGAACTCTCCGAGCAGACTGTTGAATTCCACCAATCCTTTCTGTACACCTTCCAAATTACCGTCGTTGTCCGCATCCATTAATTGATTCATCATCTTCATGTGACCAGTTAGATGACCTAACTTATATCTCCTTTTATTAATGGCATTACGGACCTTTTCCTCTGGCTCCCTTTGTGTCTTCTCACCCTTCTTAGGTTTCGACATTTTGTTGTTATCCTTCTTTCAGAGCTCCAGTAGTTCGTGTTGTTCCTTTTTCCTCCTGGAACCAAGTTTTCTTACTAATGTGAGGGCCGACGATCCACTCCACTGGTCAAATTACTTACTCGTGAGTAGTACGTCCGTTGATAAAGAAAAGCAATGTCCACAGCCGCTCCAGTGCAAAGTAAAGATATCCAAATCCACGTGCTGGCTCCTGGCTTCAGTCCATTGTTGAGTCCATCCGTTCAGTCCTGTTCAGTCCGGTCGAAGATGCAAAACTGCCGTTCTGAGAAAACGCCCGCTTATATAGAGACCCAAATGTTCTAGAATGTTCGGTTACGATGTCATACGGTGACATCACAAAGGTTCCATAACTTTCTATCATGACGTCATACTGTGGTTCTAGAATGTGTTATGTTCTAGAACAGGGGTCGGGAACCTATGGCTCGCGAGCCATATATGGCTCTTCTGGTGACAGCATATGGCTCCCAGAATTTTTTGAGTAAAAAGAAAAAAAAATATTTTTTTTAATACTTGTGATATTTCTTAATAATACTGTGTCATTTAAAAGTAAACAGAAATGAGTTTTGAAGATACAGCTAATAGTATCTGTAGCTGAAGATATAGCGAGCAGAGCTGGCGAGGGAACACAAGTGGACAGAAATAAAAAATCTTCAACCTGAAGACCAGCTGATTCTTAAAACTTGGAACGAGCTTCCTGTGACATACCACACAATGCAGCGTGAGTATTGCCGTATTGACCATGTTTGGCTCTACATATGCATGTGGGCAGTCATTCTTGCATATGAGGAACATTAAGACCAACCTACGCTCACGTTTAACTGATGGAAGCCTCAACGCCTGCATGAAGCTCAACCTCACCACGTATGAACCAGATTACAAGGCCATCAGCAAAACCATGCAGCACCAGAAGTCGCATTAAAAGTAAGACATATTTAATTCATTATACGTTAAAAATACTATATGGCTCTCAATGAAATATATTTAGAAATATTTGGCTTTTATGGCTCTCCCAGTCAAAAAGGTTCCTGACCCCTGTTCTAGAACGTACTATTATGACATCACCACAAACGTTCCAGAATGTTCTATGTTTCAGAAAGGACTATTATGACATCACCACAAACGTTCTAGAAGGTTCTATGTTTCAGAAAGGACTATTATGACATCACCACAAACGTTCTAGAAGGTTCTATGTTCTAGAATGCACTATTATGACATGAATGAATGAATGAATGAAAACTTTATTTAACAGATTGCAGAATGGGTACAATACAGTACGGCTCAATACACACAATTGTTAAGGGCATGCAGACCAGAGAAAGACGTTTGTCTTGTTTACATCAGGGTCCCCCATTTTCAATTCATAGTGACATTTATGACATACACAACATACATGACATCATGACATTTATGGCATCGGGACATACATGACATACAGGTATATAGTACTGTTACATTTGTGACATATACGATATGCAAATATACAGTACTGTTACCCATAGATCCTGACAGAGAGTATATACATATGATGGGGAGGAGACTGTACATTAGGAGGGGGTGGGTGGGTGGGAGAGAAATATACATACGGTGGGGAGAGAATATACATACGGTGGGGAGGAGACTATTAGGAGTGGGTGGGGGGGTTTGGACATTTACGGTGGCCAGTTTAGAATTGCAGCCTCCCGTCCCGTAGGTGCTCTTTAAGAGCGGTTTTGAATGTGGGTAGGGATTCATCAACAAGAACAGCTTCCTCTGCAGTGAGCCTCATCAACAAGGCTCGGGACCCCCACTGTGTTACATTAACACAACCTTCCTGGACTATATATTTGTATATACACTCAAAACTGTTCATACTTGTTCATACCTCACTGTTCATACTTTTTGCACAATACTGCTTAATTGCACAGCCCTGTTAAATATTACATCCCACTGTACTTTTATTTGTATTCTAGTTAGTGTATATACTCGACCAAATTGTGCACAATTGTACAGCCCTGGCCTATTTTATTTTATAATTATATTCTATTGTATTGTATTGTACTTTTATTTTAATGTAGTTTATATTCCATTTTATTTTATTCTACCCTTTATTTTATTGTACCTAAATTGTCTGTCTGTTAATGTCGCACCAAAAATGCCCAAATCAAATTCCTTGTAAGTGCAAACTACTTGGCAATAAAGACCTTTCTGATTCTGAAATAATGAATCCATGGCATAAAGTGGTCTGTTCATACTAGTAGAGCGCTGACGCTGGTACAGTAATATGCCACAAGGTGGCAGCATTGGCGAATATGTTGAAATGATGGACCCTATTATTAAGCTCCCTCAGATATGGCTCACTCTTATTTGTATAAACTCACAATGGTGTCAGGTCTCCATCAGCTCCCTGCATCAATAACCAATCAGATCAGATAAGATGATCCTTTATTGATCCCCTTGGGGAAATTCGGGTGTCAAAGCAGCATGGGGGGGTGGGGGGTGGATACAGAGCTTCACATTCCTACAGTCCAGTATCTATATACAATATAAATACAAATACAATACAATATAATATAAAAAAAAAAGTACAAATAAGTCCCAAGTTGTGACAAAGATAGTTCTGGCAGCAGAGCAACACTGATGATAACCCTTTCACTGCCACACGACAGCCGGTTAACCCTTTCACTGTGACAATACAGATAGCCCTTTACTATCACACAACCGACGGTGATGCTCCACCATTAGCATCATTAGCTCTGCATCCGTCGGTTGTGTGATAGTAAAGGGTTAACCTTCTGTCGTGTGGCAGTGAAAGGGTTAATCATCCTCACCACTATCATCCGAGTCATCATCCCATGTAGCCCTATCTTCGGTTTCCTTAGAAACATTTGCACAGTTTTGGCGTTGACAAAGACCTGTACATGGCAGTTTTGCAGACACACACATGAACATCTTCCTGTCTCAAATTGTCCTTGTTTGCAACCGCAGTGGACTAACCTGCAACATACTGTCAGGGGCCGGATTTGTAGTCATCCAGGTCACTGTTAACTCCCCATCCTCCACGTGCCACGGTGCCACCCATAATTTGCCAACAGGTGAAGGGGCACCCATATAGCTTTCAATGATTATGTCTCATTATAGCTGCTTGGTAATTTTTTGCCCTTTTGCAGTGTTGGTTTTGATTGATTGATTGAAAACTTTATTAACAGATTGCAGAATGGGTACAGTACAGTACAGCTCAATACATACAATTGTTAAGGGGATGCAGACCAGAGAAAGACTTTCGTCTTGTTTACATCAGGGTCCGCCATTTTCAATTCATCGTAACATATATGACACACATGACATACAGATAGACAGTACTGCTACATCTGTACATTTATGACATACCAGATTTGCAAATACAGTACTGTTTGTGATACAAAAAGTGTCCCAGAAAAGAGTGTATATACATTTGACGTAGAAACTGTACATTGGAGGAGGTTGGGTAGGTGGGGTGGGGTTGGGTGGGGGGGGGGGGGGGGGGGGGGCACACACACTGTACACTGTACATTGGAATACTGACAAAACCATACTTGGTCATTTACTGTACAACAGGGTTAGGACATTTGTAGGGGCCAGTTTCGAATTGCAGTCTCCCGTAGGTGTTCTTTGAGAGTGTTTTTGAAAGTGGGTAGTGATTCACATTCCTTTACAGCTTTGGGTAGGGCGTTCCACATTGATGTGGCATAATTGCGAAACGTGTTTAGTCCCTTGTTTGAGCCGAATCTGGGTTTAACATGATTTGTGGAGCTCCCTCTGGTGTTGTGATCGTGGTATTCACTGACCTTTGGGAAGTATTTTGACATGTACATGGGTACCTTGGTCGTGTAGTGTATCTTGTAGACCAGGCCCATTGCAAGTTGCTGTACTCTGTCGTCTACTCTAAGCCATCCTAGGTTGTCAAAGTGGGCAGGGGTGAGGTGGGTTCTAGGAGTCAGGTCAAGCAGTAGTCTGACCAGTTTGTTTTGAGATGTTTGTAATTTGGTTTTTAGTGCCTTTGAGGTGCTTTGGTACCATGAGGTGCACGCATAGTCGGTACAATGCGTCACTTGTCGGGGCCCATAGAGAGTTCTGGCAAAGCCGATGATGCCATGCAGAATGCTTTATATCTGGCATCATTCACATTCTTAGCTGATGGCTGGACATGCAGGTGGCACACATATCCTCCCACACTGTGCAACATCCTGATGTGCAATATCCACAGTGCAATACACTACCGTCTGACACTGTGATTGTTATTTGTGTATTGCTATTCTGTATATTGTTGTTATTTTGTATATTGTACAGGACTGTAACATTGTCTTATTGTATAGCATTTAATGTTTCTGTATAGGATTTTATGTTTCTCTTTTATTACTTGTGTGATTTTAATACTGCACCTTAGGTTTGAGTCCCAAATATCGTTGTATGCAAATATAATGACAATAAAGTACAATCTAATCTAATCAGGGTCCCCCGTTTTCAATTCATCATGACATTTATGACATACACGACATACAGATATATATATCATGACATTTATGACACAAATCGATCTCTAAACAATGTGTGTATGTCTCCACCAGTGGAGGCTGCTGACCAAATTTTTAGGTGAAGCACAAATTATTATATTATATATTAAATTATATTTTTTAAACATCCCCAACGCTGCAACACCCCCATTCCTCCCAGGTGTCAGGCTCCTCATTCGCTTCCATTCATTTTGGGGACGTACAGTATACAGTGGCTCGGCGGCCCCTGATCAAACCAAGCAGACCATGTACAGTATACAGTGGCTCGGCGGCCCCTGATCAAACCAAGCAGACCATGTACAGTATACAGTGGCTCGGCGGCCCCTGATCAAACCAAGCAGACCATGTACAGTATACAGTGGCTCGGCAGCCCCTGATCAAACCAAGCAGACCATGTACAGTATACAGTGGCTCGGCGGCCCGATCAAACCAAGCAGACCATGTACAGTATACAGTGGCTCGGCGGCCCCTGATCAAACCAAGCAGAGTAGACCATGTACAGTATACAGTGGCTCGGCGGCCCCTGATCAAACCAAGCAGACCATGTACAGTATACAGTGGCTCGGCGGCCCGATCAAACCAAGCAGACCATGTACAGTATACAGTGGCTCGGCGGCCTGATCAAACCAAGCAGACCATGTACAGTATACAGTGGCTCGGCGGCCCGATCAAACCAAGCAGACCATGTACAGTATACAGTGGCTCAGCGGCCCGATCAAACCAAGCAGACCATGTACAGTATGGCTCGGGCCCATCAAAAAATAACACAGTATGCTATGACTGGCCCCTGTAAATGTCCTAACACAACCCCCTCAATGTACAGTAAATTACCAAGTATGGTTGTCAATATTCCAATGTACAGTTTTGTTTGTACAGTTGTACAGTGTATGTCCCCCACCCCCACCTCCAATGTACAGTCCCGTCCCCCCCCTACCCAACCTCCTCCAATGTACAGTTTCTACGTCAAATGTATATACTCCGTTTTCTGGACTATTTTTATATCACAAACATACTGTATTTGCAAGTCTGGTACATGTCATAAATGTATAGATGTAGCAGTACTGTCTATCTGTATGTCATGTATGTCATATATGTTATGATGAATTGAAAATGGGGGACCCTGATGTAAACAAGACGAAAGTCTTTCTCTGGTCTGCATCCCCTTAACAATTGTATGTATTGAGCTGTACTGTACTGTACCCATTCTGCAATCTGTTAATAAAGTTTTACAATTCAATTCAATTCAATTCACGGCAGAATGTGTAGACAATAGACAGACAGTGAAAACAAAGTTCTCCTCCAAGTCCTGTGGGTATTGTCTCCTCAACGTTTCTGTAGCTGAGCAAAATGCAGTTCTGCTCAATGAATGAATCCGAGAGGAATCCGAATGTCCCCTCTAACTAGTGCTATATGCTTCATTGCGTCATTAATAAAGTTTTCAATCAATCAATCAAACAATGCCGTTTGTTTAGACATTCACAAGACTTGCATAACGCTACAAGATACACTACACGACCAAGGTACCCATGTACATGTCAAAATACTTCCCAAAGGTCAGTGAATACCACGATCACAACACCAGAGGGAGCTCCACAAATCATGTTAAACCCAGATTCGGCTCAAATAAGGGACTAAACACGTTTCGCAATTATGCCACATCAATGTGGAACGCCCTACCCAAAGCTGTAAAGGAATGTGGATCACTACCCACTTTCAAAAACACTCTCAAAGAACACCTACGGGAGACTGCAATTCAACACTGGCCCCTGTAAATATCCTAACCCAACCGCCTCCAATGTACAGTAATTTACCTAGTATGGTTTTGTCAATAGTCCAATGTACAATTTTGTTTGTTTGTACAGTGTCCCCCCCCCCCCCCTCAATGTACAGTTTTGCTTGTGTATACAGTGTGCCCCCCCCCCCCCCCCCAACCACCTCCAATGTAAATTACCCAGTATGGTTGTCAATATCCCAACGTACCCAACCCCCCCCCCCCCCCACCCAACCTCCTCCAATGTACAGTTTCTACGTCAAATCTCAAATGTATATACTCCCTTTTCTTGACTCCTTCTGTATCACAAACAGTACTGTATTTGCAAATCTGGTATGTCATAAATGTATAGATGTAGCAGTACTGACTATCTGTATGTCATGTATGTCATATATGTCCTGATGAATTGAAAATGGGGGACCCTGATGTAAACAAGACGAAAGTCTTTCTCTGGTCTGCATCCCCTTAACAATTGTGTGTATTGAGCTGTACTGTATTGTACCCATTCTGCAATCTGTTAATAAAGTTTTCAATCAATCAATCAAACAACTGCACGGCGGCAGTTTCAACAACATTATTATTGTCCCTTACCTTTCTCCACAATGGTATGATATCATGCCGTTTTTACCATATGATATGGCTGAACCCCACAGCACATGTCATTTAATGGTAATCACCTGGTTTTGATTACAATCACTTGTGTATTATTTACCACCAATACGTCTGCAATGAGTTCATCCTCCCGATTCATTAAATGTGGTTACTCTTTACGGCCACTAGGTGGAAGTGTTCTTTCACTGGATGTAACTGAGTTTGAAAAGTACTTTCACACATCTTTGAATAACATGAATGAATGAATGAATGAATGAAAACTTTATTTAACAGATTGCAGAATGGGTACAATACAGTACGGCTCAGTACATACAATTGTTAAGGGGATGCAGACCTGAGAAAGACGTTTGTCTTGTTTCCATCAGGGTCCCCCATTTTCAATTCATATAGACATTTATGACATACATAACATACATGACATTTATGGCATAGGGACATATAGGTATTTAGTACTGATACATTTGTGACATAGGCGGTATTCAAATATACAGTACTGTTACCCCTAGATCCTGACAGAGTATATACATATGATGGGGAGGGGACTGTACATTAGGAGGGGGTGGGTGGGTGGGAGGGGAATATACATACGCGGGAGGGAATATATACATGCGGTGGGAGGAGACTGTCTATTAGGAGGTGGTGGGGGTTTTGGGCATTTACGGTGGCCAGTTTCGAATTGCAGCCTCCCGTAGGTGCTCTTTAAGGGCGGTTTTGAATGTGGGCAGGGATTCACATTCCTTTACAGCTTTGGGTAGGGCGTTCCACATTGTTGTGCATAATTGCGAAACGTGTTTAGTCCCTTGTTTGAGCCGAATCTGGGTTTAACATGATTTGTTGAGCTTCCTCTGGTGTAGTGGTTGTGGTATTCACTGACCTTTGGGAGTATTTTGACATGTACATGGGCACCCCGGTCGTATAGTGTATCTTGTAGACCAGGCCCATTGCAAGTTGCTGTACTCTGTCGTCTACTCTAAGCCATCCTAGGTTGGCAAAGTGGGCAGGGGTGAGGTGGGTTCTGGGGTTCAGGTCAAGTAGTAGTCTGACCAGTTTGTTTTGTGATGTTTGTAATTTTGTTTTAAGCGCCTTTGAGGTGCTTTGGTACCATGAGGTGCACGCATAGTCATAGTACCCTTGAATGAGTGCTCCTGCCAGAGTCCTCAGGGTATTCTTGTTTACCAGAGAGGAGATCCGGTACAAGAATCTAGTTCGTTGGTTGACTTTTTTTATTACATTGGATGCCATTTTGTCACAGGAAAGATTTGCCTCTAGGATGGAACCCAGGTAGGTAATTTCGTCTTTCCTTGTGACAATATTGTCACCCACTGTAACTGAGAAGCCGTCGGTCTTGCTGAGTTTGTTATTTGAACCGAAGAGAATGGACTCTGTTTTGCCCATGTGTAATGATAGTTTGTTATCAGCGAGCCATATGCAGATTTTGCCTAGTTCCGTGCTGAGGGTTTTTTCAACCTGCAATTTGTTCTTGTCAGAGACCAGCAGGGCTGAGTCGTCCGCAAACAGGAACAAGTTGCAGTCACAGGCTGACGACATGTCATTTGCATAAATTAGGAAGAGTAGCGGTCCTAGTATGCTTCCTTGTGGAACACCACAGCTCACTGTGAGGGGGGGGGATAGAGTACCGTTTACCTCTACCATCTGTTCTCTCCCCTCCAGGTAGGATTGCATCCAGCTCACTGATAGGCTATCAAAACCAATTGCTTTTAGCTTGTCCATTAGAATGGAGTGATTGACAGTGTCGAAGGCCTTTTGTAGGTCCAGCATGACCATGCCGCAGTATTTGCCAGCGTCCACCTCTTGTTTGATGTGGTCGTTCAAATAGAGGAGGCATGTGTCAGTGGAGTGGGACGTTCTGAAGCCAGATTGGAATTCGTAGATTAGGTTTTTTTCCGCCAGGTACTTTTCGACCTGTTCGTAGACTATTTTCTCCATGACTTTCGAGATGGAGGTAAGAATAGAAACAGGGCGGTAGTTGCCTGGGTCTAATTTGCTGCCCTTTTTGTGTAGAGGGGTCATACAATAATTAGATAGGGGGGGGGGTCTTAGGCTGAACGTGCTCTTCATTCTGGCTAGCTCCTCGTAGAGGGGGCGAGAGGGGTTCTCCAGGATGGCTTCTAGCTTGTTCCTCATCCTCCTCTCAGCCACCACCTCTAGGTTATCCAGCTCACCACCCACTACTTTTTTTTTTTAATACATTTATTAGTCGTCAAAGGTACAGTGGAATACAATACACATTGAATGGCACATTTTGTATTTTCGCCCTCCCCCTCCCCCCTCTCTCCAGGGTTCCCACAGGCATTGCAAAATAAAATTAAAGACTTTCAAATACTTTTCCAAGCACTATTTTTAAAAATTAAATCCGATCCAATATTTATGGCTCAAAAACAATCTCTGACAATTAGCCACATCTTACTTTAAAAACAAAATGTCTTGATTCAGAATTCTATCATGGATGAACAAACCGTCAAACAATTGGGTGTTGAAGGAATTTTTGTCAAAAATCAAGCACTTTAAGCACTTCAAGGACCTTGTACAAACCCTGTCCCTCCCTCCCCCCTCCCCTGTCCCCCCCTCCCCCCTCCCCTGTCCCTCCCTCCCCCTCCCCTGTGCCCCCCTCCCCTGTCCCTCCCTCCCCCTCCCCTGTCCCCCCCTCCCCCCTCCCCTGTCCCTCCCTCCCCCTCCCCTGTGCCCCCCTCCCCTGTCCCTCCCTCCCCCCTCCCCTGTCCTACCCAATCCTACAAATACACAACAGAAAACAGAGAACATACAAACACATATCTCTCTCACTCATCCTTCCTTCTCATTGTCCTTGTTGACAGAGTCTGGCTATGGGGTGACAATAATATGTTCATGAGACATGGTTTCTCCCTTCAGCCTTTAATCGGCATGGTTTATTATTTACATTGGCACACAGCAGCACATGAGTTCTCCTCTCCGTGAGAGGGAGGTGGGAAGAGATAGAGGGGGAGGAGACATCTCCTTAAATACCCTCTACCTGGCGGTAGCATTAGCGACTCCGCCTATAGCGCCCTCTAGTGGAAACAGTTATGCATAGTTAGACAGTTACTAGCAATCATATATAACCTCTAACTTTAACAGTCCTATACCTATAGTGTCTTTAGCTTGGCTATGTAACCAATAAAAGGGCCCCAACCTATTTCAAACTTTTCACTGGACCCCCTTAAATAGTTTTCTCCAGCTTTAAAAAGAACACTACTGAGCTAGCCTGCTTCACCAGCTTGTTCAGCTTGCTGGAGTCCCTCGAGCTGATGTAGCCCCCCCCCCCCCCCCCAGCACACGACAGCAAAAAAGAGGACGCTGGCTACAACCGACTGGTAGAAAGATAGCAGCAGTCGGTTGCACACGTCGAACGACCTGAGTCTCCTCAGGAAGAACAGCCTGATCTGTCCCTTCCTGTAGAGGGCCTCAGTGTTGTCCGACCAGTCCAGTTTTTTGTTCAGGTGAACTCCGAGGAACTTGTAGGACTCCACCATCTCTACCTCCTCCCCTCCGAGGATTATGGGAGAAGGGGGACCCTTCCTGCCTCTCCGGTAGTCCACCACCAGCTCCCTTGTCTTGCTGACGTTGAGTTGGAGCTGGTTACTGTCCGACCATCCTACGAAGCTCTCCGTCTTATCTGACGGTTGCTGTATAGCATATGTGTTCTGAAGGTCCAGATTAACACTGAAAGTCTGCGTTTATTATTTTGTATAACTTATATATTGTTTATATATATAAGATATAATATATCTCTACGTCATCTGTTTGCCTAACAGTATTCTCCATTCGCTTATGGTAGGTCCCATTCTTAACGCCGTAGGCGCCAGGGCGCGCGCCCCCCTAGACATGTCTTCAGAACATGTTCAGACATGCCCGGACAAGCCCAGAGCGAGCGCATTGATTCTGTACAGGTGAATAGGCGGAGTCCACAGGGAACTAATATAGAGTACGTTGTGTAGACGATGCAGCAGCAGCATAACAGGAAAACTAACAGAGCGAGAGTGAAAGACGTCTGGTGCAGTTGTACACAGACCGATAGCAGTGTATCGTTATAGAGAGCTAATGGCTAATTAGATACCACTATAATATTGTCGAGCCATTATTGGCACAGTATAGTGATTTGTGTAAGCGAAGTAACGTGGAGAGACTTATAGTTAAACCCAGCGACGTTTGGATATAACTACTCATTGGAGACCGTCTGCGGGTTAGCTTCACGTACAAACGAAGCTAACTAGCTACCATCTATGCCAACGGGCTTTTGGATTAATAGCTATTAACCCTGCCATCGGGTGCTAGGAATACAAGGACCGGTTCCGTACGAGACCCCTTATCCCAGCGACGACAGGATTATCCGACCAGTCTACAGTTTCTCTAGAGCAGGAGCTCTAGAGAGAACCAACCGTCTCCAGCCACCATCTTGCTTTTCCCTGTATCGCCTCGCTTCGTCTCACTCCCTTCAGAGCTCCACCGGTCGAGTATCCGTAGTCTAGGAACTATTCGTTACCGTTGACTTTGTTGCACTGACATTCTAGTATTAAAGGAGAACCGTGATAAATAATATGTATGCTTGCTATTGACATTAAACTAATGCTTGTTCAACTTGTATCCCTGTCCCCGCGCAGTTAATGGAGTGTCCGCCATTTCGAGTAACTGTACTGTCTGGCTAAATTAATATTCTTTAGTAGTGGTTTAATCTAACATATCTCAATACAGTCAGGGTTGTGTAGCCCCTTAGCTACAATATGTATAGTCTATCTATCTATAACCAATGTACAAAAACCCATTGTCTTCATCATTTGATTTTTGTGTGCAATGTTTTACAGTAAATTTCAGTAAACGTATGGACTTAAAGGATAAGGATAGTTATTTTTGGCCTAGTTTCTATCACCTGAGCCAAGGAGAACTGAAGCCAAACACCTAAAAACCACAACGCACACAATAGTGGTTTAATTGACAACACTCTGGTTGGAATCGGCATGATGCCATTATGCTAAAAGAGCAAAGCACATAAATGTCTTCTCATTCAACAGTCAGTTGAATCTTCATACACATTCATGTGAGGTACTGTAACAAAAGGATTGTGTGTCCCGTACATGCGCGTCCCATGTGGAATGTAGTATCCTATCCGTACATGTCACAGGATCACGTGGCAACATTTAAATTGAGCCAATCAACCGTCAACATTGAAAGTGGACAGCAAATCAAATCAGTCATTTTCTTGGACTTGAATTTCTTCAGTGTCAAAGGTGCGATGTACAAACGTTGAGCTCTGCGTGGAGCGTGCATTGCGCCTTGGCGTGAATATTCATGTCTGAATATATATTTCATTATTCTTTTGAATGTTACACAATGTAACATGTAACAAGAACATGCCCTAAAAGAGAATAAAATCTAATTTCGGTTGGACTTCGGTTGGAGTAATATATAGCCTACTCACACAGTGGCATACCCTTATTTGAATAACCTGACCAAACCTCAATGATCAGCATGTTTGGTAGCAATTCCAGGCGGCAATCATCTTGAGTCTTTACTGCTCCACAGTGAGAGAGAGCATTTTCTGGGCAGGTGCAACAATGTGAAAATATTTGAAAATATAACTATAGTTCTGTCTTCCAACATGGCTGCTGGCTGTAACATAGCAACCATTGGAGAACTACACAGTTCTGTATATCTGTATGTCTTGTCATAAATGTCCTGATGAATTGAAAATGGGGGACCCCGATGTAAACAAGACGAAAGGCTTTCTCTGGTCTGCATCCTCTTAGCAGTTGTTTTGTATTGAGCCGTACTGTATTGTGCCCATTCTGCAATCTGTTAATAAAGTTTTCAATCAATCAATCAATCAATTGTTTTGTATGTGACAATGGAAGAGACAAGTTGCTATGTGACGATCAATTAGAACCAAGAAAAACAAACAAACATCTGGTGTATTATTACTGGATCTCGTAAACAAGACACTGGAACAGCTAATTATCTTTTCCAATATTTTACCTACTTCACCACTGCACAGAAATCCGCCATTTTCTTTTGAAAGTGGTCACCAATGGTTACAGGCAGTACACAAACATCCGATGCAAGGCCTCTATTAATAATTAAAATATGAACCTGGATGCAGTAATGTGCAGTAATACTGATTCAAGGTGCCCCCCCTACCTAATTTTTTTTTCTAATACCAGGTGTGCAATACGCATTTTCCCAGGCGGTGGCGCCTCTTGTAAGAGGTGGTCATCGTGGAGCCAGGGCTTGTCCGGCCACATCCGCTAATTTAATATAATGATAGTGAAAAATGTTTAACTCTGTCAAAATAAACGAGCTGCATAGGCATAATAAACTGTGCGACATGTTTGCACTGTCTTTTTTCTATTATAAAGTGCCTCTCGGGTGCATAACACATGAACAGATCAGTCATTTGATTTTAATGCAGGTGCTTGCATTATAAATCGAATGTATTATTATTATTATAACACATGAACAGATCAGTAGGGTGGGCATTTGATTTGCAGCACCTTGGCGGGTGTATTATAAATCGAATGTATTATTATTATTATAACACATGCAGATCAGTAGGGTGGGCATTTGATTTGCAGCACCTCAGCAGGTGTATTATAAATCGAATGTATTATTATTATTAAAACACAACTCACCATAATGCAGCCCTGCCCATTGTTTCGGATCCTCCAAAATCCCAACTTTGAAACATGTCAAATGTCCATTTGCGTTGAATGCAACTACTTTATCTTCTGCAACTTGAACACAGTTGCGTCATTGCCTCGTGTTGCCATGTCAACACGCGAGAGTCACCTGTTGCGATAAACCCATATTTTAAGTATGACTCCTGTTTAGGCTCCTCTTCTGGCTCATCAGTTGGTATTTCCCCGTTGCAAAGAAGCTATCAAAGACGTTTTTTTTTTTTTTTTTAACACATTTTTGCAAGCGTTCGCTCGCATGATCGCATCCCAAACGCGGAAGTGAAAGTGAAATTCCATTGGTTCTCCCAGTCCACGTGACCATTTCTAGCATTTCAATTGGCTATAGTGACAGACATAGATATGATGAAGACCTGAGCTCAGAGATGGAACAAGCAGCCGATGTGGTCAAAGTGCTGCGTCGCGTCACCGTTTATTATCATGTAACATTGTTTTTGGACGGTAAAAACGTGGGGGGGACAATAACTCCATTCTGAAACCATGCGGGGGACATTTCCCGGGGACCCCCCCCATAGTTACGCACCTGCGTGTGTGTGTGTGTGCGCGTGCGTGCGTGCATGTGTGTGTGCGCGCGCACGCCAGCTGACTGTATGGTTCAACCTTGGTGTACTGTAGATGGTTCACACACAGTTCACTACCAGGCTAGCAGGACACATTAGCATCATTACACAGCTCACTACCAGGCTAGCTAGCAGGATACATTAGCATCATTACACAGCTCACTACCAGGCTAGCTAGCAGGACACGTTAGCATCATTACACAGCTCACTACCAGGCTAGCTAGCAGGACACATTAGCATCATTACACAGCTCACTACCAGGCTAGCTAGCAGGATACATTAGCATCATTACACAGCTCACTACCAGGCTAGCTAGCAGGACACATTAGCATCATTACACAGCTCACTACCAGGCTAGCTAGCAGGACACATTAGCATCATTACACAGCTCACTACCAGGCTAGCTAGCAGGACACATTAGCATCATTACACAGCTCACTACCAGGCTAGCTAGCACGACACATTAGCATCATTACACAGCTCACTACCAGGCTAGCTAGCACGACACATTAGCATCATTACACAGCTCACTACCAGGCTAGCTAGCAGGACACATTAGCATCATTACACAGCTCACTACCAGGCTAGCTAGCAGGACACATTAGCATCATTACACAGCTCACTACCAGGCTAGCTAGCAGGACACATTAGCATCATTACACAGCTCACTACCAGGCTAGCTAGCAGGACACATTAGCATCATTACACAGCTCACTACCAGGCTAGCTAGCAGGACACATTAGCATCATTACACAGCTCACTACCAGGCTAGCTAGCAGGACACATTAGCATCATTACACAGCTCACTACCAGGCTAGCTAGCAGGACACATTAGCATCATTACACAGCTCACTACCAGGCTAGCTAGCAGGATACATTAGCATCATTACACAGCTCACTACCAGGCTAGCTAGCAGGACACGTTAGCATCATTACACAGCTCACTACCAGGCTAGCTAGCAGGACACATTAGCATCATTACACAGCTCACTACCAGGCTAGCTAGCAGGATACATTAGCATCATTACACAGCTCACTACCAGGCTAGCTAGCAGGACACATTAGCATCATTACACAGCTCACTACCAGGCTAGCTAGCAGGATACATTAGCATCATCACACAGTTCACTACCAGGCTAGCTAGCAGGACACATTAGCATCATTACACAGCTCACTACCAGGCTAGCTAGCAGGATACATTAGCATCATCACACAGTTCACTACCAGGCTAGCTAGCAGGACACATTAGCATCATTACACAGCTCACTACCAGGCTAGCAGGACACATTAGCATCATCACACAGCTCACTACCAGGCTAGCAGGACACGATAGCATGTCTATGTTCCCCGGGTCCTATGATCCCCGGGTCCTATGTTCCCCGGTAGCGATAGATAGTCGGTTATGCTTAGAGTTTATCTTTAGAGCAGGGCGATAGACCACCAGCCCTGATTCCAAACTCTAACCTTAACCAACTTCGAAAGAGTCGCCAAGCTTAACCAGTTCGAAACAAGGCGGACATTAATAAAATGTTCAATCAATCAATCAATCAATCATCAATCAATCAATCAATCGGGGAACATAGAACCCGGGGAACATAGAGCCCGGGGAACATAGGGATGACCCCCAGGACACATTAGCATCATTACACAGCTCACTGCCAGGCTAGCTAGCAGGATACATTAGCATCATTACACAGCTCACTACCAGGCTAGCTAGCAGGATACATTAGCATCATTACACAACTCACTACCAGGCTAGCTAGCAGGACACATTAGCATCATTACACAGCTCACTACCAGGCTAGCTAGCAGGATACATTAGCATCATTACATAGCTCACTGCCAGGCTAGCTAGCAGGATACATTAGCATCATTACACAGCTCACTACCAGGCTAGCTAGCAGGACACATTAGCATCATTACACAGCTCACTGCCAGGCTAGCAGGACACGTTAGCATCATTACACAGCTCACTACCAGGCTAGCTAGCAGGATACATTAGCATCATTACACAGCTCACTACCAGGCTAGCTAGCAGGACACATTAGCATCATTACACAGCTCACTACCAGGCTAGCAGGACACGTTAGCATCATCACACAGCTCACTGCCAGGCTAGCTAGAAGGACACGTTAGCATCATTACACAGCTCACTACCAGGCTAGCTAGCAGGATACATTAGCATCATCACACAGCTCACTGCCAGGCTAGCTAGCAGGACACATTAGCATCATTACACAGCTCACTACCAGGCTAGCTAGAAGGACACATTAGCATCATTACACAGCTCACTACCAGGCTAGCTAGCAGGACACATTAGCATCATTACACAGCTCACTACCAGGCTAGCAGGACACGTTAGCATCATTACACAGCTCACTACCAGGCTAGCTAGCAGGATACATTAGCATCATTACACAGCTCACTGCCAGGCTAGCTAGCAGGATACATTAGCATCATTACAGCTCACTGCCAGGCTAGCTAGCAGGATACATTAGCATCATTACACAGCTCACTACCAGGCTAGCTAGCAGGACACATTAGCATCATTACACAGCTCACTACCAGGCTAGCTAGCAGGATACATTAGCATCATTACACAGCTCACTACCAGGCTAGCTAGCAGGACACATTAGCATCATTACACAGCTCACTACTGTGTTGTTATTATAATACTTAAGATTGGTTCCGCCCTGTTGTGGGAGTACCTGGACCGAGGACCGGGGGTACAGGAAGAGTGCTTGTGTACGGATGCACAACAGAGAGAGTGCCTTGATGTACGGATAGACAACGTAAATAAAATGCTTCAAAATGCTGAAAGAGATCTTAACCAAGGAACCAGTGCTCAAGTTTTATGACCCAGAATGGAGCACTAGGATATCGGCAGATGCTTCTCAGTACGGCCTAGGAGCAGTACTGCTACAGATGTATGACAACAGCTGGCAGCCCGTAGCCTACGCATCTCGTGCATTGACAAGTGCTGAAGTTAGATATGCACAAATAGAAAAGGAACTTTTAGCCAGCACATATGCATGTGAACGTTTCCACCAGTACATATACGGAAAGGCTTTTGAAGTGGAAACAGACCACAAGCCCCTAGTATCAATAATGGCCAAGCCCCTCAATGATTGTCCTCTGAGGATTCAGCGACTGTCAATCAGACTGCAGAAATATGATGTAAACATGGTCTATACACCAGGAAAATTCATGTTTACTGCTGACACGCTCTCACGCGCAGTCAACAAAATGGAAAGTCCAAATGAACAGAAAAGCATAGAAATACAAGCCTATGTTGACATGCTTGTCACATCACTTCCTGTGTCTGCTGAGCGAACAGAGAAGATCAGGAAAGCAACTGAACTAGATGACACAATGAAAGAGCTCAAGAAGACCATACTGAAAGGGTGGCCTGAGCAAAAGCGTGAATGCCCGGGTCAGATCCAAGATTACTGGGCATGCAGATCAGAGCTCTCAGTTGCTAATGAAATTGTTTTCAAAGGAAGCAAGTTTGTCATCCCGGCATCCATGCGCAAGGAAATGCTGCAGAAAGTGCATGAGGGACATTTGGGTGAGGAAAAATGTAAACGTAGAGCGCGTGAAGTAATGTACTGGCCAAGACTCAACCAAGACATCAGCCACACCACAGCTGCATGTGAAATATGTCTCACCTACAGGTCTAAACAACAACCAGAGCCGCTCATGCCCCACCCTGTACCTGATCGCCCGTACCAGAAGGTCGGAGTCGATTTGTTTGACTGTAACGGTAAAAGCAACATTGTAGTCACAGATTACTACTCCAACTACCCGGAAGTTGTAACACTGCAGTCAACATCCAGCAAAACAGTCATAGCCTACCTGAAAACAGTCTTCGTGAGACATGGAGTTCCCTGTGAGCTGTTTTCAGATAATGGGCCACAGTTTTCCAGCAGCGAGTTTGCTTCGTTTGCAGAGGACTGGGGTTTTCACCACGCCACCTCAAGCCCGAACTACCCGAGATCCAATGGGCTCGCAGAGAGTTCAGTCAAGATCGTCAAGGCCCTCATGAAGAAGGCTCAAGATGGACAGGAGGAGTTCCAGAGGAGTCTGATGATATACAGGAGTGCCCCATTGGAAAATGGTTTGTCCCCAGCCCAGATGCTGATGGGAAGGCGCTTACGCACTAACCTTCCTATCCATGAGAACCTGTTGACACCAGAAGGAGTGCACAAAATCAGCTCAAGGAAACAAGAACAAAAAGAGAAACACAAATTGCAACATGACAAGAAGGCAAAACACTTACCAAGCCTCAAGCCAGGCGATACAGTCCGTATCCTGGATCACACAACAGGCACATGGAGACAAGGAGGACGCGTGCAAAGAGAAGTTTCACCACGCTCATACCAGATCCAGACAGACCATGGTGCTTCTCTGAGACGAAACCGTGTGGATTTGAGACCACAGGTGACTGTCCCAGAGACAGACTCTCAACAACGAAGCACTGCAGAGGTGTTAGATGCTCCCAGGAGTGAGCAGTTTTGTCAGAGTTCCCCAGACCGCAGTGACTCTGTCATGCCAAAAGGGGGCAGCACGGCCTCTGAGACCTGCTGCAGGCCTAAAAGGAATGTTAAACCTCCTGAGAGACTTATTGCACAGTGCTGAAAGGCATGTGGACTGTGGACGTGGATAGGGTAAAGAAAAGAGGACACTTGATGATGAAGGTTAAAAAAAAAAAAAAAAAAAAGGATTGTAAAGAAAGATTTGATGCATATGCTTATTGTTTGAATGCATACGTTCATGTTTAAAATTTATGTTTATTATTGGAATGTACAGGTTTAAGAACAGTCGGAAACTAACGTTTTGTTATAGACGACTACAGGAAAAGAACAAGTTGTTTCTGTTTAAAAGAAGGGAAGATGTGTTGTTATTATAATACTTAAGATTGGTTCCGCCCTGTTGTGGGAGTACCCGGACCGAGGACCGGGGTACAGGAAGGGAGCTTGATGTACGGATGCACAACAGAGAGAGTGCCTTGATGTACGGATAGACAACGTAAATAAAAGCCAGTAAAGAAACCCTAGCCTAGCCTGTTTATTCCTAGTTAGGAATACTGGAAACAACAAACATAACAACTACCAGGCTAGCTAGCAGGACACGTTAGCATCATCACACAGCTCACTGCCAGGCTAGCAGGACACATTAGCATCATTACACAGCTCACTACCAGGCTAGCTAGCAGGACACGTTAGCATCATTACACAGCTCACTACCAGGCTAGCAGGACACATTAGCATCATTACACAGCTCACTACCAGGCTAGCTAGCAGGACACGTTAGCATCATTACACAGCTCACTGCCAGGCTAGCTAGCAGGACACGTTAGCATCATTACACAGCTCACTGCCAGGCTAGCTAGCAGGACACATTAGCATCATTACACAGCTCACTACCAGGCTAGCTAGCAGGATACATTAGCATCATTACACAGCTCACTACCAGGCTAGCTAGCAGGACACGTTAGCATCATCACACAGCTCACTACCAGGCTAGCTAGCAGGATACATTAGCATCATTACACAGCTCACTACCAGGCTAGCTAGCAGGATACATTAGCATCATCACACAGCTCACTACCAGGCTAGCTAGCAGGATACATTAGCATCATCACACAGCTCACTACCAGGCTAGCTAGCAGGACACATTAGCATCATCATACAGTTCACTACCAGGCTAGCAGGACACATTAGCATCATTACACAGCTCACTACCAGGCTAGCTAGCAGGATACATTAGCATCATTACACAGCTCACTACCAGGCTAGCAGGACACGTTAGCATCATTACACAGCTCACTACCAGGCTAGCAGGACACGTTAGCATCATTACACAGCTCACTACCAGGCTAGCTAGCAGGACACATTAGCATCATTACACAGCTCACTACCAGGCTAGCTAGCAGGACACGTTAGCATCATCACACAGCTCACTACCAGGCTAGCAGGATACATTAGCATCATCATACAGCTCACTACCAGGCTAGCTAGCAGGATACATTAGCATCATTACACAGCTCACTACCAGGCTAGCTAGCAGGACACATTAGCATCATTACACAGCTCACTACCAGGCTAGCTAGCAGGACACATTAGCATCATCATACAGCTCACTACCAGGCTAGCTAGCAGGACACATTAGCATCATTACACAGCTCACTACCAGGCTAGCTAGCAGGATACATTAGCATCATTACACAGCTCACTACCAGGCTAGCAGGATACATTAGCATCATCATACAGCTCACTACCAGGCTAGCTAGCAGGACACGTTAGCATATCAACCATATTTTGATTTCCAAAAAAGAGGACATGCTGCAGCCTCGAGATACTTAATGATACTTTGCACAATCGAAGCGGGCATGGCCACCTTCATTTCACTATGTCTTGTGTACTGTACTGTATGTGATGAATAAACCTCTTGAATATTGAATCTCTACTCAAAGTTTACTCAAAGATGCCTTTATTGTTTTAACATATGCTTGGAAACATGCACCCAGAAAAGCGGCAATTTTTTTTAATACTTGAACTTGAGGACTGCATACTTTTTTTGCAAAGCTTATCGTTATACATTATGCTTATAGCACATGCATAAGCCTGGTCTCTTTTGAAAGATAACATTCTATAGTTACTAATGCAAAAAAGGAAAATCACTTTTAGTGCTAATGAAATAGAGTAGCATACAGGTCTGAACTTGAGTTGAACTTGTGTACTCACATTTTTCTGCAGTGGTTGCAATATCCCAAATTTAACCACATAACATGCGCCCAGAAAAGTGGCAATTTTTTTTTACTTGAACTTGAGGACTGCATACTTTTTTTGCAAAGCTTATCTTTATACTTTATGCTTATAGCACATGCATAAGCCTGGTCTCTTTTGAAAGATAACATTCTGAGGTTTCGTACACAATAAAGAAAAATCACTTTTAGTGCTAATGAGTAACATAGGGCTGAACATGAGTTGAACTTGTGTACTCACGTTTTTGTGTAGTATAGTTGCAATATTCCAAAATAATATATATATTTTTTGTATAAGCTGGAAAACACCGCAAATCCATAGCCGCCCTGAAGGGACATGGGCCTGAAGGGACATTAACGTGTGTTGTCGGGCCTTACAAATACATTTTGATTTGATTATCAATAAGGTAGGATATCTGGAACACACAAACACACTATTTTTTAAATCACATGCCATGAAACTCTGGGACCTGGCTGAATTTAAGACTGCACAAATCATGTTTAAAGCACGAAACAATTCACTCCCGGGTAACATCCAAAAATTCTGTTATAGAGAGGGGGGTTACAATTTAGAGGAGAGTCTAACTTCAAGAAACAGGCTGTTCATTCAACAATGTATGTATATTTCAGTTTGTGGAGTGAATATGAGTTGCATAAGATAATAGAGTGTGAAGGTATACTGAATACTGTCTATCTGTATGTCATGTATGTCATATGTTTTTTTTTGTATCCACTTTTTCTCCCATTTTCTATTTTTTCTCCCATCCCAATTTCGTATCATCCAATTCAACCCTCCCCTGTCACGAACGCTGTTTCTTGCCTCCCACAAGCCGGCTGCAATGTGGACTAAGTCATACATAGCACAAGTCCCCTCCGGTACTTGAGGTAACAGCAGTCGCATCTTTTCACCTGCACAGCGCGATCTCTCAGTGGCGAGGAGTAACGCGTGGGAGGCTCACACTGCCCCTGACACTTCCTGATTCTACTGCGCAGGCGCACCAACCGACCTGTAGGAGTCGCTGTCCACAACGCCCGATCCCCACCCATCAGTTTCCCACCCCCTAATACGGCCAATGTGTATTAGTACGGACGACCAGCTAAACTGAAAGCAATGTGGAGCGCTGGGCTCGAACAGGCGAGCCCAGCGTCTCCAGTATTTGTGGCGAGCGCCTTGCCCAATACGCCACGTAGCCGCCCATGTATGTCATATGTTATGATGAATTGAAAATGGGGGACCCTGATGTAAACCAGACGAAAGTCTTTCTCTGGTCTGCATCCCCTTAACAATTGTGTGTATTGAGCCGTACTGTATTGTACCCATTCTGCAATCTGTTAATAAAGTTTTCAATCAATCAATCAATCAATCAATCAATCAATCAATCAAGGGGGTAGGAATACATACGTTTACACTTCATTCTATACTCCTGCTTGTTTGTTTTTTAATCTGTTTATTACTTGTTTTTTATTATTATTTATTTTCCATTTATGTTCGAAATATATAAACGCATTCATTCAAGATATTGTGTGAGCCTGGCCCCTCGCAGATCTCGCAGCTGTGCCCGCACAGTGCAATACTCCAATTCAGCCATTGGGTGGGTGGCGCTGCTGAGCAGCCCTCACAGCGCGGCCGTCAGCGCGCGGCCCTGAGAGCGCCGCTGGCTCTGCGGCTCTGCAGCTGCATGCTTCTCCGGGAGTAATCTGGCGCGCCATGTAAAAAGTCGCACGCCTGACATATCGTCATGTAACTCGAGAACCGAGGCACGGATTATGGCGATTCAGATGGCATTCGAACGGCAACGAATAGCGCTTTAATTCGCTGATTTATATGTTCGGCGAAAAATGCAGTCCCGAGCCTTCAGATGCTAGCAAAGGGCCGTGAAACTGAAACTGAAAAACTATGAAACCCCGGACATTTCCATGAATTTATAAACCCCCCCCCGGACGCCCCGGACAGGGCGTGAAAATAGGACATGTCCGGGCAAAGGAGGACGTTTGGTCACCCTACGTTAGCATCATCACACAGCTCACTACCAGGCTAGCAGGACACGTTAGCATCATTACACGTGCCACACCAAGACCACATCTGACCATCAGCTGTTTTCAGTTTTCACCCACGCCTCAAACTATAGTCTACCCATATCATTCTGTATGATAGCATGTACATTGATGCTATACCATATATACTGTATATATTTATATATTCATACCTGTAGATACTAGGGGTGTAAAGGTACACGTATCCGTACCGAACCGAACCGTTTCAGTGTGTACCGTACCGAACGGCTGTGTAGTGTACCAAACGAATACAACGGTATGTTAACCACTAACGACCGCCTACCGAGGGCTGTTTTTTCCACAATCTAATATAATTATTATTATTTAAAGTCGATTATTAATTTCAATATAGAATATTCGTTGACAGCCCTACAAGTACAATTAGTTACTGCACACTACATCACCCCTGAGTGGAACATGGAAAGCCAAACTTTCCCCCACTGTACCGAAAACCCGTACCGAACCTTGACTTCAAAACCGAGGTATGTACCGTACCGTGGTTTTTGTGTACCGTTACACCCCTAATCTGTACATATTTCTTACCTATACTCTTACTAGTTATACCGCTGGCCAGTATGACTTACTACCATAGTGTCTTTATATGTACATAAGAATACTGTAGGCCTAATCTGATTAGCGCTCAGTAGTACAATACCCAGTTTAATCACCTGTACATTGTATGTTGCTATTGGACTTTACTGTTAGATGCCAACTTCTTTTCATTGTACTGTAATTGTGCTGTATAATTATTAATGACACATTATAATGATACATTTGAATCTAATCTAATAACATTTTACATTATATGATGTATGAGGCATTTAGCAGACCCTCAATAACACAACGCACAGCAAATACATATAACATGTGAAACACACACGCGTATTGTGCGCATTGTACATAGGAACATACAAACAGTTGTGCCCTTCCTAATGACTCGTCATACAGAACTTGTAAATCGCTTTGGATAAAAGCGTTCAGCTAAATGACTAAATGTAAATGTGAACATGCACACACCTGTTCCAGCATGCACTCTCTCTCACACACACACACACACACACACACACACACACACACACGCACACACACACACACACACACACACACACACACACACACACACACACACACACACACACACACACACACACACACACACACACACACACACACACACACACACACACACACACACACACACACACACATCCATATACCTGCCCCTAATCTGTCCCTTGTGTAAGGTAGCCTCCACCACCACTCTACCAAATGGACCTCCCACCAGGACCTATTGACACACATGGGGGGGGGGGGGGGGGGGGGGGTTGGGCTCAAACAGACGGATCATAGGGAGTGAGGAACGCACACAACAAGACTTGATATCAATAATTAACTGAAACCCAGCCCACGTTCTATGAATTAGTCAAGTCACCGGACAATATTCCTTCTTAGATGTCGGTGATAATAGTGTTGCAGACTGACAGTTGGTAAGCATGCACTCATGTGTGTAGTGAAACACAGATGAGTGCATGCAATAGCAACTGAACATTTTGAAAGATTAAAGATAGAGCTGATAGCGGATCTATATGAGGCACAGGGGCGGCGCAAAGAGGGTCGCGTCCTCCCCGTCTTAATCACGGGACGTTCAACACTCCGGTCATCGCTCCGAGACAGACGGAGACAAGGAGATAGGGGGCGGCGCAGAGAGGGTCGCAACCTCCCCGACATCATCGCGGGACATCCAGCACTCCGGTCACCACTACGAGACCGCCAGAGACAGAGAGACAGGAGGGCACGCAGAGAGGGTCGCATCCTCCCGGTCTTCATCACGGGATGTCCGACACTCCGGTCAACACTCCGGGACAGCAACTCACAGGGAGACAGGGAGACGGGACAGGCGTTAGACAGCTCGCGTGATTGTAGTGGGCGGACATAGCAATAGATACAAGTGGTAAGCATATATGTGAATAGAATAGATATATGAAGTAAGCATATTATGTGAATAGAATAGAAGTACTTAACCCAGCAATGAAACCACGTTGACAGACCACGGACAGAAGACGGTAAGAAGCTGATCCATGGCCTCGGTGGTGCACGTAGAGCAGTCACTGCAATCTTGGCCAAGACCCCGAGACATCCATCACCTTGGTCAGCACTACGAGACAAGCACTCAGAGAGATGGGGGGGGGGTTGGGACAGGGGTTGGAGAGTTCCCATGTTTGTAGTGGGCGGAGATGGAGCAACAGATACATGCAGCGAGCACATGCACACATGGCGACAGCAGAACCACAGTATACAAGAAAATTGTGAAATAGAGCAATAGATAGAACCACTGCAAGCGTATGGACACAGGGTAAAATACGATATTGGGGGAGTTGACAATCGCTGCAGTGAGTGTTGTGTCTGGGGCAGATACAGCTCTTAAAAATCGAACCTCTAATGCAAGGGCGCAGTGTCATTAAAGGAAAACTCCAACATTTTGGGAAATTAGCTTATTTGCCATCTACCCTGGAGTTAGACAAGAAGATACATACCTTTTTCTTCTCCGTGCATGCAGTAGGAGTAGGAAGACGTTGGGAACTAGGCTAATGGAGGAACCTACTTCCAGTGACTGACGCTAAGCTAGGCTAACGGTGCACTTCTTCCTACTCCTACTGCATGCACAGAGAAGAAACATTTATGTATCTGCTTGTCTAACTCCAGGGTAGATGCCAAAAAAGCTAATTTCCCAAAATGTTGGAGTTTTCCTTTAACACCTCGTTAGCAGCACTGCCAGGTTAATGGTGCATGATTACGGCAGTAGCAGAGCAGAGCTCAGAGACCTGTGTATTGTGTTAATAATAATAATAATAACTTCGTTTTATATAGCGCCTTTCAGAGGACCCAAGGTCGCTTAAGGCGAGACAGCACCCCCAAAAACGTCTTTTTGCTTCTTTTCTTTCGACGATATTGAGATTTTGTTATATTTTGCTTCCTAAACATGTCTTCTATGAAACTAGTGACAATAAAACGTCAATAACACACATTTAGTTGTTTATTTGACTTCATTTTGCCTGATTGCATCCATAAATGTGCACATATTTAATGGGGAAGTGCCTCATTTGCATATATAAACATAAAATTCAGAAAACTTGAAATATATTTTTTCTTAGTTTATATGTACATAACAAACTATGAAAGTTTCATAGTGATATCTATTCAAATATATTTTTCCCTATTAGGGGGTGCTGTCTTGCCTTAATTACAGCTCAATGAAGTGACATGATTTCATTGAGTTGTAATTTACACAACACAATGATTCAATGTCCCTGATGACATCACTAGTGGCCATATTCAAACTCATTTACATTGACACACATACTGTATTATGGCCCATGCAAGGCTGTAATAGGGAGGGGGAAGTGAGTTAAGGGGGCAGTGTTAAGCTGGGCAATCCTCCTCCTCCCATCGGATAAAACACATTAAAATTATTTCCAGTCCCTCCTTCATTCTCCTACGCAGAGAGTTGGACGATGTTACACTTGTGTTCCACGTGCAGACGGCGTAGAGACAGCTCTGTGTCGGAGTGTGAGTCACTTCATGTGACGTCGCTCTGTGAAAGCTCCCCTCTCTCTCTCTCTCTCTCTCTCTCTCTCTCTCTCTCTCTCTCTCTCTCTCTCTCTCTCTCTCTCGCTCGCTCTCGCCTCAGCCCCTCCCCCTTGCCCCTCTCTCTCTCGCCTCAGCCCCTCCCCCTTGCCCCTCTCTCTCGCTCTCGCCTCAGCCCCTCCCCCTTGCCCCTCTCTCTCTCGCCTCAGCCCCTCCCCCTTGCCCCTCTCTCTCTCGCCTCAGCCCCTCCCCCTTGCCCCTCTCTCTCACCTCAGCCCCTCCCCCTTGCCCCTCTCTCTCTCTCTCTCGCCTCAGGCCAAGTCAAGTCAAGTCAAGAGTTTTAATTGTCACGGCATACAAGTATACAATGAAATGCGGGTGGTCTTGCCCGCGACGATGTGCAATACAGTGGTACAACATATAATAGAATCCAATAAAAATACAGTGGTACAACATATAATAGAATCCAATAAAAAAAAAACATTGTGCAATAAACAGGTAACAGGTAACATGGTGTGACATCTCGGTATCTGTACATAGTATTTACAGAGCATATAGGACATGCTAGGTAGCTTTAGTAGTGCAATACACTGTTCCTGTTGTTATACTAATTTAAAGTGGCCTTTCCTCTTGGCCATAAGTGTGCGTGTGTGCGGCATGAGTGTGTGCCCGCTCGTGTTAAAGTGTTAAAGTGGCTGCTAGTGTGTGAGCGTGCACAGCGTGCGTGTCGTGTGTGTGTGCTCGTGTGTGCTTGTGTGTGGATAGTTCAGTTTCTGTGGCACTCAATGTTCATTGTTCAAGGCTCTGATGGCCTGGGGGAAGAAGCTGAGCCTAAGCCTCTCCGTCCTAGTAGCTGGGGTTCGCAGGCGTCTGCCTGACCTCAGCAGCTGGAACAGGCTGTTATTGGGGTGGTGGGGGTCTTTCATTATTCTGCAGGCTCTGGATTTGCACCTCTTGTTGTATAGAACCTGCAGGGGAGGTAGCGCAATACCCGTGGTACGCTCGGCTGAGCGAACCACTCTCTGTAGGGCCTTCTTGTCCTGTGCCGTGCTGTTTCCATACCAGGCAGTGATGTTTCCGGTCAAGATGCTCTCTACAGCTCCTGAGTAGAAGGACTGGAGTATCTTCCCCGATACTCTGAACTTCCTTAACTGTCTCAGGTGGTAGAGGCGCTGCTTCACTTTCTTTACTACTGTGTCTATGTGTGTTGACCATGTCAGATCCTCTGAGATGTGGACCCCCAGGTACTTAAAGCTGCTCACCCTGTCCACGGTAGCCCCGTTAATCATCAGTGGTGTGTGTGTCTCCTGCTGTCCTCTCCTATAATCCACGATCAGCTCCTTGGTTTTACCAATGTTCAGGAGCAGGCTGTTGTCCTGGCACCAGCGTTCCAGTACCTCAACCTCCTGCCGGTAGGCCTTCTCGTCGTTGTCCGAGATCAGCCCCACCACCACCGTGTCGTCTGCGAACTTCACTATGGAGTTGGAGCTGAACTTGGCCACACAATCGTGTGTGTAGAGTGAGTACAGCAGGGGGCTTAGAACACAGCCCTGGGGGGACCCGATGCTCAGGGTGATGGTGTTGGAGGTCTGACCCCCCACCCTGACCGCCTGGGGTCTTTCACTCAGAAAGTCCAGTACCCAGGCGCTCAGGGCGGAGCTCAGACCTAGCTCGATCAGCTTGTCCACCAGTCTGGTGGGGACTATGGTGTTGAACGCTGAGCTGTAGTCAATGAACAACAGTCTCACATAGCCCCCCTTCTGACGGTCAAGGTGGGAGAGAGTGCTGTGCAGTACCTGGGAGACCGCGTCGTCAGTGGACCTGTTTGTCCTGTATGCAAATTGCATACGGTCCATATCACTGGGGAGGGAGGCACAAATGTGGTCCTTGACCAGCCTCTCGAAACATTTCATGACCACAGAGGTGAGTGCCACCGGTCTGTAGTCATTTGGACATGTTGGGGAGGGTTTCTTCAGTACAGGGATGATGGTAGACATCTTGAAGCAGGCAGGGACCACTGACTCCGCCAGGGATTGATTAAATATGGCAGTGAACACCGGGGCAAGCTGGTTGGCACAGGACTTAAGTATGCGTCCTGTTATACCATCTGGGCCAGCAGCCTTCCTGGTGTCCACCTGCATAAATGCTCTTCTCACACTGTGTTCCGACAACGAGAGAGCGCCCCCGCCCCCCCGCGGTTGCCCCCCCCCCTCCACAACAGCTGGTGCGCCAGTGACGTCACTAGCCAGAGGGCTAGCGGCGACACTGTCTACACCGAACCGAGCGTAGAAGGAGTTGAGTTTGTCCGCGAGAGAGGCGTCGTCGCTCCCCATTGAGGGCCCTACCCCTTGCCCCTCTCTCTCTCTCGCCTCAGCCCCTCCCCCTCTCTCGCCTCAGCCCCTCCCCCTCTCTGTTAACTCGCAGCCTCACAGCCACACAGAGACACTACTGATGGGAATGCCGTCTCTTTTGTCAGTGAGCCCGATCATTTGGCTCAGCTCAGCAGTAAGAGCCGGCTCTGTGGGCTCCCAACAGCTCTTAAGTTAGTACCACTTCTGGCTTTTATAATTCAGCCAAATGTAGCAATGTTTTGACCTATATGATTGGTATGTGTGCGCATAACATCACTTAAATTATTCAATGAAATTATACTAAACCTTGTGAATTCCAGAATACATTTACACTTAGTCATTTAGCTGAAACAACAGGGACCGGGCCCTTTCCCCCTGAACATTTATTGTAATGTATATTTTCATATACCATCGAATATTTCCACAACTCAGCTGAAAACGTATCCCCCAAAACGATATACTGTACCTTTAAATAATGTAAAAACATCTAACACTATTTTAAACAGTAATTAATCAAATCAAATCAAATGTATTTGTAAGGCCCGACAACACACGTTAATATCCCCATGGGCCGGACAAGTCAAGAAGAAACATCACAATAAATCAAGAACAAAACAAAAACACCATAAAGTCCAATTTTTTTTAAATAAATGCAACAGTCCCAGACATACCCCACGCGAAGGTAAGGAAAAACTCACTAAAACATAGCAATAGGAAAAATAGCACCACAGGCAATGTGGAGGAGAAAAACCTTAGAAGGGCCGTTCAAGGGAGAATCTCCCTTCTTAGATCATGTCGGTGATAGTAGTGTTGCAATAAAACAGGCGAACAGTTGGTAAGCATGCACTCATATGTGTAGTGAAACACAGATAAGTGCATGCGATAGCAACTGAACATTTTGAAAGATTAAAGATAGAGCTGATAGCGGATCTATTTGAGGCAAAGGGCCGGCGCAGAGAGGGTCGCATCCTCCCGGTCATCATCACGGGACGTCCAACACTCCGGTCATCACTCCGAGACAGCCACTCACAGGGAGACGGGACAGGCTTTAGACAGTTTGCGTGATTGTGATGGGGGCGGACATAGCAATAGATACAAGTGGTAAGCATATATGTGAATACAATAGAAGTACTTAACCCAGCAATAAACTCCACGTCTAAACCACGTTGACAGACCATGGACAGAAGACGATAAGAAGCTGATCCATGGCCTCGGTGGTGCACGTAGAGCAGTCACTGCAATCTTGGCCGAGACCCCGAGACATCCACCACCTTGGTCAACACTACGAGACAAGCACTCAGAGAGATGGGGGGGGGTTGGGGACAGGGGTTAGAGAGTTCCCATGTTTGTAGTGGGCGGAGATGGAGCAATAAATACATGTAGTGAGCATATGCATACATGGTGACAGTAGAATCATAGTATATAAGAAAATTGTGAAATTGAGTAATGCAGGCGTATGGATGAGACAATAGCTCAGGGCCGTATGCCCCGGGAGGCAGGAGAAGACACTCAGAAGGTTCAGCACTGCAGGCCAGACAGAAGGCAGTATGAAGCTGTTCCATGGGACCGGTTGAGACAGAGACAGAGGTTAAAAGGTTCTCCCATGTCTGCAGAAAAGCAGACATGGGAGAAAATAGACATCCTAACTAAACTAGACAGATTAATCTAAACAAGTGTCAAGAATCAATAAGAAATGATGATATTCAAGCATAATAGACCAACTTTCCATCCTGGACTGAAGCAAGCGGTCATTCATTGCTTTCGAAGGAGGCGGGGGAATCAGGTGTCGTTGATAACTTTTATAACAGAGAGCCAATTACATTTGTTTTATAGGCACCGGTTTTTCTAGCAAGATCTAGTTATCTAGTACCCTGCAAATTACTTTATTTTACTGAGTGCAAAGCGTGATCTAAATGTGTTAAATGTGTTCACCAAAAAACAATGATCTCACACGATCATTCTTTAGTTTGACAGTTATCACCAGTGATGTCATCGGGAACATTGAATCCTTGTGTTGTGTTCATTACAGCACCATGAATCTGTTGTTGTTGTTGTTGTTGTTGTTGTTGTTGTTGTTGTTGTACTTAAAACAACACAATGATTCAATGTCCCCGATGACATCACTGGTGGCCATATTCCATATTCAAATGTACGGGAGATTAATATCAGAATTTATTTTGTTGTGAAGTACCAGGTGAGAGAGAGAGCTGAACCAGGTGAGAGAGAGAGAGAGATGAACCAGGTGAGAGAGAGATGAACCAGGTGAGAGAGAGAGAGATGAACCAGGTGAGAGAGAGAGATGAACCAGGTGAGAGAGAGAGATGAACCAGGTGAGACAGAGAGAGATGAACCAGGTGAGAGAGAGAGAGATGAACCAGGTGAGACAGAGAGAGATGAACCAGGTGAGAGAGAGAGCTGAACCAGGTGAGAGAGAGAGATGAACCAGGTGAGAGAGAGAGATAAACCAGGTGAGACAGAGAGATGAACCAGGTGAGAGAGAGATGAACCAGGTGAGAGAGAGAGATGAACCAGGTGAGACAGAGAGAGATGAACCAGGTGAGACAGAGAAAGATGAACCAGGTGAGAGAGAGAGCTGAACCAGGTGAGAGAGAGAGAGATGAACCAGGTGAGAGAGAGAGAGAGAGAGATGAACCAGGTGAGACAGAGAGAGATGAACCAGGTGAGAGAGAGAGAGATGAACCAGGTGAGAGAGAGATGAACCAGGTGAGAGAGAGAGAGAGATGAACCAGGTGAGAGAGAGAGAGATGAACCAGGTGAGACAGAGAGATGAACCAGGTGAGAGAGAGAGATGAACCAGGTGAGAGAGAGAGAGATGAACCAGGTGAGAGAGAGAGAGAGATGAACCAGGTGAGACAGAGAGATGAACCAGGTGAGACAGAGAGATGAACCAGGTGAGACAGAGAGAGATGAACCAGGTGAGAGAGAGAGCTGAACCAGGTGAGAGAGAGATGAACCAGGTGAGAGAGAGAGATGAACCAGGTGAGAGAGAGAGATGAACCAGGTGAGAGAGAGAGATGAACCAGGTGAGACAGAGAGAGATGAACCAGGTGAGAGAGAGATGAACCAGGTGAGAGAGAGAGAGATGAACCAGGTGAGAGAGAGAGATGAACCAGGTGAGAGACAGAGAGATGAACCAGGTGAGAGAGAGAGATGAACCAGGAGAGAGAGAGATGAACCAGGTGAGACAGAGAGATGAACCAGGTGAGAGAGAGAGATGAACCAGGTGAGAGAGAGAGAGATGAACCAGGTGAGAGAGAGATGAACCAGGTGAGAGAGAGAGATGAACCAGGTGAGAGAGAGAGATGAACCAGGTGAGAGAGAGAGAGATGAACCAGGTGAGAGAGAGATGAACCAGGTGAGAGAGAGAGAGAGAGATGAACCAGGTGAGAGAGATGAACCAGGTGAGAGAGAGAGATGAACCAGGTGAGAGAGAGAGATGAACCAGGTGAGAGAGAGAGAGATGAACCAGGTGAGAGAGAGAGATGAACCAGGTGAGAGAGAGAGAGATGAACCAGGTGAGAGAGAGAGATGAACCAGGTGAGAGAGAGAGAGAGATGAACCAGGTGAGAGAGAGAGATGAACCAGGTGAGAGACAGAGAGATGAACCAGGTGAGAGAGAGAGATGAACCAGGTGAGAGAGAGAGAGATGAACCAGGTGAGAGAGAGAGATGAACCAGGTGAGAGAGAGAGAGAGAGATGAACCAGGTGAGAGAGAGAGAGAGATGAACCAGGTGAGAGAGAGAGATGAACCGGGTGAGAGAGAGAGATGAACCAGGTGAGAGAGAGAGAGATGAACCAGGTGAGAGAGAGAGATGAACCAGGTGAGAGAGAGAGATGAACCAGGTGAGAAAGAGAGAGATGAACCAGGTGAGAGAGAGAGAGATGAACCAGGTGAGAGAGAGAGATGAACCAGGTGAGAGAGAGAGATGAACCAGGTGAGAGAGAGAGATGAACCAGGTGAGAGAGAGATGAACCAGGTGAGAGAGAGAGATGAACCAGGTGAGAGAGAGAGAGATGAACCAGGTGAGACAGAGAGAGATGAACCAGGTGAGACAGAGAGAGATGAACCAGGTGAGAGAGAGAGAGATGAACCAGGTGAGAGAGAGATGAACCAGGTGAGAGAGAGATGAACCAGGTGAGAGAGAGAGAGATGAACCAGGTGAGAGAGAGAGAGATGAACCAGGTGAGAGAGAGAGATGAACCAGGTGAGAGAGAGAGATGAACCAGGTGAGAGAGAGAGAGAGATGAACCAGGTGAGAGAGAGAGATGAACCAGGTGAGAGAGAGAGAGATGAACCAGGTGAGACAGAGAGAGATGAACCAAGTGAGAGAGAGAGAGATGAACCAAGTGAGAGAGAGAGAGATGAACCAGGTGAGAGAGAGAGCGATGAACCAGGTGAGAGAGAGAGAGATGAACCAGGTGAGAGAGAGAGATGAACCAGGTGAGAGAGAGAGATGAACCAGGTGAGAGAGAGAGAGATGAACCAGGTGAGACAGAGAGAGATGAACCAGGTGAGAGAGAGAGAGATGAACCAGGTGAGAGAGAGAGATGAACCAGGTGAGAGAGAGAGAGATGAACCAGGTGAGAGAGAGAGAGATGAACCAGGTGAGACAGAGAGAGATGAACCAGGTGAGAGAGAGAGATGAACCAGGTGAGACAGAGAGAGATGAACCAGGTGAGAGAGAGAGAGATGAACCAGGTGAGAGAGAGAGATGAACCAGGTGAGAGAGAGAGAGATGAACCAGGTGAGACAGAGAGAGATGAACCAGGTGAGAGAGAGATGAACCAGGTGAGACAGAAAGAGATGAACCAGGTCAGAGAGATATGAACCAGGTGAGAGAGAGAGATGAACCAGGTGAGACAGAGAGATGAACCAGGTGAGAGAGAGAGAGATGAACCAGGTGAGAGAGATGAACCAGGTCAGAGAGAGAGAGATGAACCAGGTGAGAGAGAGAGATGAACCAGGTGAGAGAGAGAGATGAACCAGGTGAGAGAGAGAGATGAACCAGGTGAGAGAGAGAGATGAACCAGGTGAGAGAGAGAGAGAGATGAACCAGGTGAGAGAGAGAGAGATGAACCAGGTGAGAGAGAGAGAGATGAACCAGGTGAGAGAGAGATGAACCAGGTGAGAGAGAGAGAGATGAACCAGGTGAGAGAGAGAGAGAGATGAACCAGGTGAGAGAGAGAGATGAACCAGGTGAGAGAGAGCGATGAACCAGGTGAGAGAGAGAGATGAACCAGGTGAGAGAGAGAGAGAGATGAACCAGGTGAGAGAGAGAGATGAACCAGGTGAGAGAGAGATGAACCAGGTGAGAGAGAGAGAGATGAACCAGGTGAGAGAGAGAGAGATGAACCAGGTGAGACAGAGAGATGAACCAGGTGAGACAGAGAGATGAACCAGGTGAGAGAGAGAGATGAACCAGGTGAGAGAGAGAGAGATGAACCAGGTGAGAGAGAGAGATGAACCAGGTGAGAGAGAGAGATGAACCAGGTGAGAGAGAGAGAGATGAACCAGGTGAGAGAGAGAGATGAACCAGGTGAGAGAGAGAGAGATGAACCAGGTGAGAGAGAGAGAGATGAACCAGGTGAGAGAGAGAGAGATGAACCAGGTGAGAGAGAGAGATGAACCAGGTGAGAGAGAGAGAGATGAACCAGGTGAGAGAGAGAGATGAACCAGGTGAGAGAGAGATGAACCAGGTGAGACAGAGAGAGATGAACCAGGTGAGACAGAGAGAGAGAGATGAACCAGGTGAGAGAGATAGATGAACCAGGTGAGAGAGAGAGAGATGAACCAGGTGAGAGAGAGATGAACCAGGTGAGAGAGAGAGAGAGATGAACCAGGTGAGAGAGAGAGAGATGAACCAGGTGAGAGAGAGATATGAACCAGGTGAGAGACAGAGAGATGAACCAGGTGAGACAGAGAGATGAACCAGGTGAGAGAGAGAGATGAACCAGGTGAGAGAGAGAGATGAACCAGGTGAGAGAGAGAGAGATGAACCAGGTGAGACAGAGAGAGATGAACCAGGTGAGAGAGAGAGAGATGAACCAGGTGAGACAGAGAGAGAGATGAACCAGGTGAGAGAGAGAGATGAACCAGGTGAGAGAGAGAGAGAGAGAGAGAGAGAGAGAGATGAACCAGGTGAGAGAGAGAGATGAACCAGGTGAGAGAGAGAGCGATGAACCAGGTGAGAGAGAGAGAGATGAACCAGGTGAGAGAGAGAGATGAACCAGGTGAGAGAGAGAGATGAACCAGGTGAGAGAGAGAGAGATGAACCAGGTGAGACAGAGAGAGATGAACCAGGTGAGAGAGAGAGAGATGAACCAGGTGAGAGAGAGAGAGATGAACCAGGTGAGAGAGAGAGAGATGAACCAGGTGAGACAGAGAGAGATGAACCAGGTGAGAGAGAGAGATGAACCAGGTGAGACAGAGAGAGATGAACCAGGTGAGAGAGAGAGATATGAACCAGGTGAGAGAGAGAGAGATGAACCAGGTGAGAGAGAGAGAGATGAACCAGGTGAGACAGAGAGAGATGAACCAGGTGAGAGAGAGATGAACCAGGTGAGACAGAGATAGATGAACCAGGTCAGAGAGATATGAACCAGGTGAGAGAGAGAGATGAACCAGGTGAGACAGAGAGATGAACCAGGTGAGAGAGAGAGAGATGAACCAGGTGAGAGAGATGAACCAGGTCAGAGAGAGAGATGAACCAGGTGAGAGAGAGAGATGAACCAGGTGAGAGAGAGAGATGAACCAGGTGAGAGAGAGAGATGAACCAGGTGAGAGAGAGAGATGAACCAGGTGAGAGAGAGAGAGAGATGAACCAGGTGAGAGAGAGAGAGATGAACCAGGTGAGAGAGAGAGAGATGAACCAGGTGAGAGAGAGAGATGAACCAGGTGAGAGAGAGATGAACCAGGTGAGAGAGAGAGAGATGAACCAGGTGAGAGAGAGAGAGAGATGAACCAGGTGAGAGAGAGAGATGAACCAGGTGAGAGAGAGAGATGAACCAGGTGAGAGAGAGAGATGAATCAGGTGAGAGAGAGAGAGAGATGAACCAGGTGAGAGAGAGATGAACCAGATGAGAGAGAGAGATGAACCAGGTGAGAGAGAGAGATGAACCAGGTGAGAGAGAGATGAACCAGGTGAGAGAGAGAGATGAACCAGGTGAGAGAGAGAGATGAACCAGGTGAGACAGAGAGATGAACCAGGTGAGACAGAGAGATGAACCAGGTGATAGAGAGAGATGAACCAGGTGAGAGAGAGAGAGATGAACCAGGTGAGAGAGAGAGATGAACCAGGTGAGAGAGAGAGATGAACCAGGTGAGAGAGAGAGAGAGATGAACCAGGTGAGAGAGAGAGATGAACCAGGTGAGAGAGAGAGATGAACCAGGTGAGAGAGAGAGAGATGAACCAGGTGAGAGAGAGAGAGATGAACCAGGTGAGAGAGAGAGATGAACCAGGTGAGAGAGAGAGAGATGAACCAGGTGAGAGAGAGAGATGAACCAGGTGAGAGAGAGAGATGAACCAGGTGAGACAGAGAGAGATGAACCAGGTGAGACAGAGATAGAGAGATGAACCAGGTGAGAGAGAGATGAACCAGGTGAGAGATAGAGAGATGAACCAGGTGAGAGAGAGATGAACCAGGTGAGAGAGAGAGAGAGATGAACCAGGTGAGAGAGAGAGAGATGAACCAGGTGAGAGAGAGATATGAACCAGGTGAGAGACAGAGCGATGAACCAGGTGAGACAGAGAGATGAACCAGGTGAGAGAGAGAGATGAACCAGGTGAGAGAGAGAGATGAACCAGGTGAGAGAGAGAGAGATGAACCAGGTGAGACAGAGAGAGATGAACCAGGTGAGAGAGAGAGAGATGAACCAGGTGAGACAGAGAGAGAGATGAACCAGGTGAGAGAGAGAGATGAACCAGGTGAGAGAGAGAGAGAGATGAACCAGGTGAGAGAGAGAGATGAACCAGGTGAGACAGAGAGAGAGATGAACCAGGTGAGAGAGAGAGATGAACCAGGTGAGAGAGAGAGAGAGATGAACCAGGTGAGACAGAGAGAGAGATGAACCAGGTGAGAGAGAGAGAGATGAACCAGGTGAGAGAGAGAGAGAGATGAACCAGGTGAGAGAGAGATGAACCAGGTGAGACAGAGAGAGATGAACCAGGTGAGAGAGAGAGATGAACCAGGTGAGAGAGAGAGAGAGAGATGAACCAGGTGAGAGAGAGAGATGAACCAGGTGAGAGAGAGAGATGAACCAGGTGAGACAGAGAGAGATGAACCAGGTGAGAGAGAGAGAGATGAACCAGGTGAGACAGAGAGAGATGAACCAGGTGAGAGAGAGAGATGAACCAGGTGAGAGAGAGAGATGAACCAGGTGAGAGAGAGAGAGAGATGAACCAGGTGAGAGAGAGAGATGAACCAGGTGAGACAGAGAGATGAACCAGGTGAGACAGAGAGATGAACCAGGTGAGAGAGAGAGATGAACCAGGTGAGAGAGAGAGAGATGAACCAGGTGAGAGAGAGAGAGATGAACCAGGTGAGAGAGAGAGAGAGAGATGAACCAGGTGAGAGAGAGAGATGAACCAGGTGAGAGAGAGAGATGAACCAGGTGAGAGAGAGAGATGAACCAGGTGAGAGACAGAGATGAACCAGGTGAGAGAGAGAGATGAACCAGGTGAGAGAGAGAGATGAACCAGGTGAGAGACAGATATTAACCAGGTGAGACAGAGAGAGATGAACCAGGTGAGAGAGAGAGATGAACCAGGTGAGAGAGAGAGATGAACCAGGTGAGAGAGAGATGAACCAGGTGAGAGAGAGAGAGATGAACCAGGTGAGAGAGAGAGATGAACCAGGTGAGAGAGAGAGAGATGAACCAGGTGAGAGAGAGAGAGATGAACCAGGTGAGACAGAGAGAGATGAACCAGGTGAGAGAGAGAGATGAACCAGGTGAGAGAGAGAGATGAACCAGGTGAGAGAGAGATGAACCAGGTGAGAGAGAGAGAGATGAACCAGGTGAGAGAGAGAGATGAACCAGGTGAGAGAGAGAGATGAACCAGGTGAGACAGAGAGATGAACCAGGTGAGAGAGAGAGATGAACCAGGTGAGAGAGAGAGAGATGAACCAGGTGAGAGAGAGAGATGAACCAGGTGAGAGAGAGAGATGAACCAGGTGAGAGAGAGAGATGAACCAGGTGAAAGAGAGATGAACCAGGTGAGAGAGAGAGATGAACCAGGTGAGAGAGAGAGATGAACCAGGTGAGAGAGAGAGAGATGAACCAGGTGAGAGAGAGAGAAAGCTGTGCAGGACAGCAGTGTAATACAGACCTACAGACCTTGAGCGTGCACAAATATTGTATGAATGTGGCTTTATTATTATAGTACCAATAAAAACAACACTATCAACTATCAACCCGCCTGAAACAACATCTAGAGGAACACTGATAAGACTGTTTGGAATGAGGACTGTGTACTGTGTAGACTCAAGACCATGTGCCCGTACGTACATGGAATGACCTCATAGCTTAATGGTCGAGTCAACATAGTTAACATTAAACCCACGATTAGAATAGTCGCTGTTATATATTCGCAACTTACCTGTCGTTTATTAACCCTTCCACTACCACACCCTACCACTCTACCAAAGGGTTAACCCTTTCACTCCGACAATACAGAAGGTTAACCCTTTCACTGCCACACGACAAATGGTTTACCCTTTCACTGCCACACTACAGAAGGTTAACCCTTTCACTACCACACTACAGACGGTTAACCTGCCATAGTGTGGTAGTGAAAGGGTTAAACTGTTGACAAAGTGGTGTTTCTCACAAATCAGGCTAAAACAACAAATAAAAATCCACTATACAAGAGAGGAGAGTATCCCTGTCTGTCACACGGGAGACTGGGGGTTCAATTCCCTGACGGGAAACCAAGTCACTTGCGTGGCAGAGAGGAGGAACAGAGAAGGTATGTAGGGTTCCAATATTTCCTGGTGACCACCGCGTCAACGTCACGTCATGTCAAAGTATTATTTCGTTTGTCTTTTATTATTTCAGAATAACAATAGCTTGTCAGTCTTATTTTAAACCCATCTGGGCGCTTTTTGTTTTGAACGCGTCACGATCAACAGTTACCGCGTTACTTAAGTCTCTTAGCGGCATTTCTCTTTGAGGACAGTCGCTACAAATATCACTTTGATCTTTTTGGCTTTGAAGATTGTCAAACAAAAGACTTAACATAATAATATTTCTCTCTTTAGATTATTTGTATTGTCAATTGGCAGAGATGGTGTATTAGAGTAGATGGATCACCAGCCACCCTTCAGTCACCACACACACACGCACGCACGCACGCACGCACGCACGCACGCACGCACGCACGCACGCACGCACACTTCCCCAACCTCCCCACAAAGCAACCTATTGTAAAAGCAAATGTGGAAATAGAAGTAATTTCTCAGTTGCCTTCGCCAGGTTAAATAGAACTTGCAGCCCAAACAGTTACACCGGCCTCGCTGCGGTTACAACCACACTAACAACTGATGCAAGAGGAGCCTATTGAAGGCCATTCTCTCACTCTCTCACTGCCTTCATTTGAATCCCTATGAGAGGATATGAATCATAAGAGACACACAGGCTATAAACAACCAGCCCCAGAGCTGGGCGGTATGACCTGACATCCATATCACACTATATTATATTATTATTGACCCTAGTATAACAATAAATTAAACTATGATTCATTCTTTAAACACCTGCGCACAAATACCACGTTCTCCATGGCGTTGGCCCTCCGTCGTCGACATGTTTGTAATGTTCGCCTGTCAACAGGTGATTGGTTGCTGGGCGTTGAGTTGAATTAAAAAGGGGCACAAAATGAAACACTGTGCACTGGGAGGAATGTGTGTTTACCTAATATACTGACATGGACACAATTAGGTCTGTGAGAGATTCATGTCGGTAAATGTTCAGGTTATCGTCGCCCTATTCTACTGTAGCCTATTGGAAGATGGCGTTACACTATGAGCATAATATCCCAGTTTGGTCTATATGCGAGGCATGAAAACAGGCACGCTAATGCACAGGCACACACGCAGTCTGCGATACATAATGCAAAACAAATATAATATACACAAATCAAACATTGTAGGTCAATACAAAATGCACACTCCACACCCACAGTCTTGAGGGTCCCATGATGCACGTGATTAATAATAGTGCCAGTTTTCACACATGGGTGACAACCACATCCCTATGGCTCTGAGAGCTGGAGCAATCTGTGTGACAACCATATCCTGCTGGTCTCTGGCAAGAACAAGTTACAGGTTGAAAAAACCCTCAGCTCAGAACTAGGCAAAATCTGCATATGGCTCGCTGATAACAAACTATCATTACACAAAACAGAGTCCATTCTCTTCGGTTCAAATAACAAACTCAGCAAGACCGACGGCTTCTCAGTTACAGTGGGTGACAATATTGTCACAAGGAAAGACGAAATTACCTACCTGGGTTCCATCCTAGAGGCAAATCTTTCCTGTGACAAAATGGCATCCAATGTAATAAAAAAAAGTCAACCAACGAACTAGATTCTTGTACCGGATCTCCTCTCTGGTAAACAAGAATACCCTGAAGCATCTGGCAGGAGCACTCATTCAAGGGTACTACGACTATGCTTGCACCTCATGGTACCAAAGCACCTCAAAGGCCCTAAAAACAAGATAACAAACATCTCAAAACAAACTAGTCAGACTACTGCTTGACCTGACTCCTAGAACCCACCTCACCCCAGCCCACTTTGACAACCTAGGATTATAATAATAATAACTTTATTTGTATAGCACTTTTCATACAGAGGTTGCCGTTCAAAGTGCTTCACAACAGTAAAAAATACAGGCATGAGCAAGCATAGCAAGGTATGGTCAATCACAGTGTTTCACATTAGGATCTAGCATCCCAATAGGCTGTTTACAGTTTCATTCAGTAATACAAATAATAAAATAGTTTAAAATGATTAAGTTTCAAAAAATTATAAAATAGAACGGACATACAACAACAGTAAAAAATACAGGCATAAGCAAGCATAAAAATAAAAAATGTAAATAGCAAGGTTACAGTAAAAAGTGTGATAAGATTGTTCAATCAGATGAAAATGGCCCAGTTAGGAGAATCAACCTTGGCTAGGCGGTGAAGTTCACGATGTACCTAACTGGAACGTTAAACAACTTTGATAAGATTTAGGTCAAAAGTCATCTTCTCCTCACACCAGAGCATCAAATATTTGCCTGCATTACCCCACAGTGAAATGCCTGAGCAAAGAGATAGGTTTTAAGCTGTCTTTTAAAGATGTCTAGCGAGTTGGCTTCTCTGATGTTTTTGGGTAGTTTGTTCTACAGTTTTGGGGCATAGTTGATAAAGGCTGCATTACCGATCCTCTTTTGACTGTTTCTGGGAGCCTCTAGTAGTCCAGCAGCTGATGATCGCAGTGTTCTTGCTGGCCTGTAATTTATTAGAGTGTTGGCGATGTAGCTAGGTCCCTGTCCATTTAGAGCTTTGTATGTAAGGAGAAGGACCTTAAAGTCAATTCTAAATGTTACAGGAAGCCAGTGTAAAGCAGCTAAGACTGGACTAATGTGCTCTCTCCTTTTGGTTCTAGTTAGCAGTTGGGCTGCAGAGTTTTGGATTAGCTGAAGCCTCTCTGTGGTTTTCTTAGGGAGACCTGTGAAAAGTGCATTACAGTAGTCTAACCGGCTAGATATGAATGCATGAATTAGCTTCTCAGCATTGTTCTGATTAATAAATGGTCATACTTTTGCTATATTTCTGAGATGGAAGAACGATGTTTTCGTCACTTTGCTAATATGAGAATTGAAGTTCAGTTCTGAATCTATGATAACCCCGAGACTAGTGACCTCAGATTTGATCCAAGGGGTTAGTCCTCCCAGGTTCTTTATTAATGTTTCTTTTTTAGTTTTGGGGCCGATAATTAGAATTTCTGTTTTGTTCTCGTTTAGTTTCAGGAAGTTCTTACTCATCCATTTATTTATTGCCAGTAAGCAGTCTGTAATGGAGCTAATCGCTGTATCATTTGGTTCAGCAGATATGTACAGTTGCGTATCATCCGCATAGCTATGGAAATCTACATTATGTTCTCTGATGATATCACCCAGCGGTAACATGTAAAGGGAGAAGAGTAAAGGACCTAAGCAACTCCCTTGTGCAACTCTATAGTTGTTGTCGTATATATCAGACATGTGATCTCCTAGTTTAACATAGAATTTCCTCCCTCTGATGTATGTTTTAAACCAGCCTAGCACATGTTCTGAGAAACCGACATGGTTTTCAAGACGATCGATTAGAATATCGTGATCGATTGTATCAAATGCTGCACTGAGATCTAGCAGGATGGAGATCTTATTCTCGTCAGAGTTTAGTCTGAGGTCACTGATTATTTTGGTGGGGGCAGTTTCAGTGCTATGATATTTTCTGAATCCCGACTGAAATTCTTCTAAGATGTTGTTTTCTTCAAGAAAGGAATTTATTTGGACTGAAACTATCTTTTCAAGTACTTTACTAATGAATGGTAGGTTGGATATTGGACGATAATTTGCTTAGAGTAGACGACAATAATAATAATAATGGATTGGATTTATATAGCGCTCTTCTCTGACTCAGAGCGCTTCACAGAGTCCATTATTCGTTCATACACAGTCATACCGGTGGTGGTAAGCTACAATTGCAGCCAGAGCTGCCCTGAGGCAGACTCACGGAAGCGTGGCGAATAATCATCGCCTACGGCCCCTCCGACCACCACCAACATTCATTCACATGCATACACATTCATACGAGGCAAGTAGGTTAAGTGTCTTGCCCAAGGACACAACAGCAATGGGATGGACATGGGCTTGAGCGGGATTCGAACCACCAACCCTTCGATCATTGGACGCCCCGTTCTACCCCTGAGCCATAGCCGCCCCACAGACAGAGAGTACAGCAACTTGCAATGGGCCTGGTCTACAAGATACACTACACCACTAAGGTACCCATGTACATGTCAAAATACTTCCCAAAGGTCAGTGAATACCACGATCACAACACCAGAGGGAGCTCCACAAATCATGTTAAACCCAGATTCGGCTCAAACAAGGGACTAAACACGTTTCGCAATTATGCCACATCAATGTGGAACGCCCTACCCAAAGCTGTAAAGGAATGTGAATCACTACCCACTTTCAAAAACACTCTCAAAGAACACCTACGGGAGACTGCAATTCGAAACTGGCCCCTACAAATGTCCTAACCCAGTTGTACAGTAAATGACCAAGTATGGCTTTGTCAGTATTCCAATGTACAGTGTACAGTGTCCCCCACCCACCCCCTACCCAACCCCCCCCCCCCACCTCCAATGTACAGTCCCCCCCCACCAAACCCCACCCCACCTACCCAACCTCCTCCAATGTACAGTTTCTACGTCAAATGTATATACACTCTTTTCTGGACTATTTTTGTATCACAAACAGTACTGTATTTGCAAATCTGGTATGTCATAAATGTACAGATGTAGCAGTACTGTCTATCTGTATGTCGTGTGTGTCATATATGTTATGATGAATTGAAAATGGGGAACCCTGATGTAAACAAGACGAAAGTCTTTCTCTGGTCTGCATCCCCTTAACAATTGTATGTATTGAGCTGTACTGTACTGTACCCATTCTGCAATCTGTTAATAAACTTTTGAATCAATCAATCAATCAATCAATCAATCAATCAATCAATCAATCCTTATGGCTCTGAGAGCTGCAGTAGGGTTAGGGTTAGGGTCCTCTGACCTGGGAGAGCTGCAGTAGGGTTAGGGTTAGTGTTGTGAAGGATCAGATTAAACCGAATATATATATTTATTTATGGATATATATTTAATAGTATTTGTATATCGTTTGATATCCCTTGTATATTCCTTGTACATATACACTGAATATCCCTTTATTCTACTACAGCCCATAATAGTTCATTCTCTTATTGGACAAAAGGACCAGGCGCCAGGGACAAGCCCCTGGCGTTCAAGTTCAAAGGTACCAACGAGACATGCCTTTACTAGCCTCAGCTCCGCGCAGGAATACGGCTACCGAAAGCAGAGCGGCACTACTTGTCCACTGTGCATATAAATATGGCGCAAGAAATGTAGAATTCCTCTTAGTCCTTTACCCTTCTACCCAACTAAGTAACAAGACGTGAAGCCTCACCCCACGATACCGCGTGCGGTGTAGTACGGCCTGTTTGGCCTTAGAATAGCAGTGAGACCTCGTGCGAATTAATAGCTGAATTGCCAGAGTTTGGCACTGTATTTCTATTAAGTAATAATAGTCTATTATGTATGGTGCATCGTTCGGTTAGAGTTCTAAAGTGAGCAGCACCCCCATCGTTTCCTCGCGTTATCTAGAGTCTTAACCAGGTTGGGCAGACCACGCGTGGTGCTTTCATCCGAGGAGTTCTGGGCGAGGACGAGTGGACCTGCACATTGGATTACCTACCCCGACGACTGCTGAGCCCTATACGGCATGGAATATCTATTTGCTTTGGTGCTTTGATTTGTGGAGCGGATAATCGCCAACACCGGTGAGTGTTGGATTTACCCCGAGAGGAGCCAAGGTGAGACGGCGCTCAGACCAGACTGAGGTCGCCTCGCTTCTTCTCCGTTGTGGACCTACAGCTACAGCTACAGCTATCGTCTACAAGAGAGCCCAAGTGTATTCATCTGCGGATCAAGGTTCTACGGGCACTGTGTTCTGTACCTGAATTCTCCCTAGAAATCGTTGACCAGACGGGATACAGCCGACGGCTCTCCTACCCCCCCTACTGGCTTACAACCGGCGGGACCCCTGCAGTATATTATCCAGCTATAATCATTAAGTGACCATAGATATAATCCCTTAAGAGCCAGGTTGTATACTTGCTTCCTGTGTAACCAGAGATTGGACATTCAGTGTTGATTTGCATACGAGTACTCATTTGCCTTACAAGAGCATTCAATTCAAATCATAAATGTAATAAGTAATTATTATATGTACCTTTTGCTATATATTAAATATTTGACTATTACCTTTGTGTGGACCTGATTTCATATGTGGGAAAGTGTTCATCATACTTAGATATCGTGTACTGTATGGCCAGTAATTAAAGTACATAAAGCGGTAGTGGTTTAATGATACCATACTTATCAATACAGTCAGGGAATTGTACCCCTCAGTTACAGTTAGGGTCCTCTGACCTGTGAGAGCTGCAGTAGGGTTAGGGTTAGGGTCCTCTGACCTGTGAGAGCTGCAGTAGGGTTAGGGTTAGGGTCCTCTGACCTGTGAGAGCTGCAGTAGGGTTAGGGTTAGGGTCCTCTGACCTGTGAGAGCTGCAGTAGGGTTAGGGTTAGGGTCCTCTGACCTGTGAGAGCTGCAGTAGGGTTAGGGTTAGGGTCCTCTGACCTGTGAGAGCTGCAGTAGGGTTAGGGTCCTCTGACCTGTGAGAGCTGCAGTAGGGTTAGGGTTAGGGTCCTCTGACCTGTGAGAGCTGCAGTAGGGTTAGGGTTAGGGTCCTCTGACCTGTGAGAGCTGCAGTAGGGTTAGGGTTAGGGTCCTCTGACCTGTGCGTTGCTCAGCTCAGCTTAGTGGCCGACTCGGCCTCCACCTGCAACAGGATCCGGCCTGGCAGACGCAGAGGCACAATCCAGGCATTACTGGAGCCCTGAGTCAGCACCAGCCCTGAGTCAGCACCAGCCCTGAGTCAGCACCAGCCCTGAGTCAGCACCAGCCCTGAGTCAGCACCGACACCAGCCCTGAGTCAGCACCAGCCCTGAGTCAGCACCAGCCCTGAGTCAGCACCAGCCCTGAGTCAGCACCAGCCCTGAGTCAGCACCAGGCCTGAGTCAGCACCAGGCCTGAGTCAGCACCGACACCAGCCCTGAGTCAGCACCGACACCAGCCCTGAGTCAGCACCAGCCCTGAGTCAGCACCAGCCCTGAGTCAGCACCAGGCCTGAGTCAGCACCAGGCCTGAGTCAGCACCGACACCAGCCCTGAGTCAGCACCGACACCAGCCCTGAGTCAGCACCGACACCAGCCCTGAGTCAGCACCGACACCAGCCCTGAGTCAGCACCGACACCAGCCCTGAGTCAGCACCGACACCAGCCCTGAGTCAGCACCGACACCAGCCCTGAGTCAGCACCAGCCCTGAGTCAGCACCAGCCCTGAGTCAGCACCGACACCAGCCCTGAGTCAGCACCAGCCCTGAGTCAGCACCAGCCCTGAGTCAGCACCAGGCCTGAGTCAGCACCAGCCCTGAGTCAGCACCAGCCCTGAGTCAGCACCAGCCCTGAGTCAGCACCAGGCCTGAGTCAGCACCAGCCCTGAGTCAGCACCAGCCCTGAGTCAGCACCAGGCCTGAGTCAGCACCAGCCCTGAGTCAGCACCGACACCAACCCGTCTCCAGTGGTGCAAGTATCTTTTCTCAAGTACCTCACTTCAGTATCTTTTCTCAAGTACCTCACTTCAGTATCTCTTCTCAAGTACCTCACTTCAGTATCTCTTCTCAAGTACCTCACTTCAGTATCTTTTCTCAAGTACCTCACTTCAGTATCTTTTCTCAAGTACCTCACTTCAGTATCTTTTCTCAAGTACCTCACTTCAGTATCTTTTCTCAAGTACCTCACTTCAGTATCTTTTCTCAAGTACCTCACTTCAGTATCTTTTCTCAAGTACCTCACTTCAGTATATTTTCTCAAGTACCTCACTTCAGTATATTTTCTCAAGTACCTCACTTCAGTATCTTTTCTCAAGTACTTCACTTCAGTATCTTTTCTCAAGTACCTCACTTCAGTATCTCTTCTCAAGTACCTCACTTCAGTATCTTTTCTCAAGTACCTCACTTCAGTATCTTTTCTCAAGTACCTCACTTCAGTATCTTTTCTCAAGTACCTCACTTCAGTATCTCTTCTCAAGTACCTCACTTCAGTATCTCTTCTCAAGTACCTCACTTCAGTATCTTTTCTCAAGTACCTCACTTCAGTATCTTTTCTCAAGTACCTCACTTCAGTATCTTTTCTCAAGTACCTCACTTCAGTATCTTTTCTCAAGTACCTCACTTCAGTATCTTTTCTCAAGGTACCTTACTTCAGTATCATTTCTCAAGTACCTCACTTCAGTATCTTTTCTCAAGGTACCTTACTTCAGTATCTTTTCTCAAGTACCTCACTTCAGTATATTTTCTCAAGTACCTCACTTCAGTATCTTTTCTCAAGTACCTCACTTCAGTATCTTTTCTCAAGTACCTCACTTCAGTATCTTTTCTCAAGTACCTCACTTCAGTATCTCTTCTCAAGTACCTCACTTCAGTATCTCTTCTCAAGTACCTCACTTCAGTATCTCTTCTCAAGTACCTCACTTCAGTATCTTTTCTCAAGTACCTCACTTCAGTATCTTTTCTCAAGTACCTCACTTCAGTATCTTTTCTCAAGTACCTCACTTCAGTATCTCTTCTCAAGTACCTCACTTCAGTATCTTTTCTCAAGTACCTCACTTCAGTATCTCTTCTCAAGTACCTCACTTCAGTATCTTTTCTCAAGTACCTCACTTCAGTATCTCTTCTCAAGTACCTCACTTCAGTATCTCTTCTCAAGTACCTCACTTCAGTATCTTTTCTCAAGTACCTCACTTCAGTATCTTTTCTCAAGTACCTCACTTCAGTATCTTTTCTCAAGTACCTCACTTCAGTATCTTTTCTCAAGTACCTCACTTCAGTATCTTTTCTCAAGGTACCTTACTTCAGTATCTTTTCTCAAGGTACCTTACTTCAGTATATTTTCTCAAGTACCTCACTTCAGTATCTTTTCTCAAGTACCTCACTTCAGTATCTTTTCTCAAGTACCTCACTTCAGTATCTTTTCTCAAGTACCTCACTTCAGTATCTTTTCTCAAGTACCTCACTTCAGTATCTTTTCTCAAGTACCTCACTTCAGTATCTTTTCTCAAGTACCTCACTTCAGTATATTTTCTCAAGTACCTCACTTCAGTATCTCTTCTCAAGTACCTCACTTCAGTATCTTTTCTCAAGTACCTCACTTCAGTATCTCTTCTCAAGTACCTCACTTCAGTATCTCTTCTCAAGTACCTCACTTCAGTATCTTTTCTCAAGTACCTCACTTCAGTATCTCTTCTCAAGTACCTCACTTCAGTATCTCTTCTCAAGTACCTCACTTCAGTATCTCTTCTCAAGTACCTCACTTCAGTATCTCTTCTCAAGTACCTCACTTCAGTATCTTTTCTCAAGTACCTCACTTCAGTATCTTTTCTCAAGTACCTCACTTCAGTATCTTTTCTCAAGTACCTCACTTCAGTATCTTTTCTCAAGGTACCTTACTTCAGTATCTTTTCTCAAGTACCTCACTTCAGTATCTTTTCTCAAGTACCTCACTTCAGTATCTTTTCTCAAGTACCTCACTTCAGTATATTTTCTCAAGTACCTCACTTCAGTATCTCTTCTCAAGTACCTCACTTCAGTATCTTTTCTCAAGTACCTCACTTCAGTATCTCTTCTCAAGTACCTCACTTCAGTATCTCTTCTCAAGTACCTCACTTCAGTATCTTTTCTCAAGTACCTCACTTCAGTATCTTTTCTCAAGTACCTCACTTCAGTATCTTTTCTCAAGTACCTCACTTCAGTATCTTTTCTCAAGTACCTCACTTCAGTATCTTTTCTCAAGTACCTCACTTCAGTATATTTTCTCAAGTACCTCACTTCAGTATCTCTTCTCAAGTACCTCACTTCAGTATCTTTTCTCAAGTACCTCACTTCAGTATCTCTTCTCAAGTACCTCACTTCAGTATCTTTTCTCAAGTACCTCACTTCAGTATCTTTTCTCAAGTACCTCACTTCAGTATCTTTTCTCAAGTACCTCACTTCAGTATCTTTTCTCAAGTACCTCACTTCAGTATCTTTTCTCAAGGTACCTTACTTCAGTATCTTTTCTCAAGTACCTCACTTCAGTATCTTTTCTCAAGGTACCTTACTTCAGTATCTTTTCTCAAGTACCTCACTTCAGTATCTTTTCTCAAGTACCTCACTTCAGTATCTTTTCTCAAGTACCTCACTTCAGTATCTTTTCTCAAGTACCTCACTTCAGTATCTTTTCTCAAGTACCTCACTTCAGTATCTTTTCTCAAGTACCTCACTTCAGTATCTTTTCTCAAGTACCTCACTTCAGTATCTTTTCTCAAGTACCTCACTTCAGTATATTTTCTCAAGTACCTCACTTCAGTATCTCTTCTCAAGTACCTCACTTCAGTATCTTTTCTCAAGTACCTCACTTCAGTATCTCTTCTCAAGTACCTCACTTCAGTATCTTTTCTCAAGTACCTCACTTCAGTATCTCTTCTCAAGTACCTCACTTCAGTATCTCTTCTCAAGTACCTCACTTCAGTATCTTTTCTCAAGTACCTCACTTCAGTATCTTTTCTCAAGTACCTCACTTCAGTATCTTTTCTCAAGTACCTCACTTCAGTATCTTTTCTCAAGGTACCTCACTTCAGTATCTTTTCTCAAGTACCTCACTTCAGTATCTTTTCTCAAGTACCTCACTTCAGTATCTCTTCTCAAGTACCTCACTTCAGTATCTCTTCTCAAGTACCTCACTTCAGTATCTCTTCTCAAGTACCTCACTTCAGTATCTCTTCTCAAGTACCTCACTTCAGTATCTCTTCTCAAGTACCTCACTTCAGTATCTTTTCTCAAGTACCTCACTTCAGTATCTCTTCTCAAGTACCTCACTTCAGTATCTCTTCTCAAGTACCTCACTTCAGTATCTTTTCTCAAGTACCTCACTTCAGTATCTTTTCTCAAGTACCTCACTTCAGTATCTTTTCTCAAGGTACCTTACTTCAGTATCTTTTCTCAAGTACCTCACTTCAGTATCTTTTCTCAAGTACCTCACTTCAGGATCTTTTCTCAAGTACCTCACTTCAGTATCTTTTCTCAAGTACCTTACTTCAGTATCTCTTCTCAAGTACCTCACTTCAGTATCTTTTCTCAAGTACCTCACTTCAGTATCTTTTCTCAAGTACCTCACTTCAGTATCTTTTCTCAAGGTACCTTACTTCAGTATCTTTTCTCAAGTACCTCACTTCAGTATCTTTTCTCAAGTACCTCACTTCAGTATCTTTTCTCAAGTACCTCACTTCAGTATCTTTTCTCAAGTACCTTACTTCAGTATATTTTCTCAAGTACCTCACTTCAGTATCTTTTCTCAAGTACCTCACTTCAGTATCTTTTCTCAAGTACCTCACGTCAGTATCTTTTCTCAAGTACCTCACTTCAGTATCTTTTCTCAAGTACCTCACTTCAGGATCTTTTCTCAAGTACCTCACTTCAGTATCTTTTCTCAAGTACCTTACTTAAGTGCAATTTTGAGGTACTTGTACTTTACTAAGGGCATTATTTCGTTTTAGGGAACTTTGTACTTTTCATATACATACATTTCAGTGGAAATATTGCACTTTTTATACTCCACTACATTTATCTGAACACATTAGTTACTAGTTCCTTTTTAAGAAAAAGATGTTGCATATATATAAAACATGGCACAAGTCCACGAAGATACTTTCAAATTCTAAGCCTGCCGACTTCAATAGGACGTAATCAGACCAGGTATAACTGGAACAACAACCACTTTCACATGACCTTTAAAGGTGAATGCATCCAGTATGGAATGCTCCCAAGCACTGAGATATAATAACATCATACTGTATACAATGTTGACTTTTTCTTTGACACTTAAGTACATTTACATTCCATATCAAGTCAAGTGCTCCTGCGTTGATTCCATTCAAACCCTTTTCTACTTTTATCTAACATAGAATTTGAATGGAGGACCAGCACTTTTACCAGGATGCTATTCTATTCTGGGTCTTTATTAGGGATGCTCGATATTGGCTTTTTTACCGATACCGATATTCCGATATTGTCCAACTCTTAATTTCCGATATCAACCGATATCAACCGATACCGATATATGCAGGGTTTCCCCCCCAAAAAAACTGAATAATTTCAGGTAACTAATAATTTCACTGTATGCAATATTGTTATTGTTTTTTTATTTTTTTTAAACCGATACCGATATTTTCCGATATCACATTTTACTGCCGATATCGGCCGATAATATCGGACATCCCTAGTCTTTATACTTGTAGTTAAATAAAGGAACTGTATACTTCTTCCATCACTGCCTGTCTCGGTCTGACACACTCCGACACCGGAGTACCAGACTCACTCAACAGACAGGACCCGACTTCTCAGCAACACCTCAGTGCTAAAGACTATCTTTGTTCCATCGTAAGCCGATAGACAAAGATTATCTTATTGTGCTTTTAGGAAACTTGGCCATTGGTATGGCAATGAACGCTGGTTTCAAATTTAGCCTTTGAATGCTGAGTGAAAGTCCAGTTTACATGAGGACATGGTGTTGTTTGGAATCATCCAATTACTTGGTTTTGCATGGTTGGCTTATTCTACAATAAAATAAATGTTCCTTTACAACATTACAAAACTCCTACTTTACAATAGCACAAACAAGTCGACGTGTACTTTTCGAATATACGAATGAATGAGTTTATTTTGAACATAAATTAAAAACAATAAAATAATAAACAGATTATTAAAAAACAAACAAACAAGCAAAACAGTAATGTTGGAAAAGGAGTAGGATGAAGTGTAAACGTATGTATTCCTACCCCCTTCACACTCTATTATCCTATGCAACTCATAGTAACTCATTTTCATACAACCCAAATGTCCACACTATGAAAAGAAATTATTATGAAAAGAAAATATCAGTAATGATACTAATGATAATCCCGCCGAGCACTAGCCCCCGGACAGGGACGTCAAGCGGTCAACACAACGCCTCCTCATCCATACACCTCTGAGATATAATCCTTTTATATGTTTTTTTAAATAATTTATATTTGTGCTTTGTTTTAATTTCACACTCAAACCATTCCACAGATCCACTCCACAAACTGAAATGCACATAGTCTTCATTGTTGAATGAACAGCCTGTTTCTTGAAATTAGACTCTCCTCTTAACTCATTCTGCGCCAAACCCGAACTTTCTCGGGTTTCAAATCCAACCGTTGAGCGCCAAACCCGAGATAGTTCGGGTTTAGATCCTTTTTTATTTTTTTTTATTTTCCCAATCTAAACACTCACACAGACCTGCCTGTGTCTCCCTGGCACCGCTGCCTACGTTATAATTGCAATGCCGATCGAATCCCGACAGTGGCAGTATCACCTGCCTTTTGAACTGGGTCTCTCAGTTGTCTCTCAGTGCCTCAGTACCTCTGGCTGCAGGAATCCCCTCCCCCTCAAAGTGGATCAGCACACAGCTATCTGTCGCCGATTTGCTCGTCTGAAACCTATTGTTTTCCGTATTATAGCCAGGCCCAATGCACACCAGTAATGGCGATCGCGATGGAACTATTGCGATTATTCATTTTGGAGTACCTTCTGACTAAGGTAAGGTCTATTTTAGGTATATTTTACTGAACCTAAAACATGCTTTTGTATTGATCACAGCGTTGTATTTTACCGAACCTAAAACATGCTTTTGGTAACGATCGCAGCTTCGTAAAACGACCCCCCCCAACCTTGATGATTTTGTGACGAAACATCTATATTGGTATATACCTTTGATTTGGAAATAATATAGGTTTCAGGCAAGCAACCAGAACGATTTGCGCATTTGCATATAACACGTCATATCTCACTATCTAGAAAACGAGACTGGATTATTTTGAAACAGGGCGATCTTTAGCGTGGAATAGCGCACAAACAAAAGTATGTAGAAATGAACTGGTTTGTCCATGTTGGACTATAAATAGTGCCTGTCAAATGAGCCATACTATTGTCTCCATAGCTATAATTATATAATTAATATAACGTTGACATGAACGTGCGGCACACTTCATAGGTTTCGTTTCGCGGTAAACGAAACGCTGATGTCATCGGACTTTAAAAAAAAAGTTACGACCCTATCATATCATGTCTTGTCCCTATTCCTAAAAAGAACAATGTGCGTAATAGCCTCACTAACCTGAGACCTATTGCTCGGACATGCCACATCATGAAATGTTTTGAAAGGGTTGTGCTGGGCCACCTCAGGGAGCAGGTGGCACCTTATTTGGACCCCTTGCAATTTGCATATAGGAAGAGTGTAGGAGTCGACGATGCACTGATTTTTATGTTGCAACAAATGTATAGCCACCTTGATTTTTCTAGCGCCTTCAATACAATCCAGCCACATATCCTAGCAAACAAAATGATTCAGCTTAAACTGCACAACTCAACCATCTCTTGGTGCACGAAATATCTTGTTCCTCGACCTCAGTTTGTTAGGCTGGATGACATAGTATCGGATGTCATCTGGACAAAAACTGGAGCCCCCCAGGGAACAGTTTTGGCTCCTTTCTCTTTATTCTATATACTGCGGACTGCAGACACAGCGAGGCCATGTGCCATATGCAGACATTCTCAGATGATACTGCTCTTATCGGTCTCATCAACAAAGGTGATCACGGGCCTATAAAAAGGAGATAGACTCATTTGTCCATTGGTGCAATGCCAACTTCTTGGAATTAAACATCGAAAAAACCAAGGAGTTGGTCATCAACTTCAGTAGGAAGAAGGTGAATGTCTCTCCTGTCATCATTAGGGGGCAGGAGGTTGAAATAGTCCAGTCCTATAGATATCTTGGCGTTCACCTGGACGGTAAGCTGGACTGGAAGCAGAACCAGGACTAAACTGAACACCATTTTATCTTTTGAAGGCCACCCACTGTTCAGTATTTTCGATGATCTGCGAAGCTCATTTAGTAATAGATTGTTGATGCCTCAATGCTCTACTGGTGGTCCTTTGTTCCTGCTGCGGTTAAATTTTTTTGTTAAGAGGCTCTCCTATTGTGTTGTGTATCCTGTAGTGTATCATGTAACTGTTTCTTTCATGTTTGTATATGTGTATTCGCTCTGGTGGCAAACCATGTTTCCCCTCTGGGATTAAGAAATAAACGATACGACTTCCGGTTTACGGTCAGATCGGATGGCGGCGTGAATTCTCCGAGCTCAGCGACCACTCCACTTATATATTAATTATGACGTTAATTTCACGACATACATTCACATATTACTTCACAGAGATGGCGAATCAATTATCGAATAAGAAGGGGACATTAAATGAGGTGGATGGTGACTTTATCAGGACTCTGTTCCAGTGGCGGCTCGCCACTAGGGGCGCTCGGGCGCCGCCCCCCCTCAGGCCCTACCCTGGTTATATGAGAGAACAAGAAAAATAATTTTTGAGTTTTTTGTTTTATAGCCCTATAAATAATATAAACATGTTTAAAATTAATAATATTTACTCATTTTAAGTATGTTTGTGTTTCCAATGCACAATATAACGTTATTATATTAAATAAAAAATACTCGTTTTCTTGAACAGGAAGTGACTCACTTTTTTTTTTTTATTATAATTTTTTTGTATTTCTCGGCCCGGGCTAGACGCGATAGCGCTCTGAGTGCGCGTCACGGTTTGATCGCTGTATCCGTCGCAGCCAATCAGTGCGTAACGCGTTGTGCGTTGAAATATGACTATTATGTTGGAATCCGGGCGCGATTTGAAGCGGTCTAGCCAGTAGCGTCAAGAATTTCTGTAGCCGCATTTCGCGGCTCTCTGATTGGCCGACGCCAGTATTTTTTTCCGTAGCAGAATTTCACAGAGACGATCTCTGATTGGCCGAATCCAATTTCTAATGTTCCAATTCTAGCTTATTCCTAGGTTGGTCCGTTGGTGGTAGAGATAGTTGTGTTGTTGTGAGATGCAGCTGTTTGTCTTAGAGCGTGCCGTGACTGCAAGTTCTTTAGACTGTTAAGCTTAGGCACTCTTTCAAAGTTGGTTAAGGTTAGAGTTTGTCTTAGAGCATGGCGATAGCACGCCAGGTAGTTTGCAGTCTGTTCGATGCGGAAATGGACAAAGGAATGAAGTACTTGTGTGGTGCTAACTGCTAACAAGCTAACACTTGGCTAACAAGCTATATGGCGGATGCAGTCTGGACACAGTGGACAGTGGTCTGGAATACATCAACAGTGGATTATACACTTTATCAAGGCAAGCCCTCCTGCCCTGGACGTGTCAACTAAACAGTGAGTCTCTCTCTCTCTCTCTCTCTCTCTCTCTCTCTCTCTCTCTCTCTCTCTCTCTCTCTCTCTCTCTCTCTCTCTCTCTCTCTCTCTCTCTCTCTCTCTCTCTCTCTCTCTCTTTCTTTTGGATTGAAAATACGTGGATTATGGCTTGTTCAATATCGTCTATGTTTGAATGAATGAATGAATGAAAACTTTATTAACAGATTGCAGAATGGGTACAATACAGTACGGCTCAATACACACAATTGTTAAGGGGATGCAGACCAGAGAAAGACGTTTGTCTTGTTTACATCAGGGTCCCAGATTTTCAATTCATATCGATAGTTTAATAGCTAGCCTTGGCTCGTTTAACAATATGCAAAATATGTGTACAGCCCTGTACTCATACTGAAGTTATTCTTGGTATATAATACTACATATACTAGGTCTGATTGTGTAACGAATCGATTCCACGTCGCGCTGTGTGTGAGAGAGAGAAGGAGAGAGGGAGATATCTGCGTGTGTTTGGAGACGGAGCAAGTTTTGTTTCTAACTTTTCTATTTATATATTGTGTTTCAAGTTGTGAATTAGACTATACTTTATTTGACTGGTTGTGTGTTGTTGTAGTAACAGCTGAGCGACTCGTTCATAAGAGCCGATTCATTGCCGTGAGCGTGAGTCGAATCGCTCACGTCTTGCCATGAGTCGGTTGCGTGGTACTGTACATGTTTGCAAAATGTTTTGGTATAGCGCCCCTAGTGGAGAGAGAACCAGCAGCCGCTACTGCTCTGTTCCGTGCTGAGCTCGACGCTAGCATGCTCTTGCTAACCAACAGGAGCTAGCTAGCACGGAGCCAGGAGGAGCTAGCTAGCACGACCACGCGGATCACCAAAGTTGAAGAAAGGATGGCAGAGGTGGCAATCGGGCGCATAGAATTTTTTTAAATGGCCCCACGGAGAAATCTGGACATCCACGCGCTTTCATCTTTTGCTGCCTGCGGTTCCCTACACGACAGGTTATTCTACGAGAGGCAAGAAAACACCCTCCGAAAATGGGCAACTATACACTCAGGTTCGCCGCCGACTTCAGCAACCATACCGCCAGGCGCCGCAGGGCCTTCTCGAAAGCCATGGGGATTGCTCGTGAGAGGGGCATAGAAGCATTCCTAATTTACCCTGCGACTCTGAAAATCAAGGAGGGCCGCGGAGTTGTGTCCTGCAACCACCTATTTACATTGGCGTCCAAAGCGGAGCGGTTCCTCAGAGGCGACATGGCGACGTCCACCCCGCCCGAGGATGGTGAGCTGCCCCCGGCGGGGCAGACGGTGAGCACCGGGGAGTAACAGGACTTCGGGCCTTGGTTAGCTTAGCGCAAGCTGTGCTGACTATCGGGCTCTTTCAACTAACTATAACGTTCCACTCGCCTAACACGGCCTTTCGGTCCAACAGAACGATAACATTCATGGTATTATCTACGCCAGGGGTAGGCAACCCTAGGCACGCGTGCCTGCATAGGCACGCGGGGGCATTTTCATAGGCACAGGGGGCAGCATTAAAAAAAAGAAGAAAAAAAACATTATAATATTTATTTTTTATTTTCTTTGCTTTGAAATATTATAGTGAAATATTTTGCACTGTTGTCACATTTATCTTGTTGAAATCCTCCCACAGGTTCTTTTTACTACCACCTTTATTTGTTTATTATTTCAATTTAGCTGGAAATACATTGCTACATCATTCAGTAACATTTGCAGAGCCTTATAACAAATACATTATTACGGTCACCATTGTTACCAGTGGGATTAATCAACAAATTTTATTATTTATTTTTCTATTTCATTGAACATTGCACATGTTAAAAGCCATTTTTTTACTCAAAATGTGAGTATTACCAAGTCAACTTGTGTTCTTAAAACAATGACAATAAACATAGTTTTATTAGGTTGAAATAATGTGGTTGTGTACTTATTTTTCTGTTAACTTATTATGGATTGAAAACTGAAAACCTTAATGCACAGTAACTGAACTCAATATTTTAAAGTTCTGGTAACTTATTATTATTTATTTTTTTACAGTGTAGTCTTGCGATCAATCAAAACTTATTTACACGATATACCTCACATTCACCCTTCATTCACATCCTGGTGTTCTCCTGGTGTTCTCCATTAGGCCTGTAGGTGGAGCTATGACAGCACACGTACAGTACACACACCGATGGTGTGTGATGTGTCCAAAAATGAATGGACATGAATGAGTGAAATGGACACTCTGCATTGCATCCCCCCCCCCCCCCTCCAACTCAGATTTAGGGTTGATACAACCATCATAATAATATTGTTAATAATAACAATAACAATAATGATGTAATAATGTAAAAATTATCATTAAAAAGACCTGATTATGAGAAGAAAAAAATTACGATGCATGGAATATTGTTGAGGCACACTAGTTACAACTATATTTCAAACAGGCACTCCATGTCAAAAAGGTTGCTGACCCCTGATCTACGCTATATATTTCCAGAAATGGGTATGTACACTGACTATTTTCAGATATAATTCAGACGACTTGTGCTTTTTGACGCATTGGTCCTTTTTTATTGTCTGAGCATTGAGTGGTTTTATGTTTTTCTTTCCATTCGAATCGCTCTGTATTATGTTTGTTCTCACGCTCTGATCTCAATAGGACCTTAACAAATGGTTATATAACTGCTATGGTACTATACTCCAAACTAATTACATTCAGTCATACTGCAGCCTTCTTAGACTATGGCTCATTTGAACATATTGATCTGGAATACAGGGGGCCTCAATATACCGCATAAACGCACAAGTGTACTAACGTGGCTAAAAAAGAAGGAAGTGGACCTTGCATTACTGAGTGAAACACACCTTTTATTGGTGGATAACGCAAGACTGGCAAATACATTTTACCATAACATAAGTTATTCTTCTTTTGACACCAAGTCCCGTGGGGTAGCCATAATAACGAAGCGGAAATTGAATATTAAACTGTTAGATGTGTGGTCCGATGCAGAAGGCCGAATTACTATTGTGAAAATAGAATGTTCAAACCGAAAAATTGCGCTGATTTCTGCTTACGCTCCTAATGTGTATGACACTAACTTTTATGCTGTTCTCACTGCAGCAATGCTGAAACTACCTGATTACTCATTAATAGTAGGAGCTGATTTTAATGCAGTTTGGGATCCATTGATTGATAGGTCCAGTCACGCTGAAACCCCTGATCAGAAGCAAGCTACCACGGCCCTACAAGCCTGGTCTAAGGACACAGGGGTAATCGATATGTGGCTATCACTCAACCCATCCGCGAGAGATTATTCCTTCTTCTCATCGAGACATAAGACTTTTTCCAGGATTGATTATGTTTTTTCTTCCCCACGGCTCTTTGATAGCTTTGATGTTGACTTATTACCCATAGCACTTTCAGACCACAAAGGTATCCTACTTAAGGTTTCACGTCCTGTGCCCCTAGGTGGCGCTTTAACTTTACACTGCTGAAAAACGGGGACTTAGAGAGGCGATTGCAGATATGCAACAGGGCAAGGCTCCCGGATGGGACGGCATCCCACCGGAAATCTATCTCGCATTCTGGGATGTACTCGGTCCCACTTGCCCTCTTAGTCCCGGTCTTTTCGCCTTATCTCTCGAACCTTTAGCTCAATATATAAGACAATCCCAAATTATATCTCCTGTTTCAATTCAGGGCACACAGCACCATATCAGCTTATATGCAGATGATGTACTCCTGTTTATGTAGAATCCCTCCGTCTCTCTACCTGATCTTCTCAATGTGATCGATGAGTTTGGCAGCCTATCGGGCTTTAAGATCAACTGGCCAAAATCTGCTTTTCTTCCACTTAATGAGCCTGCGAAGGCTACCATCCTGCCTGCAAACATACTTATGGTGGAGCATTTTAAATGTCTCGGTATTGAAATATTCCCTACTATTAGCCAGACGATACGGTATAACTACTCCAGCTTGGGTGACAGGATTACAAATGACTTCAACAGATGGTCCAAATTAAAAAAATCAGTACAGGCCCGTGCGTCAATGATTAAAATGAATATTTTACCCAGAATTTATTTGATAAGCTCAATGCTCCCGTTGCCTCCTCCTGTTGGTTATTGGCAGAAGTTGCACTCTGCCTCATATAAATTCGTTTGGAATAATAAACGCCCGCGCTTGAAGAGATCAACTGCCCAAAGAAGTAAACTCGATGGAGGCTTAGCATTTCCAGACTTTATATTATTTTCAAGCTTTCTCTCTGAGACCTTTGATCACTTGGTTTGACGCTCAAGCAGCTGTGTCCTGGCGACCATTGGAGGAGAAGATGGTGTCCCCACATAGACTGCAAGATATTGTGTATACCAACATTTCAATTAAGCAATGCAAATTACGATTTGGCCCGCTTATCACACATGTGATCCAGACCTGGCGTGATACCCAGAAAGCATGTACTAACCGCCATAAATGGCATACACATTCCCCTCTATTTAATAACAATTTACTCCTTATTGGACAACAACCTATTAGGTACCCTAGATGGGAAAAGAAAGGCATCCATACGCTGGGGGACATCTTCGATAACTCTGGTCTCCGATCTTTCCAAGATCTATAATAATAATAATAATAATTGTAGCTAAGGGGCTACACAACCCGGACTGTATTGATATGTTAGATTAAACCACTAATGCAGAATATTAAATTAGCTAGACAGTATAGGTACACAAAATGGCGGACACTCTATTAACGGCGCGGGGACAGGGATACAAGTTGAACAAGCATTTTAATAGTAATAGCAACATACATATTCTATAAACACAGCTCTCCTTTAATAATGGAATGTCAGGGCAACAACGTCAGAGGTAACGATAGTCTTTAACTACTAGTACTCGACCATTGAAGCGTGGAGTGGATTGAGAAGAAGCACGTCGAACAGGGAAAAGCAAGATGGTGGATGGAGACGGTGGTCCTCTAGAGTTCCTACTCCAGAGGGCTGCAGACACACTTAGGATAATCCGTTCGTCGCTGGGGAGGAAAGGTTCTCGTACGGAACCGGTCCTTGTATTCCTAGCGCCCGATGGCAGGATTAATAGCTATTAGTCCAAAAGCCCGTTGGCATGGTGATAGCTAGTTAGCCCCCTTTTGTACTTAAGGCTAACCCGCAGAAAGTCTTTAATAGGTCTTGTAGATCCGGGACGTTGCTGAGTTCAACTATAACGATACGTTACTTCGCTCACACAAGTCACTATACTGTGCCAATAGTGGCTCGACAATATTATAGTTTTATCTAATTAGCCGTTCGGCTCTCTATAACGATACGTTGCTTTCGGTCTGTGTACAACTGCACCAAACGTCTTCTCCACAACACACTCTGTAGCTGGTTACCTGTGGACTGAGTCTGTTCACCCACACAGAACAGTATACTCTCTCAGGACTTGCCTGGGCATGTTTCGAACATGTCTACAGGGCGCGCGTGCTGGCGCCTACAGCGTTAAGAATGGGACATATACAAAAGGCGAATGATAAATACTGGCATGTAAAACAGATGACGTGAAGATATATATCTTATATATATAAACAATATATAAGTTATACAAAATAATAAACGCAGACTTTCAGTGTTAATCTGGACCTTCAGAACAATAATAATAATTCATTTAATTTATATAGCGCTTCTCAATGACCCGAAGTCGCTGACAATAGTCGGGAGCAAAGTAAAAACAAAGAAACAAAAACAAAGAAACAAAAACAAAGAAGCAACAAAGAAACAAAAACAAAAGGAAGATGAGACCATGGGGGGAACAGGGAAGACAGCATGATAGCACAAAAGACAGGAGACAGACATCAATCAGGTTGGAGGGGGGGGGGGGTTTATGGGTGGGGGGGGGTTGAAGGCAAGGGAGAACAGGTGGGTTTTGAGGCGAGCTTTGAAGGTGGAGAGTGTAGGGGAGTCTCTGATGGACTGAGGGAGGGAGTTCCAGAGTCGGGGTGCAGTGCGAGAGAAGGCCCGATCACCAAAGTTTTTGAGTTTGGATGTCGGGACAGTGAGGGAGGCAGTGGAGGAGGACCGGAGGGAACGGGTGGGGCGGTAGGGAAGAAGGAGATCAGTCAGGTAGGGGGGGGGGGGCAGGCTGTGGAGGGCTTTGAAGGTGAGGAGTAGTGTTTTAAAGTTTATGCTGTGTTTGATCGGGAGCCAGTGGAGAGAGTGGAGGACAGGAGTGATGTGTTCACGGGACCGGGTGTTAGTGAGGAGGCGGGCGGCTGAGTTTTGGACCATTTGCAGTTTATGGAGGGAGCTGGAGGTGATGCCAGTGAGGAGGGAGTTGCAATAGTCCAGGCGGGAGGAGATGAAGGCGTGTATGAGGGATTCAGCAGCAGGGGGGGAGAGGCAGTGACGGATTTTTGCAATGTTGCGGAGGTGAAAGTATGATATTTTTACGATGGAGCGGACATGGGGGTCAAATGAGAGGGTGGGGTCAAGGAGGACACCAAGGTTTCGGACTAGGGGGGAGGGGGTTATGGTGGAGTCATTGATGGTGAGTGTGATGGGTCCGGATCTGGTGAGGGTGGTTTTGGTGCCAATAATGAGAAGTTCCGTCTTATCACTGTTCAATTTGAGGAAGTTGTGAGTCATCCAGGTTTGGAGTTCGGTAATGCAGGATTCGATGTGACTGAGGGGTGGGCTGTGGGGGGATTGTGTACTGATGTAGATTTGGGTGTCATCAGCATAGCAGTGAAAGTTGAGGTGGTATTTACGGATGATGTGACCAAGGGGGAGAATGTAGCAGATGAAGAGCAGGGGGCCAAGGACTGAGCCTTGGGGGACCCCCTGTGTGACTGGGGAGGGGGAAGAGGTGTGGCCGGAGAGGGAGATGAATTGGTGTCTGTCTGTGAGGTAGGAGGAGAACCAGCCAAGTGCTGTGCCCTCAACACCCAGTTGGTGCAGCCTTTGGAGGAGGATGGAGTGACACACTGTGTCAAAGGCTGCACTGAGATCGAGTAGGATCAGGATGTTGAGGGCAACGGAGTCAGCGGAGATGAGGAGGTCGTTGATGACTTTAACCAGTGCAGTTTCGGTGCTGTGAGCGGGACGGAAGCCAGACTGAAGGGGTTCGTAGAGGGTGTTGGACTGGAGATGGGAGTGGAGTTGGGAGGCAGCAATGCGTTCGAGTGTTTTGGAGAAAAAAGGAAGATTGGATATGGGGCGGTAGTTGGAGAGGTTGGATGGGTCGAGAGTGGGTTTTTTGAGGACAGGGGTGACAGCGGCGAGTTTATAGGGGGAGGGGACATGGCCTAGGGATAGTGACTGGTTGAAAAGGGCGGTGAGGTGGGGGATGAGAGCAGGGAGGCAGGCTTTGGTGAGAGTAGTGGGGAGGGGGTCAAGGGAGCAGGTAGTGGTCTTGGAGGTGGTCATGAGGTCCATGATGAAGGAAGGAGGAGTCGACTGGGGCGAAGGCAGTAAAAGGGGTGGGAGGGATGGAGTCAGGTGGGGGGGGAAATGATAGTGGGGGGGGGCGAGGGTGGGGGAATTGGCAGTCAGTGAGCTGTTGATTTGAGATATTTTATTATTGAAGGAGAGGAGAAACGAGTTGCAGAGGTCAGGGGAGGAGAGTGATGGAGATGGATATGATCTCTCCGGAACCTCCTTTTTCTTTTATTTACAAATAAGAGCAGCCCTGAGGGCTCATGGCGTTCCATGGGATGTTCCACTGTCACAAATTATTTTATGACAAAGAGACATCGAGAGGCTTCGTTTCTGACTTTTATCGCCATTTACGTACGTCCTCGTATAAGGACCTCCCCCTGGATACGATTTGGAGAAAGGATGTCCCGTAGTTGGATGTAGATTTTGATTGGGATGCAGTGTGGGAAAATATCCGGCTGTCCTCACGCAATCCAGATCACCATCAGACCTGACTCTCGATGTACCTTATGTCCAAACGGTGCCATCGGAACATTTATGCATATGTACTGGGAATGTCCTCCTGTTGAGCTTTTTTGGGAAGAGATTACCACCCAGCTATCATATATTTTCTCTCTGACTATACCTGCCCTACCTTCTGTATTATTACTGAATGAGGTTTCCCAATTACCGACCTTTACACATGTGAAGAGACTCATTTTAGCCGGCCTCACAGCAGCCAAGAAATTGATTGCCTCATGGTGGATACACCCAGACAAGCTATGCCCGAAGGTATGGATTCTTACCTACCTCAATGTGATATATCTGGAGATATCCACTGCACGAGTTTTAGGGGTTAACGAAGCAAATATTGCTATCTGGTTGGCAGCGGTTGCAAAACTTAAAGAGCGCATATAACGTTCAATTGCTAGATAATCTATTATATATAATGTATTTAACTCGCGTTGAGGTCCTGGGGTGAGTGGGGGGGGGGGGGGGGGGGAACGAGCGCGTGCCATTGTCCACTTGTTTTTTCTTTTTGTTTTTTCTTGTAATTTTAATTATGTATATATTTCTGGGCCCCCTTTAGCTGTGGGTCTGGTGGTCGTGGGCTCGGACTGGGGGGGGCCGTGGTTCGGGGTCTCTGCGGGTCGAGGCGTGATGCTTTGGCCCGCGGGGGGCGCCGGACTCCGGGTCCTCCAGGGTTGGGGTTCGCGGCTGCCGGGCCTGGAGATGGAGGGGGCTCAGGAAGGCCATTCTATAGTAAATGTTTTATTTTCCTTATACTTTGTGACAACTTATTTGAGCTGGTTATGTGTGTGTTCTGGGCCCCTTTGGTTGTGTCGGAGGGTCACGGGCTCGGGTGGGGGGGGGCCCTTGGTGATGCTCTGACTCGCTGGGGTGCCGGACTCGGGGCTCTCGAGGGTTGGGGACCGTGGCTGCGATGGTCGGTGAGGGAGGGGGCTGGGGGTTTTGGATGTATAATCTGTCTGGTTAATTGTCTGGTCATTGTTGTGTTGGTTGGTGTTTTTGGATGTCTTTTTGTGTATTATTGTTATTATTGTGTTGTGAGTTGTGTTGTTCCATGTTTGAAAATTGAAAATAAAAAAGATTTGATCACGAAAAAAAAGAAATAAACCATACCATACCATACCATACCATATCCCCGACAAGAAACAATCCAGCAGGAAGCAAGGTAGATGGAGCCGTGTAGTGCCTGGTCTAGCCCCACTGTGCTAGCAACCAATGGACTTCGACAAACTTAGCAAACGACTGGGCCCCACGAGGTGCATCAGTGTCCTGGATCTGACCCAAGGCATAGGCAGGGCCCCTGACAGACCAGGCCCAGGAACAGACTGCCTTCACAACACTGACGGGCTCAGTACCTGGGGCTCCTGCCACCTTCCAGAGAATGATGGACCAGACTCTCTGACCCCCACCAAGACTCTGTGACCCCTACCAAGACTCTGTGACCCCCACCAAGACCCTGTGACCCCCACCAAGACTCTGTGACCCCCACCAAGACTCTGTGACCCCCACCAAGACTCTACAGCAGCCTACCTGGATGACATCATTATCCCGTGTGGATTGGCCCCCTCACCTGACTGGGTTGGAGGCAGAGCCTGACGGGTTAATCCCAGAACGTGCAGAATGGGCCTGGACTCCAGGAAGTGGACTACTGGGGCGGCACTGCTGGACACAGATGTTAAGCTCCAGCCGAGGAACATTGAGACTATCCTGACCGCCTGAATGCCTTCTACAACAGAACTGCGTTTCCGCGTCTCTGATTGGCCAGGTCATTTCTGGTCATGTGACGCGTACGCCCAATCGTGGGACCGCAAGTTTCTACAATGGTTAAGCTTAGGCGCTCGTTCGAAGTTGGTTAAGGTTAGAGTTTGCGATAGAACGCCTGCCCTGATTCCGACGGTTAAGCTTAGGCACTCTTTCGAAGTTGGTTAAGGTTAGTTTGTCTTAGAGCATGGCGATAGAACGCCAGGTAGTTTGCAGGCTGTTAGACCCGGAAATAGGCGCAGAACTTGCTGTCCCACGATTGGCGCACATGTCACATGACCTGGCCAATCAGAGCGCAAAACTCGAACTCTGAAACGCAGTTCCGTCGTAGAAGGCATACACGCATCCTGACCTCAAGATTCAAGATTCAAGAGGTTTATTTGTCACATACATACCAGGGCATACAGTGAAATGCTGGCCATGACGGCTTTGATACTAATAATAGCAATAGCAATAATACTAATAATAAAATAGACATAATAAACAGGTAATAAAATAGACATAAATAGGCATGATCAAATAGACATGCTAAAGTCCTGAGATAGTGCAATAATAATAATAATAATGGATTGGATTTATATAGCGCTCTTCTCTGACTGACTGTTGCTCTGACCCAGAGCGCTTCACAGAGTCCATTATTCGTTCATACACAGTCATACCGGTGGTGGTAAGCTACAATTGCAGCCAGAGCTGCCCTGAGGCAGACTCACGGAAGCGTGGCGAATAATCAACGCCTACGGCCCCTCCGACCACCACCAACATTCATTCACATGCATACGAGGCAAGTAGGTTAAGTGTCTTGCCCAAGGACACAACGGCAATGGGATGGACATGGGCTTGAGCGGGATTCGAACCACCAACCCTTCGATCATTGGACGCCCCGCTCTACCCCTGAGCCACGCCGCCCCACAATGCAATACAGTGTTAGCTACGGAAGGATTTAAGGCACTGGGTTCAAGTTCAATATCAAGTTCAAGTTTGTTTTTATTTGTCAGAACAAAATACAGTATACTTTATAATGAAATGCTTGTTTCTGTATGCGCCCCTGAGAGTGTGCTACATACAGTAAAGAGAAAGTAAGTAAAAAAAATTAAGAAGTACAATACAGAGTAAAGATTAAAATGAGTACCAGTGAGGTAGAATGCAGAGGTACAACACTTGGGGTAGGGTGCAAATGAGGTATGAAAGAGTCCTATGAGTCCTATACAATATACAGTTTACTCTATATCCTTATGCTATACTTGCTATATCTAAGCTATACTATACAAGAACCACATCGGTTCTTTACTTAAAGTGACCTTTATTTTCCTCGTTCCTTTAAAGTGTCCTTTCCATTTTGTTTTAAAGTGACCGTTTGTGTGTGAGCGATTGCAGCATGTGTGTTGTGTGTGTGTGTTTGTGTGTGTTTGTGTATGTGTGTGTGTGTGCTCATGTGTACTTGTGAGTGGAGAGTTCAGTGTTCAGTGTTCTGATGGCCTGGGGGAAGAAGCTGAGCCGGAGTCTCTCTGACTTCGTCCCACCGCAAAAAAAACCTGGCCTTGTTTGTTATTATAGACATGTTGTGTTCAGCTTTGCTTCTATTGCAGCACCATTGAATGGTTTGGCCACGGAGAGGTTACGACCTCATGTCCCCTACGCTGCGACAGGCCCTGTGATACTGCCCCCTACTGGTCACTCCAGACTTCCAAGAGTCCTTCCTGGTCCAGACGGATGACTCAGATGGGACTTGGAGCTGTCCCAAGTTAAGAATGGAGAAGAACACGCCCCATCACTTACATCATCTGTAAGTTGCACGTTAAGAACACGCCCCATCACTTACATCATCTGTAAGTTGCACGTTAAGAACACGCCCCATCACTTACATCATCTGTAAGTTGCATGTTAAGAACACGCCAATCACTTACATCATCTGTAAGTTGCACGTTAAGAACACGCCCATCACTTACATCATCTGTAAGTTGCACGTTAAGAACACGCCCATCACTTACATCATCTGTAAGTTGCATGTTAAGAACACGCCAATCACTTACATCATCTGTAAGTTGCACGTTAAGAACACGCCCCATCACTTACATCATCTGTAAGTTGCACGTTAAGAACACGCCCCATCACTTACATCATCTGTAAGTTGCACGTTAAGAACACCCCCCATCACTTACATCATCTGTAAGTTGCACGTTAAGAACACCCCATCACTTACATCATCTGTAAGTTGCACGTTAAGAACACGCCCCATCACTTACATCATCTGTAAGTTGCACGTTAAGAACACGCCCCATCACTTACATCATCTGTAAGTTGCACGTTAATTGAACGCAATTACCCTGTTGTTGAGAAAGAATGTTTAGCCATTAAATGGGCAAACTGGCATAATCTGCTTGGACGAAAGTTCACCCTTCTAACTGACATGCCCCTTGAAATAGATGAGCAGAGAGATGAAGAGATGCAGAGAATAAAAAAGATAATAATGCAAGAGTAAGCCGTGGTTCTTGGGACCTGCAGGATTACTTTGTTTTCAGGAGAACACAGGGCAGAAGGGCACGTGGGAGAACGTTGATGATGCCCGCTGAGAGGAGTGCTCTGGTCACAGCCTGGAGCTACATTTACATTTAGTCATTTAGCTGACGCTTTTATCCAAAGCGACTTACAAGTTCTGTACGACAAGCCATCAGGAAGGGCACAACTCTATCAGCTGAGTAACAATGTTCATCAAAGTGTTGAGTGTTACAGTGTAGGTTAGTTTATTAGGACAAGTGCATGACAGTAAGGTTAGTTAGGGTTAGATTTATTTTTCATTTCATTTTAGATATTGGTTGAAGAAGTGCATCTTTAGTCGACGGTGAAAGATTTGACGGTATTAAAGGACAAAACTATGAGCCGTTTTATAAAACATTCTGAGTCATTATTAATAATAGAAAAGTTTATTTCACCGTGGCCACAATGAAAGGACAGTTTACAGACAGATACATCATGTTTACACACTAGCGTCTGGCCATAAAGTGACCAGGAGGTCTGGGCAGAACATAGTTTATACACACTTGCAAGACGTAACATTAGAACAGATATGATGATGAAAGTAAATAGAAATGGTTCCCAGTTACGGGAAGTAACAATAACCTTGCTTTGGCTGGCTGGGGAGATAACTTTGGTACCTTGGAGTCTCTTAAAGAGACACACACACATTACACTAGTTGGTCACACTGAAACAGTCAAGCTGTAAAATGACAAAATGATATCTCAACACAGATCTATAATGACATGATAATATTTTCCACCACAGCGGCTTCTCCTTGATGACCCTCCCGGAGCTCGGATAGGAGTAGGTCTGAGGCGGCCAGAAGATGCAGAGCGTAGGGGTCTTGAGGGTGTGTAGTTAGAGACCATCAACCGGAGGTAGGCGGGAGCCGTTCCCTTTGTAGTGGAGAGAGTATGTGGCAACCCCTGGGCTCACGGCAGAGGACACGCCCGTCCAGCTAGGAGAGGTAATTGACCTGTTCACTCCCTTATGTCACTTATGTTATTTTGAAATCTCAGCCAATTGGCAGGTGGGTGTGTGTGGACGCAGTTCCGTCGTAGAAGGCATACACGCATCCTGACCTCAAGATTCAAGATTCAAGAGGTTTATTTGTCACATACATACCAGGGCATACAGTGAAATGCTGGCCATGACGGCTTTGATACTAATAATAGCAATAGCAATAATACTAATAATAAAATAGACATAATAAACAGGTAATAAAATAGACATAAATAGGCATGATCAAATAGACATGCTAAAGTCCTGAGATAGTGCAATAATAATAATAATAATGGATTGGATTTATATAGCGCTCTTCTCTGACTGACTGTTGCTCTGACCCAGAGCGCTTCACAGAGTCCATTATTCGTTCATACACAGTCATACCGGTGGTGGTAAGCTACAATTGCAGCCAGAGCTGCCCTGAGGCAGACTCACGGAAGCGTGGCGAATAATCAACGCCTACGGCCCCTCCGACCACCACCAACATTCATTCACATGCATACGAGGCAAGTAGGTTAAGTGTCTTGCCCAAGGACACAACGGCAATGGGATGGACATGGGCTTGAGCGGGATTCGAACCACCAACCCTTCGATCATTGGACGCCCCGCTCTACCCCTGAGCCACGCCGCCCCACAATGCAATACAGTGTTAGCTACGGAAGGATTTAAGGCACTGGGTTCAAGTTCAAGATCAAGTTCAAGTTTGTTTTTATTTGTCAGAACAAAATACAGTATACTTTATAATGAAATGCTTGTTTCTGTATGCGCCCCTGAGAGTGTGCTACATACAGTAAAGAGAAAGTAAGTAAAAAAAATTAAGAAGTACAATACAGAGTAAAGATTAAAATGAGTACCAGTGAGGTAGAATGCAGAGGTACAACACTTGGGGTAGGGTGCAAATGAGGTATGAAAGAGTCCTATGAGTCCTATACAATATACAGTTTACTCTATATCCTTATGCTATACTTGCTATATCTAAGCTATACTATACAAGAACCACATCGGTTCTTTACTTAAAGTGACCTTTATTTTCCTCGTTCCTTTAAAGTGTCCTTTCCATTTTGTTTTAAAGTGACCGTTTGTGTGTGAGCGATTGCAGCATGTGTGTTGTGTGTGTGTGTTTGTGTGTGTTTGTGTATGTGTTTGATTGATTGATTGATAACTTTATTAACAGATTGCAGAATGGGTACAATACAGTACAGCTCAATACACACAATTGTTAAGGGGATGCAGACCAGAGAAAGACTTTCGTCTTGTTTCCACCAGGGTCCCCCATTTTCAATTCATCAGGACATATATGACATACATGACATACAGATAGTCAGTACTGCTACATCTATACATTTATGACATACCAGATTTGCAAATACAGTACTGTTTGTGATACAGAAGGAGTCAAGAAAAGGGAGTATATACATTTGACGTAGAAACTGTACATTGGAGGAGGTTGGGTGGGGGGGGTTGGGTACACTGGGATATTGACAACCATACTGGGTAATTTACATTGGAGGTGGTTGGGGGGGGGGGGGGCACACTGTATAGACAAGCAAAACTGTACATTGAGGGGGGGGAGACTCTGTACAAACAAACAAAATTGTACATTGGACTATTGACAAAACCATACTAGGTAAATTACTGTACATTGGAGGGGGTTGGGTTAGGATATTTACAGGGGCCAGTGTTGAATTGCAGTCTCCCGTAGGTGTCTCTTGAGAGAGGTTTTGAAAGTGGGTAGTGATCCACATTCCTTTACAGCTTTGGGTAGGGCGTTCCACATTGATGTGGCATAATTGCGAAACGTGTTTAGTCCCTTATTTGAGCCGAATCTGGGTTTAACATGATTTGTGGAGCTCCCTCTGGTGTTGTGATCGTGGTATTCACTGACCTTTGGGAAGTATTTTGCCATGTACATGGGTACCTTGGTCGTGTAGTGTATCTTGTAGACCAGGCCCATTGCAAGTTGCTGTACTCTGTCATCTACTCTAAGCCATCCTAGGTTGTCAAAGTGGGCAGGGGTGAGGTGGGTTCTAGGAGTAAGGTCAAGCAGTAGTCTGACCAGTTTGTTTTGAGATGTTTGTAATTTTGTTTTTAGCGCCTTTGAGGTGCTTTGGTACCATGAGGTGCAAGCATAGTCGTAGTACCCCTGAATGAGTGCTCCTGCCAGAGTCTTCAGGGTATTCTTGTTTACCAGAGAGGAGATCCGGTACAAGAATCGAGTTCGTTGGTTGACTTTTTTTATTACATTGGATGCCATTTTGTCACAGGAGAGATTAGCCTCTAGGATGGAACCCAGGTAGGTAATTTCATCTTTCCTTGTGACAATATTGTCACCCACTGTAACTGAGAAGCCGTCGGTCTTGCTGAGTTTGTTATTTGAACCGAAGAGAATGGACTCTGTTTTGCCCATGTGTAATGATAGTTTGTTATCAGCGAGCCATATGCAGATTCTGCCTAGTTCCGAGCTGAGGGTTTTTTCAACCTGTAACTTGTTCTTGTCAGAGACCAGCAGGGCTGAGTCGTCCGCAAACAGGAACAAGTTGCAGTCACAAGCTGACGACATGTCATTTGCATAAATTAGGAACAGTAGCGGTCCTAGTATGCTTCCTTGTGGAACACCACAGCTCACTGTGAGAGGGGGGGATAGGGTACCGTTTACCTCCACCATCTGTTCCCTCCCCTCAAGGTAGGATTGCATCCAGCTCACTGATAGACTATCAAAACCAATTGCTTTTAGCTTGTCAATCAGAATGGAGTGATTGACCGTGTCAAAGGCCTTTTGTAGGTCCAGCATGACCATGCCGCAGTATTTGCCTGCGTCCACCACTTGTTTGATGTGGTCATTCAAATAGAGAAGGCATGTGTCAGTGGAGTGGGATGTTCTGAAGCCAGATTGGAATTCGTAGATTAGATTTTTTTCCGCTAGGTACTTTTCGACCTGTTCGTAGACTATTTTTCCATGACTTTCGAGATGGAGGTGAGAATAGAAACAGGGCGGTAGTTGCCTGGGTCTAATTTGCTGCCCTTTTTGTGCAGAGGGGTCACCCTAGCAATTTTGAAGTCCTTGGGGACGTGTCCCTGTTTTATGGAGAGGTTTATTATGTGTGTGATGATTGGGGTGATGGCGGCTGCTGAGTCTCTGAGGAATTTGGAGGGGATGTTGTCATGGCCAGTGGCCTTGTTAGGTTGGAGGGCGCTCAGTTTATTGAGTACCTCATCTGTTGTTACCATTTCCAGCTTGAAGTCGTCCTTGCGGACCCCTAGGTTTTTGTAGTAAGCTACTATGTGTTCTACCCCATAAAGCCCTGAGTGGGAGGGTAGTTTGTTTACCAGTGTTGTGGCTATGTTTGTGAAGAAAATGTTTAAGTAATTGGCTACATCCAGCTTGTCTGTGATGAGCGTGTTGTCCGTTTTTATGTTTATGTTTGAGAATCTGGTTTTAAGTTTTTTACTGCATCCTAGTTGATTATTGAGTAATTTCCAAAGTTCACGTGGTTTGTTTTTGTTTTCCTCAGTTTTGTCATTGATGAAATTCTTTTTTGCAGTTTTGATCATGGAGTTTACGTCGTTTCTTAGTCTGTTTCTTTCTAGTTTGAGTTCAGTCACGTGGGCTTGGAGTTCACTGCTCGTGCTTTTAGTAAGCTTTGACTGACTTTTACGAAACTCAGAGCATTTTTTGTCTCTGGTTTTCATAGCGGCCAGTATTTCGGAGTGCATCCACGGCTCAGCGCGATTTTTTACCCTGGTGGTTCTTAGGGGGGCCATGTCGTTTAGTATTGTTGAGAATTTGGTTTTGTGTGTGTGTGCTCATGTGTACTTGTGAGTGGAGAGTTCAGTGTTCAGTGTTCTGATGGCCTGGGGGAAGAAGCTGAGCCGGAGTCTCTCTGACTTCGTCCCACCGCAAAAAAAACCTGGCCTTGTTTGTTATTATAGACATGTTGTGTTCAGCTTTGCTTCTATTGCAGCACCATTGAATGGTTTGGCCACGGAGAGGTTACGACCTCATGTCCCCTACGCTGCGACAGGCCCTGTGATACTGCCCCCTACTGGTCACTCCAGACTTCCAAGAGTCCTTCCTGGTCCAGACGGATGACTCAGATGGGACTTGGAGCTGTCCCAAGTTAAGAATGGAGAAGAACACGCCCCATCACTTACATCATCTGTAAGTTGCACGTTAAGAACACGCCCCATCACTTACATCATCTGTAAGTTGCACGTTAAGAACACGCCCCATCACTTACATCATCTGTAAGTTGCATGTTAAGAACACGCCAATCACTTACATCATCTGTAAGTTGCACGTTAAGAACACGCCCATCACTTACATCATCTGTAAGTTGCACGTTAAGAACACGCCCATCACTTACATCATCTGTAAGTTGCATGTTAAGAACACGCCAATCACTTACATCATCTGTAAGTTGCACGTTAAGAACACGCCCCATCACTTACATCATCTGTAAGTTGCACGTTAAGAACACGCCCCATCACTTACATCATCTGTAAGTTGCACGTTAAGAACACCCCCCATCACTTACATCATCTGTAAGTTGCACGTTAAGAACACCCCATCACTTACATCATCTGTAAGTTGCACGTTAAGAACACGCCCCATCACTTACATCATCTGTAAGTTGCACGTTAAGAACACGCCCCATCACTTACATCATCTGTAAGTTGCACGTTAATTGAACGCAATTACCCTGTTGTTGAGAAAGAATGTTTAGCCATTAAATGGGCAAACTGGCATAATCTGCTTGGACGAAAGTTCACCCTTCTAACTGACATGCCCCTTGAAATAGATGAGCAGAGAGATGAAGAGATGCAGAGAATAAAAAAGATAATAATGCAAGAGTAAGCCGTGGTTCTTGGGACCTGCAGGATTACTTTGTTTTCAGGAGAACACAGGGCAGAAGGGCACGTGGGAGAACGTTGATGATGCCCGCTGAGAGGAGTGCTCTGGTCACAGCCTGGAGCTACATTTACATTTAGTCATTTAGCTGACGCTTTTATCCAAAGCGACTTACAAGTTCTGTACGACAAGCCATCAGGAAGGGCACAACTCTATCAGCTGAGTAACAATGTTCATCAAAGTGTTGAGTGTTACAGTGTAGGTTAGTTTATTAGGACAAGTGCATGACAGTAAGGTTAGTTAGGGTTAGATTTATTTTTCATTTCATTTTAGATATTGGTTGAAGAAGTGCATCTTTAGTCGACGGTGAAAGATTTGACGGTATTAAAGGACAAAACTATGAGCCGTTTTATAAAACATTCTGAGTCATTATTAATAATAGAAAAGTTTATTTCACCGTGGCCACAATGAAAGGACAGTTTACAGACAGATACATCATGTTTACACACTAGCGTCTGGCCATAAAGTGACCAGGAGGTCTGGGCAGAACATAGTTTATACACACTTGCAAGACGTAACATTAGAACAGATATGATGATGAAAGTAAATAGAAATGGTTCCCAGTTACGGGAAGTAACAATAACCTTGCTTTGGCTGGCTGGGGAGATAACTTTGGTACCTTGGAGTCTCTTAAAGAGACACACACACATTACACTAGTTGGTCACACTGAAACAGTCAAGCTGTAAAATGACAAAATGATATCTCAACACAGATCTATAATGACATGATAATATTTTCCACCACAGCGGCTTCTCCTTGATGACCCTCCCGGAGCTCGGATAGGAGTAGGTCTGAGGCGGCCAGAAGATGCAGAGCGTAGGGGTCTTGAGGGTGTGTAGTTAGAGACCATCAACCGGAGGTAGGCGGGAGCCGTTCCCTTTGTAGTGGAGAGAGTATGTGGCAACCCCTGGGCTCACGGCAGAGGACACGCCCGTCCAGCTAGGAGAGGTAATTGACCTGTTCACTCCCTTATGTCACTTATGTTATTTTGAAATCTCAGCCAATTGGCAGGTGGGTGTGTGTGGACGCAGTTCCGTCGTAGAAGGCATACACGCATCCTGACCTCAAGATTCAAGATTCAAGAGGTTTATTTGTCACATACATACCAGGGCATACAGTGAAATGCTGGCCATGACGGCTTTGATACTAATAATAGCAATAGCAATAATACTAATAATAAAATAGACATAATAAACAGGTAATAAAATAGACATAAATAGGCATGATCAAATAGACATGCTAAAGTCCTGAGATAGTGCAATAATAATAATAATAATGGATTGGATTTATATAGCGCTCTTCTCTGACTGACTGTTGCTCTGACCCAGAGCGCTTCACAGAGTCCATTATTCGTTCATACACAGTCATACCGGTGGTGGTAAGCTACAATTGCAGCCAGAGCTGCCCTGAGGCAGACTCACGGAAGCGTGGCGAATAATCAACGCCTACGGCCCCTCCGACCACCACCAACATTCATTCACATGCATACGAGGCAAGTAGGTTAAGTGTCTTGCCCAAGGACACAACGGCAATGGGATGGACATGGGCTTGAGCGGGATTCGAACCACCAACCCTTCGATCATTGGACGCCCCGCTCTACCCCTGAGCCACGCCGCCCCACAATGCAATACAGTGTTAGCTACGGAAGGATTTAAGGCACTGGGTTCAAGTTCAAGATCAAGTTCAAGTTTGTTTTTATTTGTCAGAACAAAATACAGTATACTTTATAATGAAATGCTTGTTTCTGTATGCGCCCCTGAGAGTGTGCTACATACAGTAAAGAGAAAGTAAGTAAAAAAAATTAAGAAGTACAATACAGAGTAAAGATTAAAATGAGTACCAGTGAGGTAGAATGCAGAGGTACAACACTTGGGGTAGGGTGCAAATGAGGTATGAAAGAGTCCTATGAGTCCTATACAATATACAGTTTACTCTATATCCTTATGCTATACTTGCTATATCTAAGCTATACTATACAAGAACCACATCGGTTCTTTACTTAAAGTGACCTTTATTTTCCTCGTTCCTTTAAAGTGTCCTTTCCATTTTGTTTTAAAGTGACCGTTTGTGTGTGAGCGATTGCAGCATGTGTGTTGTGTGTGTGTGTTTGTGTGTGTTTGTGTATGTGTTTGATTGATTGATTGATAACTTTATTAACAGATTGCAGAATGGGTACAATACAGTACAGCTCAATACACACAATTGTTAAGGGGATGCAGACCAGAGAAAGACTTTCGTCTTGTTTCCACCAGGGTCCCCCATTTTCAATTCATCAGGACATATATGACATACATGACATACAGATAGTCAGTACTGCTACATCTATACATTTATGACATACCAGATTTGCAAATACAGTACTGTTTGTGATACAGAAGGAGTCAAGAAAAGGGAGTATATACATTTGACGTAGAAACTGTACATTGGAGGAGGTTGGGTGGGGGGGGTTGGGTACACTGGGATATTGACAACCATACTGGGTAATTTACATTGGAGGTGGTTGGGGGGGGGGGGGGCACACTGTATAGACAAGCAAAACTGTACATTGAGGGGGGGGAGACTCTGTACAAACAAACAAAATTGTACATTGGACTATTGACAAAACCATACTAGGTAAATTACTGTACATTGGAGGGGGTTGGGTTAGGATATTTACAGGGGCCAGTGTTGAATTGCAGTCTCCCGTAGGTGTCTCTTGAGAGAGGTTTTGAAAGTGGGTAGTGATCCACATTCCTTTACAGCTTTGGGTAGGGCGTTCCACATTGATGTGGCATAATTGCGAAACGTGTTTAGTCCCTTATTTGAGCCGAATCTGGGTTTAACATGATTTGTGGAGCTCCCTCTGGTGTTGTGATCGTGGTATTCACTGACCTTTGGGAAGTATTTTGCCATGTACATGGGTACCTTGGTCGTGTAGTGTATCTTGTAGACCAGGCCCATTGCAAGTTGCTGTACTCTGTCATCTACTCTAAGCCATCCTAGGTTGTCAAAGTGGGCAGGGGTGAGGTGGGTTCTAGGAGTAAGGTCAAGCAGTAGTCTGACCAGTTTGTTTTGAGATGTTTGTAATTTTGTTTTTAGCGCCTTTGAGGTGCTTTGGTACCATGAGGTGCAAGCATAGTCGTAGTACCCCTGAATGAGTGCTCCTGCCAGAGTCTTCAGGGTATTCTTGTTTACCAGAGAGGAGATCCGGTACAAGAATCGAGTTCGTTGGTTGACTTTTTTTATTACATTGGATGCCATTTTGTCACAGGAGAGATTAGCCTCTAGGATGGAACCCAGGTAGGTAATTTCATCTTTCCTTGTGACAATATTGTCACCCACTGTAACTGAGAAGCCGTCGGTCTTGCTGAGTTTGTTATTTGAACCGAAGAGAATGGACTCTGTTTTGCCCATGTGTAATGATAGTTTGTTATCAGCGAGCCATATGCAGATTCTGCCTAGTTCCGAGCTGAGGGTTTTTTCAACCTGTAACTTGTTCTTGTCAGAGACCAGCAGGGCTGAGTCGTCCGCAAACAGGAACAAGTTGCAGTCACAAGCTGACGACATGTCATTTGCATAAATTAGGAACAGTAGCGGTCCTAGTATGCTTCCTTGTGGAACACCACAGCTCACTGTGAGAGGGGGGGATAGGGTACCGTTTACCTCCACCATCTGTTCCCTCCCCTCAAGGTAGGATTGCATCCAGCTCACTGATAGACTATCAAAACCAATTGCTTTTAGCTTGTCAATCAGAATGGAGTGATTGACCGTGTCAAAGGCCTTTTGTAGGTCCAGCATGACCATGCCGCAGTATTTGCCTGCGTCCACCTCTTGTTTGATGTGGTCATTCAAATAGAGAAGGCATGTGTCAGTGGAGTGGGATGTTCTGAAGCCAGATTGGAATTCGTAGATTAGATTTTTTTCCGCTAGGTACTTTTCGACCTGTTCGTAGACTATTTTTCCATGACTTTCGAGATGGAGGTGAGAATAGAAACAGGGCGGTAGTTGCCTGGGTCTAATTTGCTGCCCTTTTTGTGCAGAGGGGTCACCCTAGCAATTTTGAAGTCCTTGGGGACGTGTCCCTGTTTTATGGAGAGGTTTATTATGTGTGTGATGATTGGGGTGATGGCGGCTGCTGAGTCTCTGAGGAATTTGGAGGGGATGTTGTCATGGCCAGTGGCCTTGTTAGGTTGGAGGGCGCTCAGTTTATTGAGTACCTCATCTGTTGTTACCATTTCCAGCTTGAAGTCGTCCTTGCGGACCCCTAGGTTTTTGTAGTAAGCTACTATGTGTTCTACCCCATAAAGCCCTGAGTGGGAGGGTAGTTTGTTTACCAGTGTTGTGGCTATGTTTGTGAAGAAAATGTTTAAGTAATTGGCTACATCCAGCTTGTCTGTGATGAGCGTGTTGTCCGTTTTTATGTTTATGTTTGAGAATCTGGTTTTAAGTTTTTTACTGCATCCTAGTTGATTATTGAGTAATTTCCAAAGTTCACGTGGTTTGTTTTTGTTTTCCTCAGTTTTGTCATTGATGAAATTCTTTTTTGCAGTTTTGATCATGGAGTTTACGTCGTTTCTTAGTCTGTTTCTTTCTAGTTTGAGTTCAGTCACGTGGGCTTGGAGTTCACTGCTCGTGCTTTTAGTAAGCTTTGACTGACTTTTACGAAACTCAGAGCATTTTTTGTCTCTGGTTTTCATAGCGGCCAGTATTTCGGAGTGCATCCACGGCTCAGCGCGATTTTTTACCCTGGTGGTTCTTAGGGGGGCCATGTCGTTTAGTATTGTTGAGAATTTGGTTTTGTGTGTGTGTGCTCATGTGTACTTGTGAGTGGAGAGTTCAGTGTTCAGTGTTCTGATGGCCTGGGGGAAGAAGCTGAGCCGGAGTCTCTCTGACTTCGTCCCACCGCAAAAAAAACCTGGCCTTGTTTGTTATTATAGACATGTTGTGTTCAGCTTTGCTTCTATTGCAGCACCATTGAATGGTTTGGCCACGGAGAGGTTACGACCTCATGTCCCCTACGCTGCGACAGGCCCTGTGATACTGCCCCCTACTGGTCACTCCAGACTTCCAAGAGTCCTTCCTGGTCCAGACGGATGACTCAGATGGGACTTGGAGCTGTCCCAAGTTAAGAATGGAGAAGAACACGCCCCATCACTTACATCATCTGTAAGTTGCACGTTAAGAACACGCCCCATCACTTACATCATCTGTAAGTTGCACGTTAAGAACACGCCCCATCACTTACATCATCTGTAAGTTGCATGTTAAGAACACGCCAATCACTTACATCATCTGTAAGTTGCACGTTAAGAACACGCCCATCACTTACATCATCTGTAAGTTGCACGTTAAGAACACGCCCATCACTTACATCATCTGTAAGTTGCATGTTAAGAACACGCCAATCACTTACATCATCTGTAAGTTGCACGTTAAGAACACGCCCCATCACTTACATCATCTGTAAGTTGCACGTTAAGAACACGCCCCATCACTTACATCATCTGTAAGTTGCACGTTAAGAACACCCCCCATCACTTACATCATCTGTAAGTTGCACGTTAAGAACACCCCATCACTTACATCATCTGTAAGTTGCACGTTAAGAACACGCCCCATCACTTACATCATCTGTAAGTTGCACGTTAAGAACACGCCCCATCACTTACATCATCTGTAAGTTGCACGTTAATTGAACGCAATTACCCTGTTGTTGAGAAAGAATGTTTAGCCATTAAATGGGCAAACTGGCATAATCTGCTTGGACGAAAGTTCACCCTTCTAACTGACATGCCCCTTGAAATAGATGAGCAGAGAGATGAAGAGATGCAGAGAATAAAAAAGATAATAATGCAAGAGTAAGCCGTGGTTCTTGGGACCTGCAGGATTACTTTGTTTTCAGGAGAACACAGGGCAGAAGGGCACGTGGGAGAACGTTGATGATGCCCGCTGAGAGGAGTGCTCTGGTCACAGCCTGGAGCTACATTTACATTTAGTCATTTAGCTGACGCTTTTATCCAAAGCGACTTACAAGTTCTGTACGACAAGCCATCAGGAAGGGCACAACTCTATCAGCTGAGTAACAATGTTCATCAAAGTGTTGAGTGTTACAGTGTAGGTTAGTTTATTAGGACAAGTGCATGACAGTAAGGTTAGTTAGGGTTAGATTTATTTTTCATTTCATTTTAGATATTGGTTGAAGAAGTGCATCTTTAGTCGACGGTGAAAGATTTGACGGTATTAAAGGACAAAACTATGAGCCGTTTTATAAAACATTCTGAGTCATTATTAATAATAGAAAAGTTTATTTCACCGTGGCCACAATGAAAGGACAGTTTACAGACAGATACATCATGTTTACACACTAGCGTCTGGCCATAAAGTGACCAGGAGGTCTGGGCAGAACATAGTTTATACACACTTGCAAGACGTAACATTAGAACAGATATGATGATGAAAGTAAATAGAAATGGTTCCCAGTTACGGGAAGTAACAATAACCTTGCTTTGGCTGGCTGGGGAGATAACTTTGGTACCTTGGAGTCTCTTAAAGAGACACACACACATTACACTAGTTGGTCACACTGAAACAGTCAAGCTGTAAAATGACAAAATGATATCTCAACACAGATCTATAATGACATGATAATATTTTCCACCACAGCGGCTTCTCCTTGATGACCCTCCCGGAGCTCGGATAGGAGTAGGTCTGAGGCGGCCAGAAGATGCAGAGCGTAGGGGTCTTGAGGGTGTGTAGTTAGAGACCATCAACCGGAGGTAGGCGGGAGCCGTTCCCTTTGTAGTGGAGAGAGTATGTGGCAACCCCTGGGCTCACGGCAGAGGACACGCCCGTCCAGCTAGGAGAGGTAATTGACCTGTTCACTCCCTTATGTCACTTATGTTATTTTGAAATCTCAGCCAATTGGCAGGTGGGTGTGTGTGGACGCAGTTCCGTCGTAGAAGGCATACACGCATCCTGACCTCAAGATTCAAGATTCAAGAGGTTTATTTGTCACATACATACCAGGGCATACAGTGAAATGCTGGCCATGACGGCTTTGATACTAATAATAGCAATAGCAATAATACTAATAATAAAATAGACATAATAAACAGGTAATAAAATAGACATAAATAGGCATGATCAAATAGACATGCTAAAGTCCTGAGATAGTGCAATAATAATAATAATAATGGATTGGATTTATATAGCGCTCTTCTCTGACTGACTGTTGCTCTGACCCAGAGCGCTTCACAGAGTCCATTATTCGTTCATACACAGTCATACCGGTGGTGGTAAGCTACAATTGCAGCCAGAGCTGCCCTGAGGCAGACTCACGGAAGCGTGGCGAATAATCAACGCCTACGGCCCCTCCGACCACCACCAACATTCATTCACATGCATACGAGGCAAGTAGGTTAAGTGTCTTGCCCAAGGACACAACGGCAATGGGATGGACATGGGCTTGAGCGGGATTCGAACCACCAACCCTTCGATCATTGGACGCCCCGCTCTACCCCTGAGCCACGCCGCCCCACAATGCAATACAGTGTTAGCTACGGAAGGATTTAAGGCACTGGGTTCAAGTTCAAGATCAAGTTCAAGTTTGTTTTTATTTGTCAGAACAAAATACAGTATACTTTATAATGAAATGCTTGTTTCTGTATGCGCCCCTGAGAGTGTGCTACATACAGTAAAGAGAAAGTAAGTAAAAAAAATTAAGAAGTACAATACAGAGTAAAGATTAAAATGAGTACCAGTGAGGTAGAATGCAGAGGTACAACACTTGGGGTAGGGTGCAAATGAGGTATGAAAGAGTCCTATGAGTCCTATACAATATACAGTTTACTCTATATCCTTATGCTATACTTGCTATATCTAAGCTATACTATACAAGAACCACATCGGTTCTTTACTTAAAGTGACCTTTATTTTCCTCGTTCCTTTAAAGTGTCCTTTCCATTTTGTTTTAAAGTGACCGTTTGTGTGTGAGCGATTGCAGCATGTGTGTTGTGTGTGTGTGTTTGTGTGTGTTTGTGTATGTGTGTGTGTGTGCTCATGTGTACTTGTGAGTGGAGAGTTCAGTGTTCAGTGTTCTGATGGCCTGGGGGAAGAAGCTGAGCCGGAGTCTCTCTGACTTCGTCCCACCGCAAAAAAAACCTGGCCTTGTTTGTTATTATAGACATGTTGTGTTCAGCTTTGCTTCTATTGCAGCACCATTGAATGGTTTGGCCACGGAGAGGTTACGACCTCATGTCCCCTACGCTGCGACAGGCCCTGTGATACTGCCCCCTACTGGTCACTCCAGACTTCCAAGAGTCCTTCCTGGTCCAGACGGATGACTCAGATGGGACTTGGAGCTGTCCCAAGTTAAGAATGGAGAAGAACACGCCCCATCACTTACATCATCTGTAAGTTGCACGTTAAGAACACGCCCCATCACTTACATCATCTGTAAGTTGCACGTTAAGAACACGCCCCATCACTTACATCATCTGTAAGTTGCATGTTAAGAACACGCCAATCACTTACATCATCTGTAAGTTGCACGTTAAGAACACGCCCATCACTTACATCATCTGTAAGTTGCACGTTAAGAACACGCCCATCACTTACATCATCTGTAAGTTGCATGTTAAGAACACGCCAATCACTTACATCATCTGTAAGTTGCACGTTAAGAACACGCCCCATCACTTACATCATCTGTAAGTTGCACGTTAAGAACACGCCCCATCACTTACATCATCTGTAAGTTGCACGTTAAGAACACCCCCCATCACTTACATCATCTGTAAGTTGCACGTTAAGAACACCCCATCACTTACATCATCTGTAAGTTGCACGTTAAGAACACGCCCATCACTTACATCATCTGTAAGTTGCACGTTAAGAACACGCCCATCACTTACATCATCTGTAAGTTGCATGTTAAGAACACGCCAATCACTTACATCATCTGTAAGTTGCACGTTAAGAACACGCCCCATCACTTACATCATCTGTAAGTTGCACGTTAAGAACACGCCCCATCACTTACATCATCTGTAAGTTGCACGTTAAGAACACCCCCCATCACTTACATCATCTGTAAGTTGCACGTTAAGAACACCCCATCACTTACATCATCTGTAAGTTGCACGTTAAGAACACGCCCCATCACTTACATCATCTGTAAGTTGCACGTTAAGAACACGCCCCATCACTTACATCATCTGTAAGTTGCACGTTAATTGAACGCAATTACCCTGTTGTTGAGAAAGAATGTTTAGCCATTAAATGGGCAAACTGGCATAATCTGCTTGGACGAAAGTTCACCCTTCTAACTGACATGCCCCTTGAAATAGATGAGCAGAGAGATGAAGAGATGCAGAGAATAAAAAAGATAATAATGCAAGAGTAAGCCGTGGTTCTTGGGACCTGCAGGATTACTTTGTTTTCAGGAGAACACAGGGCAGAAGGGCACGTGGGAGAACGTTGATGATGCCCGCTGAGAGGAGTGCTCTGGTCACAGCCTGGAGCTACATTTACATTTAGTCATTTAGCTGACGCTTTTATCCAAAGCGACTTACAAGTTCTGTACGACAAGCCATCAGGAAGGGCACAACTCTATCAGCTGAGTAACAATGTTCATCAAAGTGTTGAGTGTTACAGTGTAGGTTAGTTTATTAGGACAAGTGCATGACAGTAAGGTTAGTTAGGGTTAGATTTATTTTTCATTTCATTTTAGATATTGGTTGAAGAAGTGCATCTTTAGTCGACGGTGAAAGATTTGACGGTATTAAAGGACAAAACTATGAGCCGTTTTATAAAACATTCTGAGTCATTATTAATAATAGAAAAGTTTATTTCACCGTGGCCACAATGAAAGGACAGTTTACAGACAGATACATCATGTTTACACACTAGCGTCTGGCCATAAAGTGACCAGGAGGTCTGGGCAGAACATAGTTTATACACACTTGCAAGACGTAACATTAGAACAGATATGATGATGAAAGTAAATAGAAATGGTTCCCAGTTACGGGAAGTAACAATAACCTTGCTTTGGCTGGCTGGGGAGATAACTTTGGTACCTTGGAGTCTCTTAAAGAGACACACACACATTACACTAGTTGGTCACACTGAAACAGTCAAGCTGTAAAATGACAAAATGATATCTCAACACAGATCTATAATGACATGATAATATTTTCCACCACAGCGGCTTCTCCTTGATGACCCTCCCGGAGCTCGGATAGGAGTAGGTCTGAGGCGGCCAGAAGATGCAGAGCGTAGGGGTCTTGAGGGTGTGTAGTTAGAGACCATCAACCGGAGGTAGGCGGGAGCCGTTCCCTTTGTAGTGGAGAGAGTATGTGGCAACCCCTGGGCTCACGGCAGAGGACACGCCCGTCCAGCTAGGAGAGGTAATTGACCTGTTCACTCCCTTATGTCACTTATGTTATTTTGAAATCTCAGCCAATTGGCAGGTGGGTGTGTGTGGACACACCTGGGGCCTATTCCCTAATCAAGGTCAGAGCTGTAATTCAGGTCTGACAGCCCAGAGGAGAAGAGAGAGGACCTCAGACGTTGAGACGGAGCTGACATTGAGTGGTGAGTAAGTGGCCAGAGGCTGAGCTCGTTCTACCTGTTTCAAACCACGCAGAAGGATGGCACGTACTGGACTTGTTGCGTTTGTACTTTAGTTTTGTATATTGTATATTTTGTAGTGTTTGGTCTTTATTCTTTTTACTGTATGAAGCACAATCTTAGGGGGCTCGTACAGAACCAAGCATTTCACTGTAATGTACATGTGACCTTATATGTGATATGAATAAACACAAAACTTTGAACTTGAACTTATTTAACCCCATTGAATGTGTGGGTCATGTTTGAAGAATGAAGATGGACCTTGTAACTAAACGTATTGAAACCCATGACGTTTTTCTCCCTCTGCCATAGTGTGTGAGCTCCCCCACCCCAGAGAGCCAGGCTGCCCCAACACAAGGACCACACCTCCCCCACCCCAGAGAGCCAGGCTGCCCCAACACAAGGACCACACCTCCCCCACCCAGAGAGCCAGGCCCCCCCATCACAAGGACCACACCTCCCCCACCCCAGAGAGCCAGGCTGCCCCAACACAAGGACCACACCTCCCCCACCCCAGAGAGCCAGGCTGCCCCATCACAAGGACCACACCTCCCCCACCCAGAGAGCCAGGCTGCCCCAACACAAGGACCACACCTCCCCCACCCAGAGAGCCAGGCTGCCCCAACACAAGGACCACACCCCCCCCCACCCAGAGAGCCAGGCTGCCCCAACACAAGGACCACACCTCCCCCACCCAGAGAGCCAGGCTGCCCCAACACAAGGACCACACCTCCCCCACCCAGAGAGCCAGGCTGCCCAACACAAGGACCACACCTCCCCCACCCCAGAGAGCCAGGCTGCCCCATCACAAGGACCACACCTCCCCCACCCAGAGAGCCAGGCTGCCCCAACACAAGGACCACACCTCCCCCACCCCAGAGAGCCAGGCTGCCCCAACACAAGGACCACACCTCCCCCACCCCAGAGAGCCAGGCTGCCCCAACACAAGGACCACACCTCCCCCACCCAGAGAGCCAGGCTCCCCAACACAAGGACCACACCTCCCCCACCCCAGAGAGCCAGGCTGCCCCAACACAAGGACCACACCTCCCCCACCCAGAGAGCCAGGCCCCCCCAACACAAGGACCACACCTCCCCCACCCCAGAGAGCCAGGCTGCCCCAACACAAGGACCACACCTCCCCCACCCAGAGAGCCAGGCTGCCCCAACACAAGGACCACACCTCCCCCACCCAGAGAGCCAGGCTGCCCCATCACAAGGACCACACCTCCCCCACCCAGAGAGCCAGGCTGCCCCAACACAAGGACCACACCTCCCCCACCCCAGAGAGCCAGGCCCCCCCATCACAAGGACCACACCTCCCCCACCCAGAGAGCCAGGCTGCCCCAACACAAGGACCACACCTCCCCCACCCAGAGAGCCAGGCTGCCCCAACACAAGGACCACACCTCCCCCACCCAGAGAGCCAGGCTGCCCCAACACAAGGACCACACCTCCCCCACCCCAGAGAGCCAGGCCCCCCCATCACAAGGACCACACCTCCCCCACCCAGAGAGCCAGGCTGCCCCAACACAAGGACCACACCTCCCCCACCCAGAGAGCCAGGCTGCCCCAACACAAGGACCACACCTCCCCCACCCAGAGAGCCAGGCTGCCCCAACACAAGGACCACACCTCCCCCACCCAGAGAGCCAGGCTGCCCCAACACAAGGACCACACCTCCCCCACCCAGAGAGCCAGGCTGCCCCAACACAAGGACCACACCTCCCCCACCCAGAGAGCCAGGCTGCCCCAACACAAGGACCACACCTCCCCCACCCCAGAGAGCCAGGCCCCCCCAACACAAGGACCACACCTCCCCCACCCCAGAGAGCCAGGCTGCCCCAACACAAGGACCACACCTCCCCCACCCAGAGAGCCAGGCTGCCCCAACACAAGGACCACACCTCCCCCACCCAGAGAGCCAGGCTGCCCCATCACAAGGACCACACCTCCCCCACCCAGAGAGCCAGGCTGCCCCAACACAAGGACCACACCTCCCCCACCCCAGAGAGCCAGGCCCCCCCATCACAAGGACCACACCTCCCCCACCCAGAGAGCCAGGCTGCCCCAACACAAGGACCACACCTCCCCCACCCAGAGAGCCAGGCTGCCCCAACACAAGGACCACACCTCCCCCACCCAGAGAGCCAGGCTGCCCCAACACAAGGACCACACCTCCCCCACCCCAGAGAGCCAGGCCCCCCCATCACAAGGACCACACCTCCCCCACCCAGAGAGCCAGGCTGCCCCAACACAAGGACCACACCTCCCCCACCCAGAGAGCCAGGCTGCCCCAACACAAGGACCACACCTCCCCCACCCAGAGAGCCAGGCTGCCCCAACACAAGGACCACACCTCCCCCACCCAGAGAGCCAGGCTGCCCCAACACAAGGACCACACCTCCCCCACCCAGAGAGCCAGGCTGCCCCAACACAAGGACCACACCTCCCCCACCCAGAGAGCCAGGCTGCCCCAACACAAGGACCACACCTCCCCCACCCCAGAGAGCCAGGCCCCCCCAACACATGGACCACACCTCCCCCACCCCAGAGAGCCAGGCTGCCCCAACACAAGGACCACACCTCCCCCACCCAGAGAGCCAGGCTGCCCCAACACAAGGACCACACCTCCCCCACCCAGAGAGCCAGGCTGCCCCAACACAAGGACCACACCTCCCCCACCCAGAGAGCCAGGCTGCCCCAACACAAGGACCACACCTCCCCCACCCCAGAGAGCCAGGCCCCCCCAACACAAGGACCACACCTCCCCCACCCAGAGAGCCAGGCCCCCCCAACACAAGGACCACACCTCCCCCACCCAGAGAGCCAGGCTGCCCCAACAGAAGGACCACACCTCCCCCACCCCAGAGAGCCAGGCTGCCCAACACAAGGACCACACCTCCCCCACCCAGAGAGCCAGGCTGCCCCAACACAAGGACCACACCTCCCCCACCCAGAGAGCCAGGCTGCCCCAACACAAGGACCACACCTCCCCCACCCCAGAGAGCCAGGCCCCCCCAACACAAGGACCACACCTCCCCCACCCAGAGAGCCAGGCCCCCCCAACACAAGGACCACACCTCCCCCACCCCAGAGAGCCAGGCTGCCCAACACAAGGACCACACCTCCCCCACCCAGAGAGCCAGGCTGCCCCAACACAAGGACCACACCTCCCCCACCCAGAGAGCCAGGCTGCCCCAACACAAGGACCACACCTCCCCCACCCAGAGAGCCAGGCTGCCCCAACACAAGGACCACACCTCCCCCACCCAGAGAGCCAGGCTGCCCCAACACAAGGACCACACCTCCCCACCCCAGAGAGACAGGCTGCCCAACACAAGGACCACACCTCCCCCACCCCAGAGAGCCAGGCTGGCCCAACACAAGGACCACACCTCCCCCACCCAGAGAGCCAGGCTGCCCCAACACAAGGACCACATCTCCCCCACCCAGAGAGCCAGGCCCCCCCAACACAAGGACCACACCTCCCCCAACACAAGGACCACACCTCCCCCACCCCAGAGAGCCAGGCTGCCCCAACACAAGGACCACACCTCCCCCACCCAGAGAGCCAGGCTGCCCCAACACAAGGACCACACCTCCCCCACCCAGAGAGCCAGGCTGCCCCAACAGAAGGACCACACCTCCCCCACCCCAGAGAGCCAGGCTGCCCCAACACAAGGACCACACCTCCCCCACCCAGAGAGCCAGGCTGCCCCAACACAAGGACCACACCTCCCCCACCCAGAGAGTCAGGCTGCCCCAACACAAGGACCACACCTCCCCCACCCAGAGAGCCAGGCTGCCCCAACACAAGGACCACACCTCCCCCACCCCAGAGAGCCAGGCCCCCCCCCCCCACCCAACCACCTCCAATGTACAGTCCATTCATTAATGTACGTCATGTGATGTTCAGTGATGTATTTAATTGTACGTCTGACCAAGGTTCTGTCTCACTTCCTGGTCAGACGCTTGTGTACACTTGGTCACTTGATTAGTAACTGAGCACTTTTTCTGTGATCACAGAGAATAAATCTATGTACATTTTTTACAACTCGACTCAATCTGAAATTACTCAGATAATCGTTTCTTCTCTTAGAATAATTTCCACAACAAATCCTATTGCATTAACACAATGCACTGCATGCATGGACAAAGGGATATTTTATGGACAGTCTTAAATATAATACCTATATTAATTTATAAAGAAACACAACATGTTAACCCTTTCACTACCACACTACCAAATGGTTACCCCTTTCACTACACCACACTACCAAATGGTTAACCCTTTCACAACCACATTACAGAAGGTTAACCCTTTCACTACCACTAACCACACTACCGGTTAACCGCCTGTAGACCGTCTGTAGTGTGGTAGTGAAAGGTTAACCTTCTGTCGTGTGGTAGTGAAAGGGTTAATGTGCCATTTGATTAATTGTTCTCACTTTGAGCACTCATAACTCAAAACAAAGTCTCATGGACAGACTTTCATGGTCAAATAAACACTGCAGATTGCTAACAACCTGAGTCAATCTCTATCTAAAATATAGGGCCTATATTACGGACCCTTCCGGACAGAAATGTACCTTTCTCTTCCCTCCCAAAATAATTCATAGACGTTTTGGATGCAGCGACCTGAATCCCTTAAGGCCTCTGCATGCTACAGAAACTTCAGAGCAACTGCAACACAACATCGGCGCGATTTCAGCGCGGTTGTTTTAGAGGGTCTTGTAGACTGTGTTCCTTGGACGTTGCGTACATGTCCCCAGAATCTAATCTGAACAACCGTTGCGTTGATATTGCGTAGCAGTGATTGGTTGGTTAGCGAATGGGGGCGGGGCTGTCATAGAATAATATTAGTCCCGCAGAGAATAATATCCTCCATTGTTGAAGCCAGCGTTGACGCTAAATAATCAGCGTCACATAGCTCGCCTTTTTCTGAAAACCCAAGCACATATTGTTCCATAGCATACGCCTTCAGTTGATCATGACAAATCCTCTCTTACCTTGACGATTAAAAAGCCTCCATAATTTAGTAAATAAAGCTGTAGCCAGCCAGCTAGCATTGGGTCTATTCAAAATGCTATCCACATTAGCTACATAGCTAACCAAGTAAATACAATGGTATCCGTCCTGAGGTAACGTTAAATACAACGTTTGCTAGTCGAAATGACTGGACACACACAGGGACAAGTTAAACATCAACCAATTAATTTATTCCAATAGGTAGTTTGAGCTGCATGTGAGCCGTCCTCTCCATTGGAAACTAATGATGTTACGGTAACGTTAGCTCGAAAAGCACAGAAAGTTAAGCTGCTAGCAACAGACACTATAACACTTCCGGTCGGGGGTTTTCAAAATAAAAGAGCGATGTCTAAAATCACCGGAAATACGTTTATTTTGTACATTATCTAAAGTTAACACGAACCTAAACTAACTTTAGTTAAACTAACTTTGCGCGTCGATGTTGCAGAAGCATAAAGGCAGAGTGTCTAAAACACCGTTGCTTTGTCGATGTTGTGTTGCAGTTGCTTTGAAGTTTCTGTAGCATGCAGAGGCCTTTACTCACCAGTGACCAACCACACAGCCACACCTGTGTGAGTTTCTACAAAGTACTTGGCAAAGGCCTTACAGGAACCACCCATTAGGTGGAATATTTACCCGGAGCAAACTATGATATTATTCTGCTCTGTGTTGTGTTTCTGTTTGCAATAGGCAAGTATTGCACAATGCGAATGTTTACAGTGGCTGGTCGCTGAGCTCTGGAGACACGAGGCCTCCGCAGGGACCTGAAAGAACGGTGTTGTATTAAAGGGGAACTATCTTATAAATGGCCTTTTTGAGTGTTTAGCATTGTTTCCTAGCTATGTGAACTTATATTAATATGATCTATGTCTCAAAATTCTCATATTGGTGCATTCTTCCAATTCTCCTCTCACAATATTCACCCTCACTGAACTGAGTCGTTTGAAAATGTGCCTATATGTGATGTCATATAGTCACTGCTGCATGTTAATGTTCAAGAGGCGGCGCTGCCACACAGTGGTTTAGGAGCCCAGGCTGCATGTTAATGTTCAAGAGGCGGCGCTGCCACACAGTGGTTTAGGAGCCCAGGCTGCATGTTAATGTTCAAGAGGCGGCGCTGCCACACAGTGGTTTAGGAGCCCAGGCTGCATGTTAATGTTCAAGAGGCGGCGCTGCCACACAGTGGTTTAGGAGCCCAGGCTGCATGTTAATGTTCAAGAGGCGGCGCTGCCACACAGTGGTTTAGGAGCCCAGGCTCAAAACAGCTCGAGATCTTGAGGTAGAAAAATGCTGTTTTTGAGGACTTGATTAGAAATACAAAACAATGAATAAAAAAAAAAAATATATTACAGAGGTGTTCCATAGACTCACAGGAATTGTGTAAAAGTGCCCAAATAGTGAAAGAAATAGTAAAATAGTTCCCCTTTAAGTCATCTTCTCTTTCATGTCAATCTGTTTCAAACCCATCGCCTGTTTTCAGACTGAGACGGAAGTGAGCGGCGCAGCGTTTGTTTACCAGTTGCGTGACTTCACCTCGACGATCATTGTGTAAATATTTGAGTGGTTTAATACCGTCATTAGATATACAGGCCTTATCTAGCCGATAGCTGCTTTGGAAGGGAAAACACTAGGCTCTCCGTTTGTCTATTGTTTGCACATTGACTCATTTCTTTTGGCTGTGATATTCTGCGTGCACTTTGAACTGGTGATGTTCACACCTTATGATGACAGGTATGAAACCGTTCGTTTACTCTCATCAAAGCACTGAAAAGCAATCCAACGTGTGGCCATTATCACAGATTGCCGTTAGAAGATTCTATAATTATTCCTGATGATGTTAATTTCCTTGTGCGGCAAGTGAAAAACGATTATCCCGTTTCATTATTAATATGATTAATATAACATGTAACATGTCTAATAAATATAACATGTAACACATCTAATAAATATAACATGTAACACGTCTAATAAATATAACATGTAACACGTCTAATAAATATAACATGTAACATGTCTAATAAATATAACATGTAACATGTCTAATAAATATAACATGTAACATGTCTAATAAATATAACATGTAACATGTCTAATAAATATAACATGTAACACGTCTAATTAATATAACATGTAACACGTCTAATAATGCTCTGCAGATCCTCTTGGTGTTCGAGGTGGGGAAACGGTATTGACGCTGAAGCGGCTCTGCAGATACTCCCAGCTTCAACTCGAGGTGGAAAAGAGAGAGAGAGAGAGAGAGAGAGGTAAATAACAGTCCACATCACACAGAGGCAGTGCGGTCTCCTCCTCCCTTGCTGAGTCCAGAACAAACAAAACGATATCTTCAGTGTTCACCACAACACACAATTTAGCTGAGGGTCAGTGCAAAACAAAAACGATAAACTTATGTGTCTCTTCTAAACACACAACTTAGCTGAGTCAAGTGTAAGCAAAAAAAGCAAAAGTGTTCTTCAAAACACACAAAACAGAATCGTCCAAAAAAGGGTTTGGTTCAAACTCACCAAAGCGCAAGAGTAAAGCGGGTAAACGAGGCGCAGCTCAAAAACGGGGGACAAGGTCTTCACCAGCGGCAATCCACAGATGTCCTGGAGGGAGAGTAGACAAGGCACAGCAACGGGGAACAACAGGCAGAAACAGAAGTATTCAAAACGACCCGACATCGATTGAAGGGAAGTCCCAGTATAAAAAGCCTCTGGAGCGCTAATCAAAAACTATGACAGGTGCGCGCTGGAATTGATACTTGCTCCAAAAGCGTGTGGCGGGGAATGCACCAATCAACACAGCACCTTAAAGGAGCGGAGCGTGTGGCGGGGAATGCACCAATCAACACAGTACCTTAAAGGAGCGTGTGGCGGGGAACGGACCAATCATCACAGTACCTTAAGAAGCGTGTGGCGGGGAATGAACCAATCCTCACACTAATAAATATAACACGTAACACGTCTAATTAATATAACATGTAACACGTCTAATAAATATAACATGTAACACGTCTAATAAATATAACCCTAACCCTGTCCTCCCTCCCAGCAGACCCTGTTCTCCATCCCAGCAGACCCTGTCCTCCCTCCCAGCAGACCCTGTCCTCCCCCCCAGCAGACCCTGTCCTCCCCCCCAGCAGACCCTGTCCTCCCTCCCAGCAGACCCTGTCCTCCCTCCCAGCAGACCCTGTCCTCCCCCCCAGCAGACCCCATCCTCCCTCCCAGCAGACCCCGTCCTCCCTCCCAGCAGACCCCGTCCTCCCTCCCAGCAGACCCTGTCCCTGTTCTCCCTCCCAGCAGACCCTGTCCCTGTTCTCCCTCCCAGCAGACCCTGTCCTCCCTCCCAGCAGACCCTGTCCCTGTCCTCCCCCCTCAGCAGACCCCGTCCTCCCTCCCAGCAGACCCCGTCCTCCCTCCCAGCAGACCCCGTCCTCCCTCCCAGCAGACCCCGTCTTCCCTCCCAGCAGACCCTGTCCCCGTCCTCCCTCCCAGCAGACCCCGTCCTCCCTCCCAGCAGACCCTGTCCTCCCCCCTCAGCAGACCCTGTTCTCCCTCCCAGCAGACCCTGTCCTCCCCCCTCAGCAGACCCCGTCCTCCCTCCCAGCAGACCCCGTCCTCCCTCCCAGCAGACCCTGCCCCTGTTCTCCCTCCCAGCAGACCCCGTCCTCCCTCCCAGCAGACCCTGTCCTCCCTCCCAGCAGACCCTGTCCCTGTTCTCCCCCCCAGCAGACCCCGTCCTCCCTCCCAGCAGACCCCGTCCTCCCTCCCAGCAGACCCTGTCCTCCCTCCCAGCAGACCCTGTCCTCCATCCCAGCAGACCCTGTCCTCCCCCCCAGCAGACCCTGTCCTCCCTCCCAGCAGACCCTGTCCTCCCCCCCAGCAGACCCTGTCCTCCCCCCCAGCAGACCCTGTCCTCCCTCCCAGCAGACCCTGTCCTCCCTCCCAGCAGACCCTGTCCTCCCCCCCAGCAGACCCCATCCTCCCTCCCAGCAGACCCCGTCCTCCCTCCCAGCAGACCCCGTCCTCCCTCCCAGCAGACCCTGTTCCTGTTCTCCCTCCCAGCAGACCCCGTCCTCCCTCCCAGCAGACCCTGTCCTCCCTCCCAGCAGACCCCGTCCTCCCCCCCAGCAGACCCCGTCCTCCCTCCCAGCAGACCCTGTCCTCCCTCCCAGCAGACCCCGTCCTCCCCCCCAGCAGACCCCGTCCTCCCTCCCAGCAGACCCCGTCCTCCCTCCCAGCAGACCCCGTCCTCCCTCCCAGCAGACCCCGTCCTCCCTCCCAGCAGACCCCGTCCTCCCTCCCAGCAGACCCTGTCCCCGTCCTCCCTCCCAGCAGAGGCAGCTGCATGCTAGTTTTAAAGGGAGAGGTTTACATTCCACCGGGAGGCGTTGGGCTCGAGAATAACTGCTCTGGTATGAACTCTGACACGGACCCACTCTCTAAATTAGCACCTAGGTTCGAGAGCAGCCGCGGGGAGGAGGTGGGTCCGAGAGGTGACGGCATGTGTCTCGCCCTGGCTGTAGCTGGGACTGTCAGACAAACACAATAATAGGATATCATCATCAAGTACAATGTGTGGAAAATCACTACAGTATACAACTACGTTTTCTACTAAGTACTGTGCTTTAGTACACGTTTCAGATACTTGTACTTTTTCTATTTTATGGAACGTTTTTTTTAGTTTAACTCCATTAACCCTTTCACTGCCACACGACAGAAGGTTAACCCTTTACTATCCGCGGAGCTAGTGGTGCTAATGATGGAGCATCGCTGTCGGTTGTGTGATAGTAAAGGGCTATAACCTTCTGTATTGTCACAGTGACGGGTTAACCTTCTGTCGTGTGGCAGTGAAAGGGTTAAAGGGAATAATGTACTTTTTACTATATCTGAACTCTTTGTGCTATAGGTCAATGAAAATTATGATCTTTCAAATGTCTAATTAGCCAACTTTAAAAGTACGTAATCGGACCCAGTATGAAGGGACCACCAACCAATTTAAAGGGAGAGTTCAGATCTCTTACCTACCAATGGTGATTTGTTTACACTGTTTATTTGTCTCATATTTCTTATATTCAGATTTAATTATATTGTTTGCACAGTACATTTGTCTGTCATTCTTCTATTACCCTGCCCATACCCGTACCTCCCCTCCCCCTTCCCCCCGTGCTGCTATATGTTACCCACATTTCCCGAAGAGGATCAATAAAGGAATATCTTATCTTTAGCTCCCGATAGTTAGCCACAAACCAATGCAAAGTCAATGGGGTCAAACTCCTGTCTGTACAAGCTGACAGCGTAGATCTCAGTGATCTCAGAGTCAGCTTGTACAGTCAGGAGCTCGACCCCATTGACTTTGCATTGGTTTGTGGCTAACTATCAGGAGCTCGATCCCATTTACTTTGCATTGGTTTGTGGCTAACTATCAGGAGCTCGACCCCATTGACTTTGGAGCTAACTGTCAGGAGCTAACTGTCAGGATCTAACTACCAGGAGCTAACTGTCAGGAGCTAACTGTCAGGAGCTAACTGTCAGGAGCTAACTACCAGGAGCTAACTGTCAGGAGCTAACTGTCAGGAGCTAACTACCAGGAGCTAACTGTCAGGAGCTAACTACCAGGAGCTAACTGTCAGGAGCTAACTGTCAGGAGCTAACTACCAGGAGCTAACTGTCAGGAGCTAACTGTCAGGAGCTAACTGTCAGGAGCTAACTGTCAGGAGATCAGGAGCTAACTGTAAGGAGCTAACTGTCAGGAGCTAACTAGAGCTAACTGTCAGGAGCTAACTGTCAGGAGCTAACTGTCAGGAGCTAACTACCAGGAGCTAACTGTCAGGAGCTAACTGTCAGGAGCTAACTACCAGGAGCTAACTGTCAGGAGCTAACTGTCAGGAGCTAACTGTCAGGAGCTAACTGTCAGGAGATCAGGAGCTAACTGTAAGGAGCTAACTGTCAGGAGCTAACTTGAGCTAACTGTCAGGAGCTAACTGTCAGGAGCTAACTGTCAGGAGATCAGGAGCTAACTGTCAGGAGCTAACTGTCAGGAGCTAACTGTCAGGAGCTAACTTGAGCTAACTGTCAGGAGCTAACTGTCAGGAACTAACTGCCAGGAGCTAACTAGAGCTAACTATCAGGAGCTAACTGTCAGGAGCTAACTGTCAGGAGCTAACTGCTAACTGTCAGGAGCTAACTGTCAGGAGCTAACTGTCAGGAGATCAGGAGCTAACTGTCAGGAGATCAGGAGCTAACTGTCAGGAGCTAACTGTCAGGAGCTAACTGTCAGGAGATCAGGAGCTAACTGTCAGGAGCTAACTGTCAGGAGCTAACTAGAGCTAACTGTCAGGAGCTAACTGTCAGGAACTAACTGTCAGGAGCTAACTAGAGCTAACTGTCAGGAGCTAACTGTCAGGAGCTAACTGTCAGGAGCTAACTAGAGCTAACTGTCAGGAGCTAACTGTCAGGAGCTAACTGTCAGGAGCTAACTGTCAGGAGCTAACTGTCAGGAGCTAACTGTCAGGAGATCAGGAGCTAACTGTAAGGAGCTAACTGTCAGGAGCTAACTTGAGCTAACTGTCAGGAGCTAACTGTCAGGAGCTAACTGTCAGGAGATCAGGAGCTAACTGTCAGGAGCTAACTGTCAGGAGCTAACTGTCAGGAGCTAACTTGAGCTAACTGTCAGGAGCTAACTGTCAGGAACTAACTGCCAGGAGCTAACTAGAGCTAACTATCAGGAGCTAACTGTCAGGAGCTAACTGTCAGGAGCTAACTGCTAACTGTCAGGAGCTAACTGTCAGGAGCTAACTGTCAGGAGATCAGGAGCTAACTGTCAGGAGATCAGGAGCTAACTGTCAGGAGCTAACTGTCAGGAGCTAACTGTCAGGAGATCAGGAGCTAACTGTCAGGAGCTAACTGTCAGGAGCTAACTAGAGCTAACTGTCAGGAGCTAACTGTCAGGAACTAACTGTCAGGAGCTAACTAGAGCTAACTGTCAGGAGCTAACTGTCAGGAGCTAACTGTCAGGAGCTAACTAGAGCTAACTGTCAGGAGCTAACTGTCAGGAGCTAACTAGAGCTAACTGTCAGGAGCTAACTGTCAGGAACTAACTGCCAGGAGCTAACTAGAGCTAACTGTCAGGAGCTAACTATCAGGAGCTAACTGTCAGGAGCTAACTGTCAGGAGCTAACTAGAGCTAACTGTCAGGAGCTAACTGTCAGGAACTAACTGTCAGGAGCTAACTAGAGCTAACTGTCAGGAGCTAACTGTCCATAAAAAGTTATCTAAAGGAATTTGATAAACCATTCAGTATCATATAGCTATTTCTGAGACTTGGCTGAAGCCTGACAATTACCTAGATTTTAACATGTGTGGTTATGAAATGTTTTGGGTAAATAGAAGCAGCAAAGGGGTGGTATTGTACATTGATAGTAATCTGTGCTGTAAAAAGGTTAACGATATGTCAAGGGCCGTGGACGATCTAATTGAATGTGTAACAGTTGAAGTCCAAATGGAAAAAAGAAAAAACATTATTGTGAGTTGTATTTACAGGGAGCCAGGGACGAACGCTGGAGTGGATGGAGACATTATTTTCAAGTCACGGTCAAAAGGACTGGGGGGCAGGGTGTGTGTGGTGGGGGGCAGGGAGTGTGTGGTGGGGGGGGGGGGGGGCAGTGACGTCCTCTCACTTCTAGGCAGTTACTCCACTTGGTGAGGTGTTGGTTGGAGCCGGTGTCGGTCTGAGCGGACAAGGCCTCCATTATGCCTCGAGAAGAAGGGCTCCACTCCGCAGCTTTTTCTTTTTTTCAATAGTCATCATTTATAAAAGCTGGCTTTTCACTCAGATGAAAACATGACGTCCGAGTCACACGGGCCGACGGAACAACAAACCACGGCCCCGGCGAGCGAGACTGAGAGAGGGTCACCGTCCCGCTTAGGGTGTGAAATAAACTTTTTTTTAGAGTTTAATTTCAAGTGAAGATAAATATAAAGATACTGAATAGTGCAAAGGTGAGGATTGTAAAGGTGCAGGATGTGTCGGTGTTAACTCTAAGGAGACCTAACGCTTTTCCATATCTTCTAGGCGTCTTCCACTCTAGAAAAAGAAAATAGATGATTTGTTTGCTCAAGTTGTTTGCTCAAGAGCATATTTTGCACTCAACCGATTTCAAAAAGCTGAGGAGTATCGCTAGAGGGAACGCTAAAGTGGAGAAGAGAGAGAGAGAGAAAATAAACATATTCCTGCATGTGTTCTCTCAAGGTGGATTTTATCCTTGAGTTTAATTTTCTTTGCTTATTAATTGTTCTATGTCACCAGACAGGTCAGTTAAAGTGGTCGCTCTGTTTCTATCTCACCAGACAGGTCAGTTAAAGTGGTCGCTCTGTTTCTGTCTCACCAGGCAGGTCAGTTAAAGTGGTCGCTCTGTTTCTATCTCACCAGGCAGGTCAGTTAAAGTGGTCGCTCTGTTTCTATCTCACCAGACAGGTCAGTTAAAGTGGTCGCTCTGTTTCTATCTCAGCAGGCAGGTCAGTTAAAGTGGTCGCTCTGTTTCTGTCTCACCAGGCAGGTCAGTTAAAGTGGTCGCTCTGTTTCTGTCTCACCAGACAGGTCAGTTAAAGTGGTCGCTCTGTTTCTGTCCCACCAGGCAGGTCAGTTAAAGTGGTCGCTCTGTTTCTATCTCACCAGACAGGTCAGTTAAAGTGGTCGCTCTGTTTCTATCTCACCAGACAGGTCAGTTAAAGTGGTCGCTCTGTTTCTGTCTCACCAGACAGGTCAGTTAAAGTGGTCGCTCTGTTTCTGTCCCACCAGGCAGGTCAGTTAAAGTGGTCGCTCTGTTTCTGTCTCACCAGGCAGGTCAGTTAAAGTGGTCGCTCTGTTTCTATCTCACCAGGCAGGTCAGTTAAAGTGGTCGCTCTGTTTCTATCTCACCAGACAGGTCAGTTAAAGTGGTCGCTCTGTTTCTATCTCACCAGGCAGGTCAGTTAAAGTGGTCGCTCTGTTTCTATCTCACCAGACAGGTCAGTTAAAGTGGTCGCTCTGTTTCTATCTCACCAGGCAGGTCAGTTAAAGTGGTCGCTCTGTTTCTATCTCACCAGACAGGTCAGTTAAAGTGGTCGCTCTGTTTCTATCTCACCAGACAGGTCAGTTAAAGTGGTCGCTCTGTTTCTATCTCACCAGACAGGTCAGTTAAAGTGGTCGCTCTGTTTCTATCTCACCAGACAGGTCAGTTAAAGTGGTCGCTCTGTTTCTGTCCCACCAGGCAGGTCAGTTAAAGTGGTCGCTCTGTTTCTATCTCACCAGACAGGTCAGTTAAAGTGGTCACTCTGTTTCTATCTCACCAGGCAGGTCAGTTAAAGTGGTCGCTCTGTTTCTATCTCACCAGACAGGTCAGTTAAAGTGGTCGCTCTGTTTCTGTCTCACCAGACAGGTCAGTTAAAGTGGTCGCTCTGTTTCTATCTCACCAGACAGGTCAGTTAAAGTGGTCGCTCTGTTTCTATCTCACCAGACAGGTCAGTTAAAGTGGTTGCTCTGTTTCTATCTCACCAGGCAGGTCAGTTAAAGTGGTCGCTCTGTTTCTATCTCACCAGGCAGGTCAGTTAAAGTGGTCGCTCTGTTTCTGTCTCACCAGGCAGGTCAGTTAAAGTGGTCGCTCTGTTTCTGTCTCACCAGACAGGTCAGTTAAAGTGGTCGCTCTGTTTCTGTCTCACCAGGCAGGTCAGTTAAAGTGGTCGCTCTGTTTCTGTCTCACCAGACAGGTCAGTTAAAGTGGTCGCTCTGTTTCTATCTCACCAGGCAGGTCAGTTAAAGTGGTCGCTCTGTTTCTGTCTCACCAGGCAGGTCAGTTAAAGTGGTCGCTCTGTTTCTATGTCACCAGGCAGGTCAGTTAAAGTGGTCGCTCTGAGCCCCAGCTCTGTTTCTTACTGACTGACTGACTCCATGCTGGGCCTCACACTAGCCCCAGAGAGTTGGCCACAGACCAATGCAAAGTCAATGGGCTGGAGCTGAGGGGGTCTGTACAGGCTGACCGAGGCTTGCTGAAAGTACCGCACTGGGGTACGTTTTCAGTGAGCCTCAGTCAGCTTGACCCCATTGACTCTGTGTGTGGCTGACTATCTGTAGCCAGTATGAGGAACATGCATACCCATAACACCAGATCGAGCCAGCATTGCTGACCTGCGTATTCCAAGGTTCAAAACAAATATGGGCAAATGTTCTTTTAAATTCTGGGGGAGCCACAAATGGGAATTTGCTACCCTCACAGCTAAGATGCATCAGTAGCCGACACAACTTTAAGAAAAAAGTTAAATCACGGCTCCTCGACAATGTTAAAAACTAGATATGAAAATGTTGTCTGATACATTGTTGTCTGTGGCTACGTTTGTACTGCATTTACAATTGACGTGTCTATATGTACAGTAGTTTGTCATATTGTTATTTGTGGTCATGTTTTGTATTGCTTATCTGTCTGAGACCAAGGACCACAATGGAAATAAGTCTTGACTTTTTTGTGTTTAATCCTTGATGTTTTCTGGAATCTTGCATTTTTTTTAAATGTCAAATACAATTTAATCAAATTAAATCATTGATTGAGCTGAGAAAGGCCTCTACCAATCAACAACATCACTGGTCAGTAATGAAATAGGGCGAGGGTTCCAAATATCTCAACTATCCCTTTATATGCACTGGCTCCCCATTGCTGCACGAATCCGCTTCAAGGCCCTCGACCTAGCATCCTAGCTCCCGCCTACCTCCGGTCAATGGTCTCTAACTACACACCCTCAAGACCCCTACGCTCTGCATCTTCTGGCCGCCTCAGACCTACTCCTATCCGAGCTCCAGGAGGGTCATCAAGGAGAACCTGCCTTTTCTCAGTCCTTGCCCCACAATGGTGGAATGAACTACCCACCCCAGTTAGGACAGCCGAAACCCGTCCAATCTTTCGCCGTCGACTAAAGACACACTTCTTCTAGATACAGTTCCGGCTTCGACATGGGTGGTCGCATTTTACGCAGCTCCCGGCTTAACCAACGCAACAGAACAACAACAAAGTATTTTGCGCATTTTCTACTTTCCCTCCTGTGGATTATGGACTTGTACCTGAATTCACCACTTAAACAACAACTCCAGACAGAAGTGGAGGGTAGCGAAAACGTAAAAACAGCAGTCCCATTGCGACTTCTATTTGTTAACGGGCTCGGAGAGGAAGCATCCAGCCTTCGGAGCCACGGCTATCCACACAGTACTTACTGCGAATCTGGAACGCAAGAAATTACCCCCGACAGGCAAGTTTGATAGGAAATCAATGTTTATATTATATTTGCTCATGTCAGGTGACATACACCAGAACCCGGGACCCGTCATGACACAGAACCAGAGACAACAGTTAGGTCTGCTGACCCAGGAAGCGGCGCCTAGCATCACTAGCACAACAGGACAACTGCTACCTACACAGACGGCGGCGGCGGCTGGCGACACGATCAACGGCAACATTCCTCCACTACCACCTCTACAAAAGAACCCACGAGAGGCCACAGCGAGAAGGAATGAACCGGGGTTCACAATCGAGGCGCCCAGCACATTGCGGGACCAAACCGATGGCCGGCGAGCTAGCCGGCGAGCTAACGTGGCTAACATCAATGGACAAAGGACCCAGAAAGCTAACAGGGCTAACAACAATGGACATAGGACCCCACCCCCCCCCCTCCCCACCGACCACCACCCAGTCAACCAGACACCACAGACAATCAACACCTTGAACTCGACGACATAAACCAAATAACGAACACAAATGGACTCCACATATTCCACCTTAACACTAACAGCCTGAGACCTAAACTGGCTGAAATCAGACAATTGTTTTTAAACATTAAGGCAAACATATTGTGTTTCACAGAAACAAAGCTAGACTCATCTGTACAGGATCCAGAGATTGAAATCGAAAACTATTCAATAGTCAGGAGGGATAGGAATCAACATGGAGGTGGCGTCTGTGTATATTCACAAAGATACCAAATTCATCAACCGTACTGACCTTAACCATGACGAAATTTAAACTGTTTGGAATGAAATCTTATTCGATAGGGCGAAATCCGTACTAGTAGGCACAATCTATAGACCGCCAGAACAGAGTGGCTTCTATGACACACTTGATGGGTGTTTAGCTGGGGTGGAGGGTGTAGAAAAAATTCGCATTGGGGACTGGAACACGGATATGCTACGGAAAGCAGCACCCATCTTCAAGGCCTTCAGTAGGTTTTCTGATCTGCACGGTTTCAGCCAGCTAATCACCCAACCCACAAGGGTATGTGATTCAACAGAAACCACCATTTTGACCTCTGACAAGTCCATGATCTCCAATAAAGGGGTGATAGCATGCGGGTTAAGTGATCATTATATGATTTTCTGTACCCGCAAAAAGCTAAAACAAAAGGCCGGCTGTCACAAAACAGTCACATCTAGGGACCTCAAAACCTACGCTAGAGAGGCCTTTAACCAAGAACTGGAGAGCATGGACTGGTCAGATGAACTCAGTGATACACAGGTTGAAGAAACATGGCTTGGATTCAAAACCAAATTCACAACAATACTCAACAACATGGCACCCCTAAGAACCACCAGGGTTCAAAATCGCGCTGAGCCATGGATGCACACTGAAATACTGGCCGCTATGAAAACCAGAGACAAAAAATGCTCTGAACTTCATAAAAGTCAGACAAAGCTTTCCAAAAGCTCAAACAGTGAACTCCAAGCCCACGTGGTTGAACAAAAAATTCAAAGAAACAGACTAAGAAATGACGTACACACCATGATCAAAACCGCAAAAAAAATGTCATCAATGACAAAACTGAGGAAAACAAAAACAAACCACATGAACTTTGGAAATGACTCAATAATCAACTAGGCTGCAGTAAAAAACTTAAAACCAGATTCTCAAACATAAACATAAAGACGGACAACACGCTCATCACAGACAAGCTGGATGTAGCCAATTACTTAAACATCTTCTTCACAAACATAGCCACAACACTGGTAAACAAACTACCCTCCCACTCAGGGCATTATGGGGTAGAACACATAGTAGCATACTACAAAAACCTAGGGGTCTGCAAAGACGACTTCAAACTAGGAATGGTAACAACCAATGAGGTACTCAAAAAACTGAGCGCCCTCCAACCTAACAAGGCCACTGGCCATGACAACATCCCCTCCAAATTCCTCAGAGACTCAGCAGCCGCCATCACCCCAGTCATCACACATAATAAACCTCTCCATAAAACAGGGACACGCCCCCAAGGACTTCAAAATTGCGAGAGTGACCCCTCTGCACAAAAAGGGCAGCAAATTAGACCCAGGCAACTACCGCCCTGTTTCTATTCTTACCTCCATCTCGAAAGTCATGGAGAAAATAGTCTACGAACAGGTCGAAAAGTACCTGGCGGAAAAAAATCAAATCTACGAATTCCTATCTGACTTCAGAACATCCCACTCCACTGACACATGCCTTCTCTATTTGAAAGACCACGTCAAACAAGAGGTGGACGCGGGCAAATACTGCGGCATGGTCATGCTGGACCTACAAAAAGCCTTCGACACTGTCAATCACTCCATTCTGATTGACAAGCTAAAAGCAATTGGTTTTGGTTTTATCAGTGAGCTGGATGCAATCCTACCTGGAGGGGAGAGAACAGATGGTGGAGGTAAACGGTACTCTATCCCCCCCCCTCACAGTGAGCTGTGGTGTTCCACAAGGAAGCATACTAGGACCGCTACTGTTCCTAATTTATACAAATGACATGTCGTCAGCTTGTGACTGCAACTTGTTCTTGTTCGCGGACGACTCAGCCCTGCTGGTCTCTGGTCTCTTGAAAAAATCCTCAGCTCTGAACTCGGCAGAATCTGCACCTGGCTCGCTGATAACAAACTATCATTACACCTGGGTAAAACAGAGTCCATTCTCTTCGGATTAAATAACAAACTCAGCAAGACCGACGGCTTCTCAGTTACAGTGGGTGACAATATTGTCACAAGGAAAGATGAAATTACATACCTAGGTTCCATCCTAGAGGCAAATCTTTCCTGTGACAAAATGGCATCCAAGGTAATAAAGAAAGTCAACCAACAAACTAGATTCTTGTACCGGATCTCCTCTCTGGTAAACAAAAATACCCTGAAGACTCTTAACAGGAGCACTCATTCAAGGGTACTATGACTATTCTTGCACCTCATGATAACAAAGCACCTCAAAGGCGCTAAAAACAAGATTACAAACATCACAAAACAAACTGGTCAGACTTCTACTTGACCTTACCCCTAGAAACCACCTCACCCCTGCCCATTTTGACAACCTAGGATGGCTTAGAGTACAGCAACTTGCAATGGGCCTGGTGTACAAGATACACTATACGACTAAGGTACCCATGTACATGTCAAAATACTTCCCAAAGGTCAGTGAATACCTCAACCACAACACCAGAGGAAGCTCAACAAATCATGTTAAACCCAGATTCGGCCCAAAGAAGGGACTAAACACGTTTTGCAATTATGCCACATCAATGTGGAACACCCTACCCAAAGCTGTAAAGGAATGTGAATCCCTACCCACATTCAAAACCGCTTTTAAAGAGCACCTACGGGAGGCTGCAATTCGAAACTGGCCACCGTAAATGTCCAAACCCCCCCACCCCCACCCCCTCCTAATAGACAGTCTCCTCCCCACCGCATGTATATATTCTCATAAATGTCACTATGAATTGAAAATGGGGGACCCTGATGTAAACAAGACAAACATCTTTCTCTGGTCTGCATTCCCTTAACAATTGTGTGTATTGAGCCGTACTGTATTGTACCCATTCTGCAATCTGTTAAATAAAGTTTTCATTCATTCATTCATCCATTCATTTATTCATTCATTCATTCTTCAAGCATTATCTGATTTTTTTTATAAATAAATAATAAATATATATATATCTAACCCTAACTAACCTCACTGTCATGCACCTAATATACTAACCTACACTGTAGCACTGAACACCTTGATGAACATTGTTACTCAGCTGATAGAGTTGTGCCCTTCCTGATGACTTGTCGTACAGAACTTGTAAGTCGCTTTGGATAAAAGCGTCAGCTAAATGACTAAATGTAAATGTAAATGTTATATCAAATTACAGACAGGGAAGAAGCAAAAGGGGGGGAAAAGATATATATATTTTTTTAAATAAAATCAAATAAAACACACGTTAATGTCCCCATGGGCCGGACACGTCTTCTCACAAGTCAAGAAGAAACATCACAATAAATCAAGAACAAAACAAAAACACCATGAAGTCCAAAACATTTTAAATAAATAAAATAAATGAATGCAACACTCCCAGACATACCCCACGCGAAGGTAAGGAAAAACTCACTAAAACCTAGCAATAGGAAAATAGCACCACAGGCAGTGTGGAGGAGAGAAACCTTAGAAGGGCCGTTCAAGGGAGGATCTCCCTTCTTAGATGTCGGTGATAGTAGTGTTGCTATAAAATAACCCACTACAACTACCTTTCCTTGAAGAGGAGAAGGGTAGAGGGAGCCATGCTGGAGGAGAAGGGTAGTGGGAGCCATGCTGGAGGAGAAGGGTAGAGGGAGCCATGCTGGAGGAGAAGGGTAGAGGGAGCCATGCTGGAGGAGAAGGGTAGAGGGAGCCATGCTGGAGGAGAAGGGTAGAGGGAGCCATGCTGGAAGAGAAGGGTAGAGGGAGCCATGCTGGAGGAGAAGGGTAGAGGGAGCCATGCTGGAGGAGAAGGGTAGAGGGAGCCATGCTGGAGGAGAAGGGTAGAGGGAGCCATGCTGGAGGAGAAGGGTAGAGGGAGCCATGCTGGGGGAGAAGGGTAGAGGGAGCCATGCTGGAGGAGAAGGGTAGAGGGAGCCATGCTGGAGGAGAAGGGTAGAGGGAGCCATGCTGGAGGAGAAGGGTAGAGGGAGCCATGCTGGGGGAGAAGGGTAGAGGGAGCCATGCTGGAGGAGAAGGGTAGAGGGAGCCATGCTGGAGGAGAAGGGTAGAGGGAGCCATGCTGGAGGAGAGGGGTAGAGGGAGCCATGCTGGAGGAGAAGGGTAGAGGGAGCCATGCTGGAGGAGAAGGGTAGAGGGAGCCATGCTGGAAGGGTAGAGGGAGCCATGCTGGAGGAGAGGGGTAGAGGGAGCCATGCTGGAGGAGAAGGGTAGAGGGAGCCATGCTGGAAGAGAAGGGTAGAGGGAGCCATGCTGGAGGAGAAGGGTAGAGGGTGCCATGCTGGAGGAGAAGGGTAGAGGGAGCCATGCTGGAGGAGAAGGGTAGAGGGAGCCATGCTGGAGGAGACAAAGCCTTTTTTTTTTTTTTTTAACTCAATTTTTATTTGCATTTTTGTATTACAAGCTTACAAACAACATCATATTTGAATATTATTGTCATCTCAGTCGGTCTTCCAGGTAACAAAGCCTTTCTTCTACTCTAGTTATCAGCTCTTATTTTGTATAAGAATTTATCCTTCAGTTTGGATAGATATGACTACTCACTCATTGGATAGATAATGCCGACCCTTCTTTCTCCCGAGGGAGTTAACGTCCATCATCATGATCGGAGTATACATCCCACCACAAGCGAACACTGGGGCCGCACTTTCAAAGTTACACGACGAGGTAAACAAACAACAGACAGCTAACGTAGACGCTGCTATTTTGGTTCTGGGCGATTTCAACAGCGCGCGTCTTAAAAAGGTGTTGCCGAATTTCTATCAGCATGTGACCTGTCCCACCAGAGGCGAGAACATATTAGACCATGTATACTCGCAATTTAAGAATGGGTATAAGTCACAGGCTCTTAGTCCATTCGGGAAGTCCGATCACGCCGCCATTTTTCTTTTGCCAAAGTACAAACAAAGTCTCAAGCGAACGCCGGTGGTCTCGCGAGAGGTTAAGCGTTGGACCGTGACGTCAGAGGAGTCACTCCAAGCTGCACTTGAATGCACAGACTGGAGTGTATTCAGTGATAACACAGCCAATATTAACGAATACACTGAAACGGTGCTTGATTTTGTCTGTACTCTGGTAGAAGAAACAATCCCCTCCACCACAATTAAAATCTACCCAAATCAAAAGCCCTGGGTAGACAAATCCGTCCGTGAGGCTCTGAAAGTGCGCACATCAGCATACAACACCGGGCTGGTGACAGGCAACATGGAAGAACACAAGATGGCAAGATACAACGTCAGGAGAGCAGTAATAGAGGCAAAACGGCGTTACAGGGATAAAGTTGAACTTCAGTTTGAACAGGCTGACTCTAGAGGCATGTGGCAGGGCCTCAGAACAATGACAGATTACAAAGGCACCCCCCTCAAACTGAACAGTGACATCTCCTTAGCAAATGATCTCAATTCCTTCTATGCGAGGTTTGAGGCTGTGAATAACAACACCAGCCTACAATCCACGGCAATGGGGGGGGGGGTCTGCTGATGGAGACTCAGTGTTCAGGGTAACAGAGCATGAGGTGAGACGGATCTTTAAAAAAGTGAATATCAGGAAGGCAGCAGGACCGGACGGCATCCCCGGCCGCGTCCTGAAAGTCTGTGCCGACCAACTGGCCCCGGTATTCACTGACATCTTCAACCTGTCCTTGGAACAGGCTGTCATCCCCACCTGTCTGAAGAAGTCCACCATCATCCCTGTACCCAAAAAATCTACGCCCACTTGCCTCAACGACTACCGCCCTGTAGCCCTCACCTCCATAGCCATGAAGTGCTTTGAGAAGCTAGTGAAGGGCTACATCTGTTCCTCCCTCCCCATCAACCTGGACCCTCTGCAATTTGCATACCGCCCTAACAGATCCACGGAGGATGCCATAGCCCATGTGCTGCACACAGCAGCATCACACCTGGACAAGAGGCAGGGGAACTATGTGAGAATGCTGTTCATCGACTACAGCTCAGCATTCAATACCATAGTCCCCTCCAAACTCATAGCCAAGCTCAGGGACCTGGGCTTGAACTATGACCTCTGCCAGTGGGTCTTGGACTTCCTGACGGGTAGACCCCAGGTGGTAAGAGCAGGCAACTGCACCTCCTCATCCATCACGCTCAACATAGGGGCCCCCCAGGGCTGTGTTCTGAGCCCCCTCCTCTACTCCCTGTACACACATGACTGCGTAGCACAGCGGAACAACAACACCATCATCAAATTTGCTGATGACACAGTAGTGGTGGGCCTGATCTCTGCCAACGACGAAAGGGCCTACCTGGAAGAGGTAGAGAACCTGTCACAGTGGTGTCAGGAGAACTGCCTCTCCCTGAACGTCAGCAAAACAAAAGAGATGATTGTGGACTTCAGGAGGTCGGGGGTCAAGGACTACAGCCCCCTCAGCATCGACGGGGCACCGGTTGAGAGAGTGAACAGTTTCAAGTACCTCGGAGCCCACATATCCGAGGACTTGACATGGACCACACACATTGACAGTGTTGTGAAGAAGGCACGACAACGCCTCTACTTCCTCAGACGCCTAAGGAAGTTCCAAGTCAGTCAGAAGATCCTTAGGAACTTCTACTCATGTACAATAGAGAGCATCCTGACCGGCAACATCACCTCCTGGTTTGGGAATAGCACTGCACAAGACCGTAGCAGACTACAAAGAGTGACACGTTCAGCCGAACGCACAATTGGAGGGGGGCTTCCCACCCTCCAGAACATTTACAACAAGCGGTGCAAGGGGAAGGCTAAGAGAATTATTAAGGACTCGAGCCACCCGAACAACTGCCTCTTTGAACTGCTGCGGTCAGGCAAGCGATACCGGAGTCTTAAGGCGAGCACAGAAAGACTCAGAAGAAGCTTCTATCCCCAGGCCATCAGGCTGCTAAACGAACAATAAACACTATGCAACAACCATCAAATGCACACAGCACACACACCCACACTCACTCAAACAAACAACACACTGCAGCACCCACTCTCCACACTTTAGATCACACAAACACACTTTACACTTTATATTTATTGATAAAGGATTTGCACTACAACTCGTACACCTACTGTAAATTGTACCTAAATTGCACCTCATCCCATTTCTGCCTTGCACTATATAGTATTGTATATTAGTACACTGCACAGTATTGTATATTATATGGTAACTCAGTTATGTCTATTCTGCATCGAACATTGTACATATGTCTAAACTGAACACTGTGACCTCATTTTTTTTTACTTCTAATTTTACTATGTTATTTTATTTCATACTATCTTGTCTTGCACAGTCTCTGGAGCGTAACAGTAAGAAGCATTTTGTATAAAAGTATTCTGTACTTCTGTATGACAACTATTAAAGAAACTTGAAACTCAACCAGACACAGAGCACATTTTACATGACCAAAAGCAAGAACAAACTCAATCAAACAAACGGTTATCTGGTATGTCATAAATGTATAGATGTAGCAGTACTGTCTATCTGTATGTCATGTGTGTCATATGATGAATTGAAAATGGGGGACCCTGATGGAAACAAGACGAAAGTCTTTCTCAGGTCTGCATCCTCTTAACAATTGTATGTATTGAGCTGTACTGTACTGTACCCATTCTGCAATCTGTTAATAAACTTGTCAATCAATCAATCAATCAATACTGAGCTATGCATGAATGGAATTCACTCCCTAGACATATCGCAAACAGTAAAATACGATTTGAAATTGTATTGAAACAGCATCTTTTGACAAGGGATATTTGAACAGATTGAATTATTGAAATGTATGAAGGTTAAAGTTTAGTAATATATGTGATATGATTGCAATGAGTTAAGAAAGTTGTGAGAAGTTGGTTTTTCTATGTTTTTCAAATGTGATTGTAAAGGTTACATAAAATTATGTGGTTAAATACACTGTATCGGGACTTATGCATTGCAACAACATCATTATATTATCAACATCAAATTTGAATTAGTTGTTAAATTAGGCGTGTATGAATGAACATAATGTGTAGTTGTGTACAGTTAAATATTCTTTAGCTACTTCATATAGTTTGATTATTGTATATTGGATTATTGGATATTAGAGCTAGTCTTGTCTGTGTTTGTACTAACGTTAGTCCAAGTCCCTTTTGTCATGTTTACTTGTAATGCAACCATTGGATGCAGAAATCATTCAAATACAGCCCACAAACACATATTTCCCGTTTTAAATATGGTAATGTAGTATCATGGAAAACATGGTAGTTCTAACTAAATGTATTTCAATAAGGCAACACGCTCCATTGATCTATTGATCCACATAGTGAACAGAACAGGCCCTGAGCACATTACACCGTGTTTCATTATGTTTCATTATGTTTCATTATGTTTCATTATGCATAAAGCAATAGTAGTGTTTCATTATGCATAAAGCAATAGTAGTGTTTCATTATGCATAAAGCAATAGTAGTGTTTCATTATGCATAAAGCAATAGTAGTGTTTCATTATGCATAAAGCAATAGTAGTGTTTCATTATGCATAAAGCAATAGTAGTGTTTCATTATGCATAAAGCAATAGTAGTGTTTCATTATGCAGAAAGCAATAGTAGTGTTTTATTATGCAGAAAGCAATAGTAGTGTTTCATTATGCAGAAAGCAATAGTACGGCTCAGTTTTAACCCTTTTCTGACAACAATACTTCCTATGAGCTCCCTGGTGTTGGCAAAAAAAAGAGCCTACTTACAGGAGAAATGCATTGTTGGTTTTTGTCGTTTCATAGGCTATGTTAAGAAAATATTAAGTATTATTATTATATATTATTATTATTATTATAAATAATAATCAATCTTATCCTTTAAGATTCAGAATATGTTCTTGGAGTGAGAACACTTTAAGTTTTAAGGGTTGGTGACATCATCAGGGCAGACCGCTGACATGTGACCTACAGGGTTGGTGACGTCATCAGGGCAGACCGCTGACATGTGACCTACAGGGTTGGTGACATCATCAGGGCAGACCGCTGACATGTGACCTACAGGGTTGGTGACATCATCAGGGCAGACCGCTGACATGTGACCTACAGGGTTGGTGACATCATCAGGGCAGACTGCTGACATGTGACCTACAGGGTTGGTAACATCATCAGGGCAGACCGCTGACATGTGACCTACAGGGTTGGTGACATCATCAGGGCAGACTGCTGACATGTGACTAATATTAGCAGTCACACCAAACCATCTTGTGAAAATGCTTCAATATACACATTGACTTTTTTTGGATACAATAAATAAATAAGGTGAGGTCGTTATTGTTTATTTGGAAATATCGTGGGTAGACACCATTTCTTTTTTTATCCACTTTTTCTCCCCATTTTCAATTTTTCTCCCATCCCAATTTCGTATTATCTAATTCTCCCCTCCCCTGCCTTGAACGTTGCTAGAATATGCCTCCCACTGGTCAGTTGTAGTGAGGATAGAAGCCTTGCAACACGTGTCCCCTCTGGTACACAAGGAGGCAGCCTGTCGCATCTTTTCACCTGTACAGCGTGATCTCTCAGTGGCGAGGAGTAACGTGTGGGAGGCTCACGCTGCCCCCGACACTTCCTGTTTCCGCCGCACCGGCGTCACCAAACCAACCTGTAGGAGTCGTTGTCCACAACGTCCGATCCCCACCCACCGGCTTTCCCACCCTCTAACACTGCCAACTGTGTTAGTATGAACGACCGGCCAGCCGGTAGCAACGCCGAGAGCTGGGCTCGAACCCAGCGTCTCCTGCGTTAGAGACGAGCGCCTTTCCCACTGCGCCACTCAGCCGCCCTTGCTAGACACCGTTTCTGATCCTGAAACTGAATAAATAAAACTGAATTCTTTAGACATTCAAACCTTGAATTCCAGAGCACACAAGCTAACTCCTGTCTTCTTCACGCTGTAATGGCTTTCATATGACCAGCATCGCCTTGCTGCCTGCAAGGGCCCGATTACATTAACCCTTTCACTACCACACTACCAAACGGTTAACCCTTTCACTGCGACAATACAGAAGGTGAACCCTTTCACTACCACACTACAGAAGGTTAACCCTTTCACTACCACACTACAGAAGGTGAACCCTTTCACTACCACACAACAAAGGGGTTAACCCTTTCACTACCACACTACAGAAAGTTAACCCTTTCACTACCACACTACAGAAGGTTAACCCTTTCACTACCACACTACAGAAGGTTAACCCTTTCACTACCACACTACAGAAGGTTAACCCTTTCACTACCACACTACAGAAGGTTAACCCTTTCACTACCACACTACAGAAAGTTAACCCTTTCACTACCACACTACAGAAGGTTAACCCTTTCACTACCACACTACAGAAGGTTAACCCTTTCACTACCACACTACAGAAGGTTAACACTTTCACTACCACACTACAGACGGTTAACCTTTCACTACCACACTACAGAAGGTTGGTTGGTTGATTGATTGATTGATTGATTGATTTTTATTTTGAAGTAAAAGACGGCATCCAAGGGATAAAAACATGAGAAAGTGCAAGCACTTATTTCCATCATGGTCCCTGATTTTGGACATGGACAGACATCATAAAACATAGAGCATCATAATAAAACAGAGCATCATAATAAAACATAGAGCATCATAATAAAACATAGATCATCATAATAAAAAACATAGAGCATCATAATAAAACATATAGCAACCCCATAAAACACGCCCCACCCTCTCCTTCCTAGACGTGGCTACTCTATACTTCACTGGCTAGCCATTTCTTTGTGGCACGTCTAAAGCTTCCCCCCTTGATTGATTGATTGAAAACTTTATTAACAGATTGCAGAATGGGTACAATACAGTACAGCTCAATACACACAATTGTTAAGGGGATGCAGACCAGAGAAAGACTTTCGTCTTGTTTACATCAGGGTCCCCCATTTTCAATTCATCAGGACATATATGACATACATGACATACAGATAGTCAGTACTGCTACATCTATACATTTATGACATACCAGATTTGCAAATACAGTACTGTTTGTGATACAGAAGGAGTCAAGAAAAGGGAGTATATACATTTGATGTAGAAACTGTACATTGGAGGAGGTTGGGTGGGGGGGGTTGGGTACATTGGGATATTGACAACCATACTGGGTAATTTACATTGGAGGTGGTTGGGGGGGGGGGCACACTGTATAAACAAGTAAAACTGTACATTGAGGGGGGGGGGGAGGAGACACTGTACAAACAAACAAAATTGTACATTGGACTATTGACAAAACCATACTAGGTAAATGACTGTACATTGGAGGGGGTTGGGTTAGGATATTTACAGGGGCCAGTGTTGAATTGCAGTCTCCCGTAGGTGTCCCTTGAGAGAGGTTTTGAAAGTGGGTAGTGATCCACATTCCTTTACAGCTTTGGGTAGGGCGTTCCACATTGATGTGGCATAATTGCTAAACGTGTTTAGTCCCTTATTTGAGCCGAATCTGGGTTTAACATGATTTGTGGAGCTCCCTCTGGTGTTGTGATCGTGGTATTCACTGACCTTTGGGAAGTATTTTGACATGTACATGGGTACATGTCTTCGATGTTTTTCAGGGCCACTGGAAGCTTGTTCCACTCCAGTGCCGCATAATATAAAAAAGTATTTGTCCCCATTAATGAATTGAATTTTGGCAGAATAAAATCCGTACTGCTCCTTCTAGTGGAATATGAATGATTGTCACGGAATCGATTAAAGTAATTGGATAGATATTTCGGACCTGTATTTTGAACTATCTTGTTAACCTTTCACTACCACACTACAGAAGGTTAACCTTTCACTACCACACTACAGAAGGTTAACCTTTCACTACCACACTACAGAAGGTTAACCTTTCACTACCACACTACAGAAGGTTAACCTTTCACTACCACACTACAGAAGGTTAACCTTTCACTACCACACTACAGAAGGTTAACCCTTTCACTACCACACTACAGAAGGTTAACCCTTTCACTACCACACTACAGACGGTTAACCTTTCACTACCACACTACAGAAGGTTAACCCTTTCACTACCACACTACAGAAGGTTAACCTTTCACTACCACACTACAGAAGGTTAACCTTTCACTACCACACTACAGAAGGTTAACCCTTTCACTACCACACTACAGAAGGTTAACCTTTCACTACCACACTACAGAAGGTTAACCCTTTTACTACCACACTACAGAAGGTTAACCCTTTCACTACCACACTACAGACGGTTAACCTTTCACTACCACACTACAGAAGGTTAACCCTTTCACTACCACACTACAGAAGGTTAACCCTTTCACTACCACACTACAGAAGGTTAACCCTTTCACTACCACACTACAGACGGTTAACCTTTCACTACCACACTACAGAAGGTTAACCCTTAAACTACCACACTACAGACGGTTAACCTTTCACTGCCACACTACAGAATGTTAACCCTTTCACTACCACACTACTACAGATGGTTAACCTTTCACTACCACACTACAGAAGGTTAACCCTTTCACTACCACACTACTACAGATGGTTAACCGTCTGTAGTGTGGTAGTGAAAACGTTAGGTTATGTATATAACCAAGTTCTGTTAATACTAGTGACGCTCAGCGTCTATTGCATATATCTCGCTTCAGCGTATATACACTGAATAAATTTCAAAATGTACCTTTACATGCCAGCATTCATCTGGCCACACCCCCATCCGCTTACCTACATAAGCAGGGATGGGACCACACACTCATCTCCTTCCCAACAAATTTCACCACAATGAAAAATCAAGGGCCGCAGCGGCGTCTAGACGCTGAGCGTCACTAGTATTAACAGAACTTCTGTGTCATACTAGCTTCCGCTCAGTGTCTATTGCATAACAGGAGCTGAGCGGGAGCTAGAAGCTCGACAAATTAACCCTGCTGAGGCCCCCAACAACCATCAGAACAGGGAGGGCCGAGCCCCCCCGGACCCCCCCTAATGGAGGGCACCCCCCCTATTGGAGGTCCCCGGGAGGGCGACGGACCCGACCGTGCGAAGAGGCACTCAAGCAACTCAACGCACAGGGTGAGCAGACCGTGGCCTGACCCCACGACTACACACACGCACAACCCGCATGCCACCCGGGAACGAACGGAGGGAACAACCTCGTTACTGCCCCCAGAATCACGGGGTCAAGGGCAAACCCAACCCCGTGGCAAGGCCGTAGCAGCGGAGCGCGAAGGAAGGCCCAGACCCACCAAAGGGACTGGACCCCCTGGAACGGGGGCCCGGAGAAGTCCATGATGCCAGCATCAAGACCCCACCAGGTGGGCACTTAGTGACCCCGCCCCCCACATCGCCAGCGTATTCGGACAAAGGCCCCTCAGCCGAGCGGGCCCTGTCCCCCCAATAGTCCACCGCCTGGCACACTGACCCTGCAGAACAGACAGTCAGCATGGCCGTAAGCACACAAAAAAGGTTAACCAACGGAAGCAGGCAGCGCACCGGGGAAAAACCAGGCAACAGGCTGTTAACCCGAGCCTGGAGACTGCGGACGAGACAGGCGCCAGAGGGGACAGCTGAACACAGCCGCACCGGCGGAAGGGGCGTATGCTGGCGTTGGTGCATGACCAAGCCTCCATTTAAAAAAAACCCACCCAGAGGGGTTGAGGCAGAGAAGGCTGACACGATTGGCAGACGTCATGAACGTGCAGGGGCACCCTCAACCGGGTAACCCGGGAGTTGACACTGCTCCAACACACCAGGGAATCAACCACCTTGGTGTTACCCAATGCGGTGGTTGTTCCTATAACCCCTCAAGAAAAAACTCCAAAACACACCTGCGGGTATACACCGGCTATACCGCAGTACAAGTGTTTCAGTTTCCAAAAAAGGGTTAACCCAGGCCTACGGGTCGACGAAACATTACTTCGGACCGGGCCCGGCGATACGGGAAGCACAGGGTCACCAGAGGAGGTAAAAGACCACCCCAACAGGCCCCTCTTCGCCATGCGTGAGAGAGGAGCGAAAAGAATGGAGAACCAGCCCCAAGCACACCGTACTTGGTATTCCCAGGCGGTCTCCCAACCAAGTACTAACCAGGACCAACCTGCGTAGCGGCCGAGATCTGACGAGATCGAGCGTGTACAGGTTGGCATGGCCGTAAGCCATTACGACAGTGCAGAGTACAAAATGTACCCAACCAGGGTCTCCATAGCGCTTAACCCTGCGACACCCGGACCGACCTGGCATTTTCCCCCTGAAAAAGCCCAAGTCCCTCAGGGTACCAGAACAGCAGATCTGCATCCCCGGCGGACAACGGGTTCAACTGATCCGGACCAGCGTGACCAGAACCAGTCCCGTGCCCTAACCACGCCGACATGCCTACTCCAGGAGAAGGGGCAGATATGCGTGTTGATCTTAAACATGAAAAGAAGGCGCCACCCAGACGTTCGGGGCGAACGGTGAGACCCCTCTACATATGTTCAGATCCATTCCGTCATCATCCCCCAGATATGAACGAGAATCCGTCGACAACCAAAACAGGTCGTCGGAAGAGGAAAAACCTCAATCCCAGTTGCTTTATAAAAACGCCGTTTTAACCTCAAGCAACCAAGGCGTGCCAGTCAGTCGCCTGATTACAGAACACCCCGAGCTAGCACTATGCGTGCGTCGGGACACAACCACATCAATGAACAGGCTATTTAGACCTGTCATTGAATCCCCAAGGCGCCATGGGGAACGACAAGAGGGGTGTGATACTTCCTAACTCCAACTCTTTTTAAAAGAAAAGAAGGAAGCACCAACAGTATGTATCCCAGTCTACACAGCCGGGGGTAAAAAACTTTCACATTTTTACATCCCACCACCCTCCCATAGGAAGGAAACGGAAATCCCCAGAGAGACTTCCCACGCGAGCTGTACAGATTGAAAAGAATATATTGCACCTTGAGCCATGTAAAAGTTTGGTTTTAGGGCTCTCCGGGGAGGAGGCACTGAACCCATACAGACTCAATAATCGAATTGAATCGAATACACACACAATAGAGTAGGACTCCTTCTTGAGGTTCCACTCACCTTGACACTCTGAGGAGGAGGCTCTGTACTCTGAGGAGGCTCCCTCACATGGAAGGAGAGTCCCAACTCACAGAAGGCCCGAATAGGAGCTTCGTGAGGAGGAGCCCTGACAACCCCCTGAAACAGATCCATCATATGGACCTGAACAGCACACGGAAGTCCTACCAACAGAGACGCGCACAGTGACGTACTCTATGGCGGGGGAATTTCTGCGGTGCACACGCCCAATATTCCAGGGCGTGGGACCAGGAAACCCCCCCCCCCCCCCTCACCCTGTAACGTGCCGAACCGCAACATGACAGGAACCTTGAAGGACAGGTGGGTTTACCCCTGACCAACAGAAAAAAGGGGGAGAAAAGGTTACCAGTTCACCCCTTTACGACCCCACACCCATGATACGATGTAATGACAAAAAAGCAGAGCAGTCATAGTCAGCTCCATGAAGCGTCTAACAGCTTCACACAGCGCATGTGCCAACCTGCTATCTGATTTTTACTAAGGAAAAAACACAGAATAGAGAGGGCCCTCTCAAGAGCCCCGGTATCAGACTTACACATGTGCTTCTGTGGCCAGCCCAACCCAGTTGTAGGTCACACGACACACAACCCATTATCACCTACAAAAAATGGCAAAAACACTCTACAGAGGAACGCCGTTTTTCATAATGAGAGAATACACAATTCTCGGTTAGTATCGGCCACAGGCCTTGCTAAGCACACACGAAAAAGCGACCAAACAATCTTTTCTTTAGGAAAATAAAGTTTCTCAAGCAGTTAGCACAACCCCAACAACTAAGCTAAGGGTTACATCGTATCCCTACCACACAGTGACACAATATAGTGTAACAACATGTCTGAGAGGAGGATGAAGAAGTCCCCAGGGAACCGGGGGGAAACACAACCCTCCTACTTTACCCTTAATACGGCCAGTTAAACAGGTAAACCTGTTAATATGTGAACACACTGTTCATTGTCATTACAGGCTGAGAAAAGAATCATTCTTTACTCATATGTCACTAAGCATAGCTTTATACTGTAGGTTAGTTTAACCCTGTCATGTACGAAGGTCTAAGGACCACACAGAATAACAACTGGAGATGGCTGCACATGAGCAAAAGCAGCCTCTCTCAGTAAATGCGTTTCAAAACAATGTCCCAGGTAGGTAAAAAAGACACAACACAAGACGTTTTCCAAATAGTAAATTATATATTGAATGGAGGTAGGGATTTAAACCTCCTCCATGGTGCACAGGGAAAAAGGTAGGGGAGGACAAACAAGACATACATATAAGGCAACTCAAGCCAAGATAGACAAACCTTGAGGCTACCGTACTATGTGGCCGTGTGAACATCAAAGAGCACACGGTTCCATACACAATGTGCAGAAAAGGCTGGCACAATCATCAGTCCATCAGGTCTATGGCAATAGGGCTAACTGCATATACATACTCGCCCACATATTATATGAATATACATATATATATATATATCCACACGCAGTGGCAAACAAAGGCAACCTCATACACGGTGGTCACTGGAAAGTGACACAATGAGGCGCCCCGACGTGTGTGTGCTGTCAGCTACTTGTGCACCCGTCCCTCTCGATGTGATTGCCATCAGCTGTCCCTCATTAGGCAATCAGCACCCTTCAGTGTAGGGACGGGCAGCACCTGACAGGAAGAGAAGAAGAGATATCATTAGCTCTCATGTTCACACACACACACACATACAAATGATACTAATCTGATGTTCACATGGTCTTCCAAATACAGTAATAATGATAATGACCAACCCACGTACGTCACAAACCCCCTTAGTTGTGAGTGCACGGTACAAGAACACACATGATGTTTCTCAACACAACAAACCAGATCATTTTCACATCTGTAATAAACAACCCGATTTGCATGGAGAAGCTAAATACTAGTGACAAGACAATTCACACATAACTGGCATTGTATCCTAAATGTAGTGCAGCAACACACGTTTTGGAAAACATCGTTATTTACAAAACATTTAGAAGGGAAAGAAAGAAGAAGTGTACAAGGTCTGGTCAGGACCTTGCCTACCGGGAGCGCAGATCAAGTGAATTGCAGTCTCTAACATGGCACCGAAGTAAACACAGCCTCCTGTGTTTGATGACACGGGCAGCTTGCTGCTCCAACCCGCCGCTACGGTGCTCCTTGTTGACGCAGTCCTCGCCGGTCTGGCTCAGGGCAGGTTCGACGAACATCCTCTGTCAAAGATGACGTCGTAGTCAAGAGTGTTTAAAACATGTTATAGTCACAGCACGTTCAACAGTGTAGCATTAAGCTAACGGCCGCCTCGGCCGATAGCAGCAAGCTAACGTTTCCTAGCTTAGCCTAGGTAGGCCACAACTAGCACGCAAGCTAACGTTTCCTAGCCTAGTGACACAACAGGCTAACGCCGCAGCTAACAGCTGACTGGCTAACAGTAGGCCACAACTAGCACGCAAGCTAATCAGCTATCACCTGAACCTGTACACAATGATATAACAAGCCACACTTAGACATGCCACCGTTCTGAAACCCTCCTCACTGTTTAAGAGAGAAGAGAAACGAGACGTTAACACAGTTTTACAACGGTGATTTTACCAACATCCGACGGGGCCAGCACAATTCCCATCTGGGCTGTAGCTGACTTGAACACGGATCTTCCGCTAACGAACATCCATGCCCATATTTCCTCGTGAGGGTATACTCTCATGTGTATATGAAAGACGGGGCCACACGGTGACAGAGGAACATCCACTCGTCCAGAAAACACAGGGATCACCAGTGTTACTGGTCATGGCCCACTAGTTAACTATAATGGGCTTCAGACCAAGGTCCTCCGCCGTTGCCTAAGAGGCTGAACAGAAGGACCCTAATCTGGGGCCGTTTTGGTAAACATTGTCAGCCAGCCCCCATAGCACTAACAGACAAGCGGAGCTCGCAAGCAACATTACTCACCAACCTGGAACCCACCGCTTCTCACAACAGTCGGTGCGTCACTACAGTCCAGCTGCACCGTCGGAGGGTTTCACCCCGTCCAGCCGCAGCAAGGAGGACTGTAGTTGGGAGGCATGCAGCGGCGTGACTCCCAATACGAAAACCGATGGAGGTTTTTAGAATGATCACCATCTTCCAGACACTCCAGTACGAAGACAATATCGCCGTATTTTCTCGAAAATAGTGAGAGAGAAAATAAAGATATGATGTCAACGTATCTCCTTGTTCTTCCTTTCCTCAGAGTAAATATTTTTCTCCACGTCAAGTGGGCATGTGAGCAGCACTTAGCTTGTGATGAAATTTGAGAAGGAGATGAGTGTGTGGTCCCATCCCTGCTTATGTAGGTAAGCGGATGGGGGTGTGGCCAGATGAATGCTGGCATGTAAAGGTACATTTTGAAATGTATTCAGTGTATATACGCTGAAGCGAGATATATGCAATAGACGCTGAGCGGAAGCTAGTATGACACAGAACTGGCTGTAGTGTGGTTGTGAAAGGGTTCAAGAGAAAATCCACCATAAAACAGAATTGCGCTATTCCAATGATCTTGGACAGTTAATTCAATCTGTGAACAAAGACATTATTATTTTATTTGTTTAACCTTTATTTACCCAGGGTAGGTTCTCTGAGCACGGATGCTCTTTTTCAGGAACGCCCTGCTTCACATTCACACAGTTCCATTCACACCTGGGAGCTGCCCAGTACAACCACAGTCTGACACCTGGGAGCTGCCCAGTACAACCACAGTCTGACACCTGGGAGCTGCCCAGTACAACCACAGTCTGCCACCGTTGGCCACTGGAGCGGTTGGGGGTTAAGTGCCTTGCTCAAGGGCACTTCAGCGGTTGGTGTTAAGGGTATGGGCGAGAGTTATTCATTCACTTCCCCAGGCCGGATATTTCCTGTCAGTCCGGGGGATCGAACCGGCGACCTTCCGGTCACAAACCCGCTTCTCTAACCTTCAGGCCACCGCTGCCCTTTCACTTGACCAAGTTGGCCCATTGGAATATGAAATTAGTCACCAACTTTGTTGGCTCAACCGATTGCTGTTTGAGCTGTTACATCCAAATGAGTGTTATTTATAATTAATTATGTATGGCTTACAGCTCTGAATCAGAAAACGTACCCGTGTCCCAGTAAGATCCCCATAATTACTGTCAGGGGGTCCTAGGAGCGCCCAGGAGGCCTCTTGATGACATCAGTATTGACCGAAGAAGACAACTGAAATGTGCTTTGTGTGGAGTAGATTTCAGTTGTTGCCTTAGGTCAGCTTGTACAGACGGGCGCTTGACCCCATTGACTTTGCATTGGTTTGTGGCTAACTAGCCGCAAAATCGGCTAACTAACCGTCTCAAAATCATACTCAAGTAGAAGTCAGAGTATCTGGCTAAAAACACACTTGAGTAAAAGTAAAAAAGTTTCTACTTTTCTGACTGTCTATTCTTCTGATAGCAGGTGTTTAATCAAAGATCCCCGCTTTCTAGTGTTGCACAAGGACCAATCAGCATGGGTATGGGCGGGTTCATTTTCCATTGATGGGGATTTGATTGGCTGTTTTTAAATAAAGCGCGGCCGCAGGATTAATAACGTTAACGTTAGTTCGGCCAGAGAAACAAATATACAAATTCAAATAGTTGGACCTGCGAGATCTGTACTTTGTAGGTCTGCATTTTAAATGTAAGGAGTCAAAAGTATGTTTTTCTTCTCTGAAATGTAATTGAGTAAAAGTACAAGTATACAAACCTAATAATACTCGAGTAAAGTACAAATCCCCCAAAACAGTACTTAAGTATTGTAACGAAGTACAATTACTCAAGTACTTTACACCCCTGGGTACAGTAGATGTGATACCTAAGTGGGATGGCATCACTGTCCAAGGCGATCAACTGACTCCACTGGGACTTTGTCCAATGTTTTCATCTCTGCGTGACAAACAGTCTTGGGATGTGAGGCAGAATGTAATCCAGTGGGGGAAGTAATAACCAATAACCAATGGGTGAGCTCCCTGTTGGCGTCTTTCATCTTCCAGCAGACACAGAAGAAAACACAAACGCCACGTCTCTGGAGGACTTGGCGGAAGCTGTTGAGACACAGGAGATGACACAGCACCTCTGTGGAGGGAGGTAGTATTAATGAGAGTGGGGGAGGAGAAAACCTCAACTCAACTTGGGACCCCGTCCAAAATACCAGGCCAGAGAGAAAGAATGATGCTTATTGTCCATTGTATACCTGCAGATAGACAGACATGCACGGGGTGGGGGGTGGGCGGGGGGGCAGAGGTTTCATGTTCGGATTTCACCTGTTCCCTACGACCCCTCCTCCACGCCGCAGGACAGCATGACTGGAGCTTATTGTCAGGAGCCAACGCATCAGAGACAGGCTGGGGGGGGCGGGGCCACTGGTGACTCCTCCCCCTCTGTCCACCTGACTGACACCTGCCATTCAATCAAAAACACCTTTTAATTACCAATGAGCCTCATGCTGCAGATGACTGACACACACGCACGCACACGCACGCACTCACACACGCACGCACACACACACGCGCACACACACGCACACACACACACACACAATGACATGAATTACACACGTGATAATAATGTAAATCCCATGCATTTCCAATGGGTTTTTGGAACACCTGAAGTGATTTGTCATATAATGTTCATGGTATCACATGTTAAACTGTTAATAATAATATAATGGTCATAATTTACCATCACATACTATAGTCATATTTGGCTCATAATGCAGTTATTGTGTTTTAGTTATAAACCTGTTAAGCTCTGCTGTCCTCGTCATAAATCGATCAATACAGACCGTATTAATTAATGTTGTGTTTCTTTTTCAAATGTAGCCAAGAGTAAAGACCCTAACCTTGTCAAAACAGCAGTAAAAGTGTATATTTTCAGCACTACTTTTGTTTACCAATGATAGAAAAGAAAAACATTTAAATAAGAGTTTCTCTGAATAATGTGAATTCTCTGTGCATTGCATCGGGAAAAAGGTGAGTAGTCTAGAGTTTAGAAATTACTAAATCCAGATTTAATACTGCCATTTGAAAGAGGAGATTTGGGCGGCTGAGTGGCGCAGTGGGCAAGGTGCTCGCCACTAACGCAGGAGACGCTGGTATCGAGCCCAGCTCTCTGCGTTGCTACCGGCTTGGCCGGCCGTCATACTAACACGATTGGCAGTGTTAGAGGGTGGGAAAGCCGGTGGGTGGGGATTGGACGTTGTGGACAGCGACTCCTACAGGTTGGTTGGGTGACGCCGGTGCGGAGGGAACAGGAAGTATCGGGGGCAGCGTGAGCCTCCCACGTGTTACTCCTCGCCACTGAGACTTCGAGCTGCTGCTGTGAAAAGATGCGACAGGCTGCCTCCTCGTGTACCGGAGGGGACACGTGATGCAAGGCTTCTATCCTCACTACAGCTGACCAGTGGGAGGCATAGTCTAGCAACGTTCAAGACAGGGGAGGGAAGAATTGGATAATACGAAATTGGGATGGGAGAAAAATTGAAAATAAGGAGAAAAAGTGGATAAAAAAAGAAATTAGATTTGGCCCTATCGATAGATGTATGACTTGGCCATAATACGGTCATTTATAGGCCTGATATTCTATATTCAAATGCATTATAATTCAAATTGCATGTGTCCGGATGGCAAAATTCAGTACTGTATCTACAAGAAACCATGTAAATAATCTGCCCTTTATTCATTTGCTTAGATTCTTTGTACACTTGATCTCAAGAAGGTGCTGAAATTCCTCCAAACCCAATGTTAGCATGGTGTTTTTCACCGTCAAAGATGCAAAGAAGAATTCTAATTTATATTCTCCTTTGTTTCATCACAATTTACTCAAGCATAGTAACAGATACAATACAATATCTGACACTGGGAATACATTCCCTGAGGTCCATAGATGTCCCTAGATACCAAGAACATGCAAATGGCCTTGTAGAAGTGAAGCAATCTTCCATTTACTTGGGCATGTACATTTAGGCAGATTTTCTGAAAATAGGGCTCCGGCTTAACACATTGCCCGCCGGGGGTTATGTCCATCTCATACCCCTCTCTGCTAGCGCTGTAAGCCTATGGAGATGTTTACTTTCTTTGCAGGGCTATAACTTTTTAAATTGTATTGCTATATTGACATTACTATGGCCCATTCAACATCAATTATCTATCGTTAAGGATGTGGGAACGTTATACTTTTTCATTCATACATTGTTGTGTTAATACCTTCTAGAATATAAGTATGTTTTTAATCTTTTCTGCTGTAATTCCAAAAACGCTATAGTTATAGGCCCAAACACATTATATAGATTATCGATTGCCGTTTCCCCCCATACACGCTACACCAAAAAACTCAAATGCATATGATCGGTATACATTATGCCTCATCATGCGCGGAGGAAAGGGGGGGGGGGGGGGGTCGTTTATAATTCCCCGATCATCATCAGTAACTGCTTTATGTAGGTTGGGCGGATATATTGATCAGATGGTTTGCAAACAAGGAAATGCACAATCGGGTTGAAAATAACGTTATATTCCTCTTACCGTGGGCCAATGAGACTGGCGGTGAAAGATCCCAATTATATGACGCAGATCGCCTAGGTCCATTTCCGGTTTGTATGGCGCAATAAACGCCGAAATCATATAGATTATTAAGTTTAGAAAGCGATCCATATGCACTATAGTGTTTGTCAGGAGTCCCGTACGACTTTCATCGATGCACTGATGGCACTTCCTGTTTGCGAGTGTAACTCGCCCGACCATCCACCAGGCGGCGGTAACATCTAAGGTCCAGCTGCAGGACCGGGGGTGGGTATATGAATTATGAATGCCATGGCGAAAAAATGAAATTTTGATCTCAAAAACGCTGTACAGCGATCCTGGCAGACAATGCATGGCGGCCAATAACGCTGGACAGAGTTTTTTGGCGCTGGAAGTGTTAACAGGTTAAGTTGTGATTGAAAATTAAATGAACATTACAGTATGCAAGCACATGTGGAACCCTATAAATCACATTGGAAACACGTGTAATATGTGGAAAAATATGATGTGAAATATGATCTCCTGTGAGAGCTTTAACTCAATGGGGGCCATCCACGTAATATTACACGTTTGCCCGACAACCGCTGGGTGCCAGCCACGTAATATTACGTTTTTGGTTCGTTTTTCTTTTTTTTCGATATTATCCCAGATCATTCCGATATAACACTCATATTGACCACCGTATAAAACGGGAACGTATTGATGAAAAAAATATTTCTTTATGGCATATTGAACATGAAGGTTCACTGTCAATTGACAATGACATTGGATACATAGCTATAATATAAAATATAGATTTAGCTCTACAAACAACGTGACACACAGTGAAAACTTGTAATGAAAAGCTGGCCTTCCTAGAGTGGGGCCCGTCTAATAGCTGCCACTGATTGAGTTAATATACAGTATTGATGCATAAAATACACCTACCATCCAGTGATGTGGGAGATCTGAGCAGCTTGTATCTCTACTGTCACATTTCTATAGACCACTACACTTCCGCGTTACATTGAAATCAAGGAGGAGATTGCGGGGGGGTCAAATGAATGGATGTGGACGAGAGCCGTGATGGAAGTGGTTGCCGATACGGCTGTGGGGGTGCTAGAGACATGATCGAATAGACGTTTATGCGCCTCGCTCTCCTGAACACGGCGTGACCCATAACTAATCGATCAGAACTAAATCGGCAGAGAAAAAGCCCATTTTAAAGCACCTATTCCGCTTGGACATGCGCAGAGTGCCCATGGAGTCTGGACGACGCGAGATGACGCTCGAATGAATGTGGACCGTTCTATCAGAGGGGGGAGCTTCGGTGGCCAGCCGAACAGGATAATGAAAAAATTATCCCACTAAATGGCCAGACGTGTCTTATGGCGACATCTACAATTACCTCATTGAGTCTCCAGGTAGACTAATGTTTATATTTAAGTGCAGCGGTCTGTAGCCACTTACATGGCCACCGAAGCTCCCCCCTCTGATAGAACGGTCCACATTCATTCGAGCGTCATCTCGCGTCGTCCAGACTCCATGGGCACTCTGCGCATGTCCAAGCGGAATAGGTGCTTTAAAATGGGCTTTTTCTCTGCCGATTTAGTTCTGATCGATTAGTTATGGGTCACGCCGTGTTCAGGAGAGCGAGGCGCATAAACGTCTATTCGATCATGTCTCTAGCACCCCACAGCCGTATCGGCAACCACTTACATCACGGCTCTCGTCCACATTCATTCATATGCACCCCCCGCAATCTCCTCCCTGATTTCAGAATCCCGGAAGTGTTATGGTGGTCTATTGGCGATGGGAAAGGGGGAGGTTCCTCTGTAAACATCTCTACAATCCAATTGACCAATCTCAAACCCGCCCCTTTTTCTTGACCCTCTGTTAATTGACCCTCTGTCAGAGGAAAACAACAGTTGTGATTGGAGGTTCAAGAAAAAGGGGCGGGGTTTGAGGTCAATTAACACCATCTCAGCCACCTGTGACTCCAGGTAAATCAATACTACCTGCTTAACCCTTTCACTACCACACTACAGAAGGTTAACCCTATCACTGCCACACTACAGAAGGTTAACCCTTTCACTACCACACTACAGACGGTTAACTCTTTCACTACCGCACTACAGAGTGAAAGGGTTAACCTTCTGCAGTGTGGTAGTGAAAGGGTTAACCTTTTGTAGTGTGGTAGTGAAAGGGTTAACCTTCTGTAGTGTGGCAGTGAAAGGGTTATACCCTGCTCAGCAACACAAGGGCTTTGGTTCTGGATACGTTGCTCATCTGAGTCTAATTGTGTAACACAAGGAGGGTGGCTCACTGATCCCAAACCTTAAAGGGGAACGCCACCCAAATTCCAAGAATTCCAATTTATTTCCACGTCCGAGGAAAGTTCATGAGCCTCTCTCTCTCTCCCTCTCTCTCCCTCTCTCTCCCCCTCTCTCTCTCCCTATCTCCCCCTCTCTCTCTCTCCCTCTCTCTCCCCCTCTCTCTCCCCCCCTCTCTCCCTCTCTCTCTCTCCCTCTCTCTCTCCCTCTCCCTCTTCCCCTCTCTCTCTCCCCCTCTCTCTCTCACTCTCTCCCTCTCTCTCTCACTCTCTCTCCCCGAAGCCAGAAAGCCCACAAGTCAGACTCAAACCTGTCATCAGCTATACCACCTGAAGCTTCTCAGGCTGCAGATTAAAATGTATCTTCATGTTGTAGACCCACAGAATGCTGGACAGTCTCCTCCCCACCGTATGTATATATTCTCTGTTAGGATCTGTGGTAACAGTACTGTATATTTGCATATCGTATATGTCACAAATGTAACAGTACTATATACCTGTATCTGTATGTCATGTATGTCATGTATGTCATAAATGTCACTATGAATTGAAAATGGGGGGGACCCTGATGTAAACAAGACGAAAGTCTTTCTCTGGTCTGCAACCCCTTAACAATTGTGTGTATTGAGCCGTACTGTAGCCTACTGTACCCATTCTGCAACCTGTTAAATAAAGTTTTCATTCATTCATTTATGTTTTACAGTGTTTTCAGTTCCGAAACAGAAGAAACACCCGTACTCCTCCTGGATGTTAAATATATTCAAGGAAAAATATCTAAGTCAGTAGCAATATTGTATAAATGTAAGGATATATTAAACTACAAAGCCTTGCACATAATTTACTGCTCACTTATACTTCCTTACATTTCTTACTGTGTGGAAGTATGGGGGTCGACATTTAAAAAGACAGTAAATCCAATAGTCGTACTGCAAAAGCGGGCCATTCGGAACCTTTTCAAGGCTGGTTACTATGAACACACAAATCCATTCTTTATAAAGTCTCATATTATGAAATGTAATGATTTGGTTTACTATAAAACTATGCAAATAATGTACAGAGCTAAAGCAAAGTTACTCCCAGATGGGGTGCAAAGGTTTTTTTCAACACATGAAAGAAAATATGATTTGAGAGATATTTGTAAATTTACTGTTCAGAAAGCTAAGAAAGCGATTAAAAGGAGGTGTATTTCTATTATTGGGGTTAACTTGTGGAACAATGCGGATATACAGTTAAGAATGAGTAATTCGATTTTGGTTTTTAAGAAAAAGGTTTGTAAAGCTATTTTTGAAAACTACAAGGGTGAATAAACACTGTTTTGTTTTCTTTTTTTTCTTTTAGAATACTGTTTTGGAATCTACGTTTTTGTATTTTTTTGTAAAGCTAAATTTTGAAAAACTACAAGGGTGAATAATACTGTTTTGCTTGCTTTTTTCTTTTCTTTAGAATACTGTTTTGGAGTAAAAAAATTATTTTAAAATGTTTTGGTAAGAATATAGGACAGGCACATATAAGCACTATGCTTCAGTCTGTACCTTTTTCAGTCACTGTAAATAATCAAATATTGATAAATGATGATGTATATTGTACTGTGTGTGATGATGACTGAAAAAAATAAACTACTACTACTACTACTACGACTTGGATTGAGAACGGTGCAGATTCTTAAGACATTCCCTTGGACAAGAGAAGACATGTTCGAATGCTTCTTTTAAACCTTTCACTGCCACACGACAGAAGGTTAACCGCACGTGTTAACCGCACGTTCACGCCAACGTTCACACGCACAATACACGCTCACCTAGGATTTGACTTGATTCAACAACAAAGCAGTCGGGGCAATGTGGTTACACTTTACAAAGCTAGATATTGCAATATTATATATTATATATATATATTAACTAATTGTTCTAAATAAATAATAATGACAGATTTTTTACAACTGAGGTAGGTAGATAAAAAAGATTTTGACTATAAAGTACTGAGGAAAGGTACCGTTGGATACCGGTATCGGTTCAAATGTGAACGGTACTGACGTCACACTTTCGTTTTTGGATTTGAGAGAGTTGTTCATGTCATAGGAATGTCATCATACATAGGAATAACATGTATGGGCGGCTGGGTGGCGCATCAGACATTGCGCTCGTCACCAACGCAAGAGACACCGGGTTCGACTCCGGCTGTCGACGTTGCCTCTGGCTTGGGCCGGCCGTCATACTGGCTCAATTGGCAGAGTTAGCGGGTGGAAGTCGATGGGTGGTAATCTGGACGTTGTGGACAGCGACTCCTACAGGTCAGTTGGGGGACGCCTGCACAGCAGAGACAGGAAGTGGCGGGGGTAGTGTGAGCCTCCCACACGTTACTCCTCACCAATGAGTCCGCGCTGGCAGGTGAAAAGATGTGACAGGCTGCCTCCTTGTGTATCAGAGGGGACACGTGATGCAAGGCTTCTATCCTCCCTACGACCGACCTGTGGGGGGCATATGCGAGCAACGTTCAAGACAGGGGAGGGGAGAATTGGCACAACGGAATTGGGATGGGAGAAAAATTAAAAAAGGGGAGAAAAAGTGGATAAAAAAAAAGGAATAACATGTATGAATTCTTAAATGTGGCGTGGTTCCTTTTTAATATCACATTGTTGGGTATTTCATACGTTGCCTGAAATGGGTGTGGTTTATTCAGTGTGCCCAACATTTCAATTTGAATTCAAGCATTAGCTGCTCCTTGACCGTCATATACTTCTTTCAGTGTGGTCGGCACCGTGGGCCCCTCCCTCCATCAACCAGGACCCCTCCCTGACCAGACCAGAGTGAAGGTCAATACCAACGCAACGGTGGTTCGAGACCAAGACTTTACTTTGAATGATGCGATCTTTGGCAGGAAAGGGATTAGCGGTTTGAACACCATTCTTTTTTTTACGAGAGCTGGTCATTTTTGTTATTATCAAATTACGTGTTTTACGGCGTTCAAATTCACGGTCAAGAACTACACTACACATACTTTATTTATATTATTTATTTTTGTACATGTTTCCACTTTTAGTTTTAGGCTACGTTTAGACGAGCGTTTTGTGAACAGAAACCGCAAAAGTCGTCTTGCGGTTTCACTTTTAATTTTGCGTTTAGACGAGCGTTTTGAGGTGGAATTCTCTGTGCAGACGAGGCTGTAACGACGGAGCACCGCTGTCACACGATTGGCGCATATGTCACATGACGTGCTGTGAAGACCCGCCCTACTCTGCCTCTGATTCGCAGACTGTGGATGGGGAATGTGATTGGACCAAAGCAGAGTCACTCACAGACAGTGGGTCCACTCACGCCGCGGGACAGATTCTTGTGTATTTAACCCTTTCACTGCCACACGACAGCCGGTTGTGTGATAGTATGGGGTTAACCTTCTGTCGTGTGGCAGTGAAAGGGTTAAAAGTACTGCTATAACGCTACGTTCAGAACACAGAACGGCGCGGGCCAGTCGGGCACCTGCTGGCCCTGTAATTGGAATGAGTACACTTTAAATCCTTTAACGAGGATCCATTGGAGGGCAAGTCTGGTGCCAGCAGCCGCGGTAATTCCAGCTCCAATAGCGTATCTTAAAACTGGACTGATTCTTGTGTCTTTAAAAGTACTGCCAATGTAGCCTTCAAGTGATCTCCGTTGATATAGTCAGACATACTTGCTTTGTTTACGTCTCGGCTACTGGCGCTTACCTGCTACCTGTTACGTAAGCAGTAGGCGCGACCAGAGCCGTGACAACCCTTTCGTCATCGTTTTAACAGATTTATACGGTTTGATAGTTTAGACGAGAGCGCAAAGGATTTGCGTTTCTAGGAATTCCACCCTGAAAGGTAGTCTCACTTTTTTGCGGTTTCACCCCGTAAAAACGCTGTTTCCGTATAAACGAAAGGCACATCCGTAAAAATATTTTTGCGGATTCACCTGCTAGCGTTTCCGTCTAAACGGTTAATTAAGCAGTTTTGTGTCGTTTTTGTTGCAGAGGTAGATAGTGATTATTGAGATATTGTTTCCGTGTCTGTTTTGGTCCAGAAAATGGTTCTCGGTTGGATATTCTAGTATAGTAGTATTCTAATGAGCATGGGGGCTAAATGATCACGTGTTTCACCGGTTGTAGAGCTGCAGTTACACCTGCCTTGTTGTTATGGCAAACTACTGCCATTGAATGAAACAGATGAACTGGATTCTCATGCAGAGCCTATTTTGCGTCACACTCCCCCCATATATCATCAGCAAGACGGCATTGTTTCAGTCACATGACATTCATTTTTTTAATTCATGAGAAGTGAATGTCATCTATGTGTGTTCTAAGCTGCACCCCGTCGACACTCACCAGCGTGGAACCCTGGAAGGAACCCTGGAAGGAACCCTGGAAGGAAAGGGCACGGTGGTGCATCATGTCTGGATGGAGGGTAGTGGTGGGGCTATGCACACGGAGGTCTTGCCACATGAATGAGAGACATGTTTCATTATGTGCTACTGTTAAATCCAATGGCGCACGCTACAGTGAAGCCAGTGTAGTTTATGACATGAATTGAGCAAATGGTCAAACATAACATTCTAAGTTATAGACAGTGGCCCGCTGTTTCAAGCTTTAAAAAAATATATATATTATATAAACACATCTCCAGTAATTAAGTCAGGTAAGAAGTTACTCATTTGACACCTCTAGCGTCACCTTGTTTAAAAGTCCCATTCTGAAAGACAACACCTCACTAAAGATTCATTTCAAGTGCCAATCCATTCATCCAGCCAGGCAGGCAGGCAGGCAGGCAGGCAGGCAGGCAGACAGGCAGGCAGGCAGGCAGGCAGGCAGGCAGGCAGGCAGGCAGGCAGGCAGGCAGGCAGACAGGCAGGCAGGCAGGCAGGCAGGCAGGCAGGCAGGCAGGCAGGCAGGCAGGCAGACAGGCAGGCAGACAGACAGGCAGGCAGGCAGGCAGGCAGGCAGACAGACAGGCAGGCAGGCAGGCAGACATGCAGGCAGGCAGGCAGGCAGGCAGGCAGGCAGGCAGGCAGGCAGACAGACAGGCAGGCAGGCAGGCAGGCAGGCAGACAGACAGGCAGGCAGGCAGGCAGGCAGGCAGGGAGGCAGGCAGGCAGGCAGACAGGCAGGCAGGCAGGCAGGCAGACAGACAGACAGGCAGACAGGCAGGCAGACAGACAGACAGGCAGGCAGGCAGGCAGGGAGGCAGGCAGACAGGCAGGCAGGCAGGCAGGCAGGCAGGCAGGCAGGCAGGCAGGCAGGCAGGCAGGCAGGCAGGCAGGCAGACAGACAGACAGAGAGGCAGACAGGCAGACAGGCAGGCAGGCAGGCAGACAGGCAGGCAGGCAGACAGGCAGGCAGGCAGACAGACAGACAGACAGACAGACAGGCAGACAGACAGGCAGACAGGCAGGCAGGCTGTCGCGATGTTACGTGCCAGCGCCCACTGCTTCCGTACCGCGTCACTGCATCATATCGTCCTGGTAACTTGTTCAATAGCTTTTGTATAAAACACACAACATGCTGATCAGATTTCGACCTGCCTCAGCATTGGCCCCCCGGTAACACCACTTTGAGTCATGTCTTGCGGGCATGAAGGGCTGCGGGGAGGGAGGGAGGGAGGGAGGGAAGGAGGGAGGGAGGCTGGGGGGGGGGGGGGGGGGGGGTAGCGGTAGCCATTACTTTCTTGGCCTGTCAGAGGCGGACGGTCTCCCCCTCCCCGGTGCACTCCCTCCAAGGCACTCGCTGCCAGCGCTCGGGAGTCGGGGTGTAAGCGGCCTGAGTTACGGTGGCTCGTCACCCCCCCCCCCCAGCACACACACACATTTGATGTATATTAGTCCTGTGCCGAGTCATCAGTCTCTGGATCCGAGCCTGGAGCCATAGAGGGGATTAAAACATCACTTTGTCTCCAGAAGTGCAGTTAGACGGCAGCGCTGCACCCGCTCTGAAAAAACACCACGGCCCACTTTCTCAGAGCTGAGCAGGGCCGTCCTTCACACCCGCGCCGTTACCAGCGGTCCATATTGTTCTCTACTGTATTCTGTTTAAAATAGGCCTCCGCGGGGGAACCCGACAGCTCTATTAGAGCCTAGTCGCCGAGTTCATTGACTGGACAGGTTGCAACAAGTCAGCCATTATTCTTATAGAAGCCAGAGCTCGTTAGTAAAATGGACACGAGGGTTTTAGATACATGAGGGTTTTAGATACATGAGGGTTTTAGACACATGAGGGTTTTATATACATGAGGGTTTTATATACATGAGGGTTTTAGATACATGAGGGTTTTAGATACATGAGGGTTTTAGACACATGAGGGTTTTATATACATGAGGGTTTTAGACACATGAGGGTTTTATATACATGAGGGTTTTATATACATGAGGGTTTTAGATACATGAGGGTTTTAGATACATGAGGGTTTTAGATACATGAGGGTTTTAGACACATGAGGGTTTTATATACATGAGGGTTTTAGACACATGAGGGTTTTAGATACATGAGCGTTTTAGATACATGAGGGTTTTAGATACATGAGGGTTTTAGATACATGAGGGTTTTAGATACATGAGGGTTTTAGACACATGAGGGTTTTAGATACATGAGCGTTTTAGATACATGAGGGTTTTAGATACATGTTTTAGATACATGAGGGTTTTAGACACATGAGCGTTTTAGACACATGAGCGTTTTAGACACATGAGCGTTTTAGACACATGAGCGTTTTAGACACATGAGCGTTTTAGACACATGAGCGTTTTAGATACATGAGGGTTTTAGATACATGAGCGTTTTAGACACATGAGCGTTTTAGAGACATGAGCGTTTTAGAGACATGAGCGTTTTAGAGACATGAGCGTTTTAGAGACATGAGCGTTTTAGAGACATGAGCGTTTTAGACACATGAGGGTTTTAGATACATGAGGGTTTTAGATACATGAGGGTTTTAGACACATGAGGGTTTTAGATACATGAGCGTTTTAGACACATGAGCGTTTTAGAGACATGAGGGTTTTAGACACATGAGCGTTTTAGACACATGAGCGTTTTAGATACATGAGTGTTTTAGATACATGAGGGTTTTAGACACATGAGGGTTTTAGATACATGAGTGTTTTAGATACATGAGGGTTTTAGACACATGAGGGTTTTAGATACATGAGTGTTTTAGAGACATGAGGGTTTTAGACACATGAGGGTTTTAGATACATGAGGGTTTTAGATACATGAGGGTTTTAGATACATGAGCGTTTTAGATACATGAGGGTTTTAGACACATGAGGGTTTTAGATACATGAGTGTTTTAGACACATGAGGGTTTTAGATACATGTTTTAGATACATGAGGGTTTTAGACACATGAGCGTTTTAGATACATGAGCGTTTTAGATACATGAGGGTTTTAGACACATGAGGGTTTTAGACACATGAGGGTTTTAGACACATGAGGGTTTTAGATACATGAGGGTTTTAGACACATGAGGGTTTTAGATACATGAGCGTTTTAGATACATGAGGGTTTTAGATACATGAGCGTTTTAGACACATGAGGGTTTTAGACACATGAGTGTTTTAGATACATGTTTTAGATACATGAGGGTTTTAGACACATGAGCGTTTTAGATACATGAGGGTTTTAGATACATGAGCGTTTTAGATACATGAGGGTTTTAGACACATGAGCGTTTTAGATACATGAGGGTTTTAGACACATGAGGGTTTTAGATACATGAGTGTTTTAGACACATGAGGGTTTTAGACACATGAGCGTTTTAGATACATGAGGGTTTTAGATACATGAGCGTTTTAGATACATGAGCGTTTTAGACACATGAGGGTTTTAGACACATGAGCGTTTTAGATACATGAGGGTTTTAGACACATGAGCGTTTTAGATACATGAGCGTTTTAGATACATGAGGGTTTTAGACACATGAGGGTTTTAGACACATGAGCGTTTTAGATACATGAGGGTTTTAGATACATGAGGGTTTTAGATACATGAGGGTTTTAGACACATGAGGGTTTTAGACACATGAGGGTTTTAGACACATGAGCGTTTTAGATACATGAGGGTTTTAGATACATGAGGGTTTTAGATACATGAGGGTTTTAGACACATGAGGGTTTTAGATACATGAGCGTTTTAGATACATGAGCGTTTTAGATACATGAGGGTTTTAGATACATGAGGGTTTTAGATACATGAGGGTTTTAGACACATGAGGGTTTTAGACACATGAGGGTTTTAGACACATGAGCGTTTTAGATACATGAGGGTTTTAGATACATGAGGGTTTTAGATACATGAGGGTTTTAAGATACATGAGCGTTTTAGACACATGAGCGTTTTAGATACATGAGGGTTTTAGATACATGAGCGTTTTAGATACATGAGGGTTTTAGACACATGAGCGTTTTAGATACATGAGGGTTTTAGATACATGAGTGTTTTAGATACATGAGGGTTTTAGATACATGAGGGTTTCAGATACATGAGCGTTTTAGAGACATGAGGGTTTTAGACACATGAGGGTTTTAGATACATGAGCGTTTTAGATACATGAGTGTTTTAGATACATGAGGGTTTTAGATACATGAGGGTTTTAGATACATGAGCGTTTTAGATACATGAGCGTTTTAGATACATGCACGTTTCAGACAATAGCCCAAAGCCAAGGCCTCTGCAGTGCATCTAGATCAGTCATAATTATTCAAAGCCCAGGGGATCAGTGAACCCGGACATATCATCTTCACAGTGTATCGACCAGTGTTTGTCACTTCTTCTCGTAAACATACAAAAACAGTCAAACGTCTAGGGAGTAATTAATGAACTGTATTTGGCTGACGCTTATCGTTAAAAACCAAATACAAGCAGTGCTTGTAACATATAGAGATCATACTTTTATTTAGAAATAAATAAATCATCAGAGACCACAACTGTCCACATTCATTTTGCTTCTCTCACCGTCAAACAGGGAGCACTGCCATCGTGGCACTGCCGTGACGGAGCCGGTGAGGATGATACGATGAGTGTCTTTGGTACCTCAGGTTTTCATGACAAGAAAACAGTGTCCAACACTGTGCCCATGTAACAGAACTGGCACAACATATACACAGTATACGTCTGCGTGATTAGGATGCACCTTCTTTTCTTTTTTAAATCACTTAGTAGTGCATGATCATTTGATAGTCATCATTATGTGACATACAATAAATCCTCTGCAATAGTCATCATTATGTGACATTAGGGCTGCAACGATTAGTCGACATAATCAACGACGTCGATCATAAAAACTCGTCGACGCAGAATTTTTGCATCGATTAGTCATACATTTTTTTTTAAAAAGTTTATATAATTTTATTTTTTTGCACTATACCTATCTTTGTGAAGGTGGCTTCTCAGCTCTGGTCCAGCTGAAGACAAAGCAGAGGAACAGATTGGACATTGAGCATGACCTCAGAGTTGCTTTGTCTACCATCACCCCAGACTTTGAGACTCTTGTCAGGAACAAACAACATCCCCAGTTATCCCATTAGTTCCCTGGGATGTTAAGCTAAGAAGTCTGCTATATATTTTTTAAAGTTATTTAAACACTTCCACTTTAATTTGTATTATTTAATTTATTTATCTTGTTATGAGTGATTGTTGTATTGTTCAAATACATTTTGATTTAAAGTTGCTTAAGATCCAAATTCAAATGTTTCATGAGTCATTATTTTAATTTGCTATGGGATCATCATGTTATGTTAAGTTAACTGTTAAGGCAGAGGGACTGGACAACAGGTGTGCAGACTTGAACATGTGAGGTAAAACATGCATTGGGGAAGGAGCCATGCCCACAGGAAGCAGAGATTGAGGGTGTGACAAAAATAATCGTTAGATTAGTCGACTAATCGAATGACAAAAATAATCGTTAGATTAGTCGACTAATCGAAAAAATAATCGACAGATTAGTCGATTACCAAAATAATCGTTAGTTGCAGCCCTATGTGACATACAATAAGTCCTCTGCAATAGTCATCATTGTGTGACATACAATAAGTCCTCTGCAATAGTCATCATTATGTGACATACAATAAGTCCTCTGCAATAGTCATCATTATGTGACATACAATAAGTCCTCTGCAATAGTCATCATTATGTGACATACAATAAGTCCTCTGCAATAGTCATCATTATGTGACATACAATAAGTCCTCTGCAATAGTCATCATTGTGTGACATACAATAAGTCCTCTGCAATAGTCATCATTGTGTGACATACAATAAGTCCTCTGCAGAAGTCATCATTGTGTGACATACAATAAGTCCTCTGCAGAAGTACACTCTACAGCAGAGATAGGCACTTTTCTTTTAGTTAAGTTAATCGGTGACACAAGTGGGTTTATATGGAAAGGGAATTTTTCTATTGAGCAAGTGCAATATTCCGCCACTGAAGGAGAGAGCAATCGTCTATCTCTGTCTAGTGACAAAAATAAACCCAGATGGTAAATGGCTGCATTTTTATAGCAGCTTTGATCCAAAGCGCTTTACACTTTGTTCCTCACATTTGATTCACTCAAGACGTTCACACACCGACGGCGGAGGAGGAGGAGAGTGGAGACCACGCAAGGTGCCCACCTGCTCATCGGGAGCAGTTAGGGGTGTCTAAGTGTCTCGCTCAAGGACACTTCGACACGCTGCCCGGGGAGGAGCGGGAATCGAAACCGGGAACCTCCGGATTACTAGGTAGACTGCTCTAGTACCTCCAGCAGCACGTTAGCGCTGTCTCTCCTGTTCACTCCAGCAGCACGTCAGCGCTGTCTCTCCTGTTCACTCCAGCAGCACGTCAGCGCTGTCTCTCCTGTTCACTCCAGCAGCACGTCAGCGCCGTCTCTCCTGTTCACTCCAGCAGCACGTCAGCGCCGTCTCTCCTGTTCACTCCAGCAGCACGTCAGCGCCGTCTCTCCTGTTCACTCCAGCAGCACGTCAGCGCCGTCTCTCCTGTTCACTCCAGCAGCACGTCAGCGCCGTCTCTCCGCTTCTCCTCGAGCTTCTCCTCCAAGCATTTCAAGAGGACGGGGTCAACCTTGGGGTCAAACTTGTTGGCAAACCAGTGGCCAAAGTTCAGCAGCCAGTGCAGCTCGGCCGCTCCGTAGATGCAGACGCTGCGCATGTGGGCGCCCGTGCACGGCGGGTACAGGGAGCCCTCCAGGTAGTTCCACTTCACCAGCCGCGTCTTGCTCTTCAGGTCCGACACGTCGGGGTGGGACCGGGGGATGTGGCCCGGCACCCCGGGCACCCGCACCAGCGTGGCCCAGAAGTGCTCGTCCGGCGAGTACGTGTCCACGGACCAGGCCAGGAAGTCGCGCGCCGTCCGGCTGCCGGCCACGTGGCTCACGAACTCCCGGGACAGGACGAAGTAGGCGCTGCCGGTGAACACCTCGATGCCGTGCGGCGCCGCATCCTTGGGCCGCGCGGTGCGGACGGGCAGCCGGCGGTACTCGTACGGCACGTCCTTCAGCTCGTGGCGGAAGCGGAAGCGCTGCTTCTTCAGCTCGCTGGGCCGACTGGACTCCAGCATGTTGCTGCCGTTCAGCCGCCGCAGCGCCGACACCAGCTCGCGGTTCGACCGCAGCGGGAAGTCCTGGCCGCACAGGTTGATGACGTACCTCCACTTGACCTCCGACCCCAGGAGGTCGGAGAGGCAGTTGAGGTCGGCGTTGAGCCTGGTGATGTGGGCGTACTCCACAGACTCCAGCTTGGAGGCGACGAACAGGTTTGGAAGACAGCGAGCCAGGTTCCTCACGGCCGCGATGAAGGCCGGCGACGACTTCTGGTCGTAGTGCACGCAGTAGACGTTGTGCGGCGCGTAGATGGCGCGGAGGATGCGCTCCACCATGGGCGCGTTCTTGTGCACCACCAGGGAGTAGGCCAGCGGGAAGCGCCGCTCCTCCGCGGACACGGGCAGCTCGTCGTACCCCCTCGTCGCGGCGAAGCGCCGACAGTCCGAGGTCAAGGAGACGATGGCGTCGTCGTCCAAGTCCACGATGACCTTCCTGCGGATCTCCAGAGCCTTGCCGATCTCCACCGGGTCCAGCTGGTAGACGGCGGTGCAGTTGATGTCGTACCTGCGGGCCTGGCCGGCAGAGGAGCTGGCGCTGATGCCATAGGGCTGGATGTAGAAGCTGTCCCTCACGGCCACGCGGACCAGGACCAGCTTCAGCAGACACACGGTCAGCAGCGACAGGGAGAACAGGACGCACTGGTACCTGGGTTTATTTAAGAAGGGGGCCCATCGTCTCTTCATCCTGCAACGTGGAACAGAAACCACAATAATTAGGGATGTCCGATATTATCGGCCGATATCGGCAGTAAAATGTGATATCGGAAAATATCGGTATCGGTTTAAAAAAACAATAACAATATTTGTTATATATATCCAGTGAAATTATTAGTTACCTGAAATTATTCTGTTTTTTGGGGGGGGGGGAAACCCTGCATATATCGGTATCGGTTGATATCGGTTGATATCGGTATCGGAAATTAAGAGTTGGACAATATCGGAATATCGGTATCGGTAAAAAAGCCAATATCGAGCATCCCTAACAATAATCCTTCATCCATTCCGACTTGTATATTATAGACGAGCTAACTAGACAAGACAGCAGTGTAATAATTACAGACGTTTGGTCACATATAAGAACTCAAAATCACTCACACTTTAGAAGGGAAGTGAGTTATTACCATAATGTATATATCAGTACACATTATAAAACACTAATAATAAGTGTTTTCATATCAAATATCCAAAGCCTATCGCAATCAAGTTGTAGGTGGGTCTGTGCCTTTTCTGGTCCATTAATCAATATCAAACAACTGATTGCAAGTGTCTTTGGCAAGTACAGTAAGACTGTTGGTGATAACACTGCATTGGTATTTGAGAAACAATACATCTAAAGTGACTATGTTGTATTAATGTGCAGGAGAACAATAATACGGAGAAAATAATTGTATCCGACAACTACGGCAAATAAACTAATCAAAGGTTGTTACTATTTGTGACTAAAAAGGCTAAGTGTTTCTTTAGCAGTCTAAAACATTATTCTGTAATTACTTGCTATGGGCTAACTTGAGTTATTATTTCATGAACGGTTTAGGCTGAACTTTTCCAACAACTTTAAAAACTTTTTGGACATTTCAATTTACAAACGAACCATTACAGCATTACTAACTAATGTATACAGATACACTAATAATCTGAACAGTGTTTTAAGAGACAGCTGAACTCAGTGGAGAGAAGGATGTTGGAATAGAAGGCAGACAACATACCTTGCACTCTAAAGATGTCTTCGAGATTCTGTCATGTGCCATCAAGAAGTTCTCCAGTCACGTTGGGTAACCTGGTGAAAAAGATAATCATATTAAGAAAAACAAACCTTTTCTGATGAACGTTGTGTGTATAACAGGTTATTAACGCCAGGTCTGACAGTGAACCAATAGGGTACTCTAACTGTAACCATGGAACACGTCTTTAGATGTAAATCAAGAGCGCGGGTTATCAATTCGGTCAGTTTGGATCAATAAAAACATTTTAAGTTGGTAAGAAAACGTCACGCTAAACCGGTAAGGTTGTCAAACGATTCAAAGAACCAATTGGCTCAATCATAACTTTTCCAGACATTTTAATTCTCAAACATACGCGATGTAAATAAACCAATAATCAGCTGTGAAATAGACTCGATATCTGCGGGTTGGTGTGTTTTCCTGTCACGAGACCTATAACCTATAATTATAAACCTTGTTACCACGTCGTCCGCGGAAAGATCCACTTCGATTATTGAGCGCAGTCATGAGTCCTGTGTGCGTCCAGCGCGCAGACTGGAGAGAGAGAGAGAGAGAGAGAGAGAGAGAGAGAGAGAGAGAGAGAGAGGGGGGGGGGAGGGAGGGAGAGAGAGAGGGGGGGAGGGAAAGGGGGAGAGAGAGAGAGAGAGAGAGAGAGAGAGAGAGAGAGGGAGAGAGAGAGAGAGGGGGGGGAGAGAGAGAGAGAGAGAGAGAGAGAGAGAGAGAGAGGGGGGGGGGGGGAGGGAGAGAGAGAGAGAGGGGGGAGAGGGAAAGGGGGAGAGAGAGAGAGAGAGAGGGGGGGAGAGAGAGAGGGGGGAGGGAGAGAGGAAGAGAGGGGGGGAGGGAGAGAGGAAGAGAGGGAGGGAGAGAGAGAGAGGGGGAGAGAGAGAGAGGGGGGGAGAGAGAGAGGAAGAGAGGGAGGGAGAGAGATAGAGGGGAGAGAGGGGGGACACAGAGAGAGAGAGCGGGGAGAGAGAGTGAGAGGTAGAGAGAGAGAGAGAGAGAGGGGGGGGGGAGAGAGAGAGAGAGAGAGGGGGGGAGGGGGGGGAGAGACAGAGAGAGAGAAGGAGAGCGAGAGGAACAGAGAGAGAGAGAGGGGAGGGAGAGAGAGAGAGATAGAGAGAGAGAGGGGGGGGGGAGAGAGGAAGAGAAGGAGGGAGAGAGATAGAGGGGAGAGAGGGGGGACACAGAGAGAGAGCGGGGAGAGAGAGGGAGAGAGTGAGAGGTAGAGAGAGAGAGAGCGGGGAGAGAGGGAGAGAGAGAGAGAGAGGTGTGGCAGAGCTCGGCGACACACTGCGTCCAGTCAACGGAGTCACGAGCGAGTGTCAAACCGCGCAAGTCCTTCTCCGCCCACTGACCCCCCCCCCCCCCCCCCCTCACTACCGACCCGGTGCCGGTGTCATTTCAGTAAAAGCCAAGGCGTGGCAAGGAGGGAGGGTTGATTTAGTCAAATCAGTTGTGCAATAGTCACTTTTGGTGAGTTGTTTCTATACAATTCACTTACATGACATTTAGGTATGACACAGGACTACACAAGCATTTAGTATAGAAATGTGGCAACAGACTAAAGCAGGGAACCACAATATTTTGCATACAAATTATGCTGAGCAGAATGTAATATCATAATTTTTCTTGTAATTGAGCCAATTTTCCTTAGGTACGGTTCTGAGGTGTGTGTTCAACAGAATGCAGTATCAAAAACACGTCCACAAAAAGCGTGGGTTACTGAATGCTGAACTGCACTGTTATAATCACTAAGCCATTGTAAGACCTTACCTGTGTCCCTGTGTCACTTGTCTCTGCGGCCCTTTGACTAAAAAACGTCCCTACTGTATGTCCATTTTCCTTATTTTTTTGTGTGGCATATTTGAGTTAGTTAGTCACCTAGTAAAAGTGAGATCATTGACAATATCAAAACATGCTAGCCAGGGCTGTACCGGATAGTTCGAAGCTTCGTTCATAATGTTGACGTTCAAATTCTAAATCAACAATAGGTAATAATAACATGGTGCTAGTGATAATAGTGATAACAGTAGTGCATGTCAGGATTCAGTCACAGTAGTATGATGATAGTATACTTAGTCCATAACGTATAACAGTCCATGTAGTGTTTAGTATTAAGAGATAAGATAAGATATTCCTTTATTGATCCCATTGGGGAAATTCAGGCATCATAGCAGCAGGGGGGGGGGGGGGGTACAGGTAGAAGACATGATACAGGTCACAGAATTATAGTACAGTGGAGAAGTAAAAATAAAACTAGAATAAAAAGGCAGTGTAAACAATGTACAATATAATTAACATGGCATATGGGCAACAAGGTGCGAGATGAGGGTATGTATGCCCTCTCAGTTATATTTGCCCTACAATAAATATAGTTACAATATATAATCTAAATATAATCTAATATATAATAAAAAAAAATAAAAAAAAAGCTAAATATATCCAATATGTAATCTAATAATCCAGTACATTTACATTTACATTTAGTCATTTAGCTTCTACGCCTTTATCCAAAGCGACTTACAAATTCTGTATGACAAGCCATCAGGAAGGGCACAACTCTATCAGCTGAGTAACAATGTTCATCAAAGTGTTGCGTGTTACAGTGTAGGTTCGTTTTTTTTCCCATTATTTCAGATAATGGTTGAAGAAGTACGTCTTTAGTCGACGGCGAAAGATTGGACGGGTTTCGGCTGTCCTAACTGGGGTGGGTAGTCTCTGGCAGTAGTCTAAATCTAATCTAATATATAATCTAAAAATGCTAAATATATTCTCTGATGAAGTATACAGTATTCACATGCGGTGCGGTATGCCTAAGGTAAGTATATTGTCCTTTTAGGTGGGAGTCAGCTACTAGGTTCCTAGTAGTTGGATGTCTGGCAGCAGTCCCTGCCCACTGTTGTGGAGCCTGATGGCCGCTGGTATGAAGGACTGGCCGAGGCAGTTAGTTGAGTGTCGGGGGGGTATGAGTCTGTGACTGAACGTGCTTCTCATCTTGACTAGCTCGTCGTAGAGGGGGTGGGAGGGATTCTCCAGGATAGCAGCCAGCTTCCTTCTCATGCCCCTCTCTGCCAGCACCTCTAGTCTGACCAGCTCGACTCCCACCACGGAGCTAGCCTTCCTCACCAGCTTGTTCAGTTTGTTGGTGTCCCTCGAGTTGATGTAGCCTCCCCAGCATGCCACAGCATAGAAGAGGACGCTGGCCACTACAGACTGGTAGAATGACTGCAGGAGTCTATTGCACACGTTGAAGGACCTGAGTCTCCTCAGGAAGAACAGCCTGCTCTGTCCCTTCCTGTAGAACTGAACAGTGACATCTCCTTAGCAAATGATCTCAACTCCTTCTATGCGAGGTTTGAGGCTGTGAATAACAACACCAGCCTACAAACCACGGCAATGGGGGGGGGGGGGTCTGCTGATGGAGACTCAGTGTTCAGGGTAACAGAGCATGAGGTGAGACGGATCTTTAAAAAAGTGGATATCAGGAAGGCAGCAGGACCGGACGGCATCCCCGGCCGCGTCCTAAAAGTCTGTGCCGACCAACTGGCCCCGGTATTCACTGACATCTTCAACCTGTCCTTGGAACAGGCCGTCATCCCCACCTGTCTGAAGAAGTCCACCATCATCCCTGTACCCAAAAAATCTACGCCCGCTTGCCTCAACGACTACCGCCCTGTAGCCCTCACCTCCATAGCCATGAAGTGCTTTGAGAAGCTAGTGAAGGGCTACATCTGTTCCTCCCTCCCCATCAACCTGGACCCTCTGCAATTTGCATATCGCCCCAACAGGTCCACGGAGGACGCCATAGCCCATGTGCTGCACACAGCAGCATCACATCTGGACAAGAGGAAGGGGAACTATGTGAGAATGCTGTTCATCGACTACAGCTCAGCATTCAATACCATAGTCCCCTCCAAACTCATAGCCAAGCTCAGGGACCTGGGCTTGAACTATGACCTGTGCCAGTGGGTCCTGGACTTCCTGACGGGCAGACCCCAGGTGGTAAGAGCCGGCAACTGCACCTCCTCATCCATCACGCTCAACATAGGGGCCCCCCAGGGCTGTGTTCTGAGCCCCCTCCTCTACTCCCTGTACACACATGACTGCGTAGCACAGCGGAACAACAACACCATCATCAAATTTGCTGATGACACAGTAGTGGTGGGCCTGATCTCTGCCAATGACGAAAGGGCCTACCTGGAAGAGGTAGAGAACCTGTCACAGTGGTGTCAGGAGAACTGCCTCTCCCTGAACGTCAGCAAAACAAAAGAGATGATTGTGGACTTCAGGAGGTCGGGGGTCAAGGACTACAGCCCCCTCAGCATCGACGGGGCACCAGTTGAGAGAGTGAACAGTTTCAAGTACCTCGGAGCCCACATATCCGAGGACTTGACATGGACCACACACATTGACAGTGTTGTGAAGAAGGCACGACAACGCCTCTACTTCCTCAGGCGCCTAAGGAAGTTCCAAGTCAGTCAGAAGATCCTTAGGAACTTCTACTCATGTACAATAGAGAGCATCCTGACCGGCAACATCACCTCCTGGTTTGGGAATAGCACTGCACAAGACCGTAGCAGACTACAAAGAGTGACACGTTCAGCCGAACGCACAATTAGAGGGGGGCTTCCCACCCTCCAGAACATTTACAACAAGCGGTGCAAGGGGAAGGCTAAGAGAATTATTAAGGACTCGAGCCACCCGAACAACTGCCTCTTTGAACTGCTGCCGTCAGGCAAGCGATACCGGAGTCTTATGGCGAGCACAGAAAGACTCAGAAGGAGCTTCTATCCCCAGGCCATCAGGCTGCTAAACGAACAATAATCGCTAAACGAACAATAATCACTATGCAACAACCATCAAATGCACACAGCACACACACCCACACGCACACACACACTCACTCAAACAAACAACACACTGCAGCACCCACTCTCCACACTTTAGATCACACAAACACACTTACACTTTATATTTATTGATAAAGGATTTGCACTACAACTCGTACACCTACTGTGAATTGTACCTAAACTGCACCTCGTCCATTTATGCCTTGCACTATATAGTATTGTATATTAGTACACTGCACAGTATTGTATATTGTATGGTAACTACGTCTACGAACATTGTACATATGTCTAAACTGAACACTGTGACCTCTTTTTTTTTCTTCTAATTTTTACTATGTTTTTATTTCATACTTATCTTGTCATGCACAGTCTCTGGAGCGCAACAGTAAGAAGCATTTTGTACAAAAGTATTCTGTACTTCTGTATGACAACTATTAAAGAAACTTGAAACTTGAACTAGAGGGCCTCTGTGTTGTCCGACCAGTCCAGTTTATTGTTCAGGTCTACCCCAAGGAACTTATATGACTCCACCACCTCCACCTCCTTCCCTTGGATGGTGATGGGGGGGGGGGCTCTTCTTGCCCCTCCGGAAGTCCACCACCAGCTCCTTGGTCTTACTGGTGTTGAGTTGGAGGTGGTTGCTGTCGCTCCACCCCACAAAGCCCTCCACCAGGGCTCTGTACTCCTCATCTTCGTTGGTGATGTAGCTTACGATGGAGGAGTCGTCAGAGAACTTCTGCAGGTGGCACCCGCTTGAGTTGTGGCAGAAGTCTGAGGTATAGAGGGTGAAGAGGAAGGGTGACAGCACAGTTCCCTGGGGGGCGCCGGTGTTGCTCACCAGTACGTCAGACTGACTGTCCTGTAGTCTGACGTACTGCGGTCTGTCAGTGAGGTAGTCCTTGATCCAGGCCACCAAGCCGTGCTCCAGCTGCATCACGGAGAGCTTCTCTGCTAGCAGTGACGGCTGGATGGTGTTGAAGGCGCTGGAGAAGTCGAAGAACATAATCCTCACTGATCTGCGTGGCTTCTCCAGGTGCGTGTACGCTCTGTGGAGCACATAGACGATGGCGTCCTCCACCCCGATGTTTGCCTGGTATGCAAACTGCCAATGAAAGGTTACACAAAGTTGCCTTGAGATGGACCCCAGTTGGGAAGAGAAAGAGGGGTAGACCAAAGAACACCTGGCGAAGGACAGTGATGATGGAGCTGAAGGAGATGGGTCTTTCCTGGGACGAAGCGCAGGCCAAAGCACGAGACAGGATTCAGTGGCAGTGTATGATTGCGGCCTTATGCCCCAACCGGGACGAAGAGGATAAGTAAGTATGCAAACTGCAGGGGGTCGAGGGAGTCACACACCAGGGGCTTGAGGTGTTGCAGGACCAGCCTCTCGAACGTCTTCATGACGTGTGACGTCAGAGCGACTGGCCTGTAGTCGTTGAGGGTGCTGGGTCGTCCCTTCTTGGGCACCGGGACGATGCAGGAGGTCTTCCAGAGCTGGGGCACCCTCTCCAGCCTCAGGGAGAGGTTGAAGAGATGTTGGAGCGGTGCTGCCAGCTGCCCCGCACATGCTTTGATCTCTCCTGACCTGGCTGTTAGTGATGGTCAGGGTTGGGGGTACGATGTCTCCATAGGTAGTGTGCTGTTGGCTGAGGTGGTGGGTTTGGTGTTCATGGGTGGGGTGCCGGTGCTGATGGGTGTGGGGGTGCGGAGGGGTGCTGGTGTTGATGGGTGGGGAGGCTACTCTGGTCAAAGCGGTTGATAAACGTGTTAAACTGGTTTGCCGGCTTCGGGGGGCTTCGGGGGGCCCTCCACAGCTGTGCCCTGCTGTTTGAACCCAGTAATCCTCCTGACACCCGCCCACACCTCCCTGGTGTTGTTGACCTGTAGTCTGCCCTCCCTTTGGACAGCCCTGGTCTGCTCAGTGTCCCCTGCCGTGAAGACCCTCTTTTTCCTGTTTAGCAGGTGTTTAATGTCCTTGTTAATCCAGAGTTCATTGTTTGAAAAGCAGCGTACCTTCTTTGTGGGTACGATGCCCTCCTCACAGAATCTGATGTAGCCTGTGATGCAGTGTCCATCAATGTCATCTCCGTGGACCCTCTCAAACATGTCCCAGTCAGACAGTCCTAACACCAGTAGTAATATAGTATACTTAATCCATCACACGCTGCACCAGATTCCATGTAGTGTTTAGTATTATGAGTCAGTCCTAACATCTCTACTGTATATAGGAGATAACGGTGGAACCAGGAAGTGAAACCTGTGATCAGAATAGTAATTCTCACTGAAATGAAACAGTGAAATTATACGGTTCCCCTTTCTCTGGGCATCTGTAAAACCCCTCACAGACCCCACACCATGACCTAGAGAATATGGTATAACCTAACCCCAGAGAATATGGTATAACCTAACCCCAGAGAATATGGTATAACCTAACCCTAGAGAATATGGTATAACCTAACCCCAGAGAATATGGTATAACCTAACCCCAGAGAATATGGTATAATCTAACCCCAGAGAATATGGTATAACCTAACCCCAGAGAATATGGTATAACCTAACCCTAGAGAATATGGTATAACCTAACCCTAGAGAATATGGTATAACCTAACCCTAGAGAATATGGTATAACCTAACCCTAGAGAATATGGTATAACCTAACCCTAGAGAATATGGTATAACCTAACCCTAGAGAATATGGTATAACCTAACCCTAGAGAATATGGTATAACCTAACCCTAGAGAATATGGTATAACCTAACCCCAGAGAATATGGTATAACCTAACCCTAGAGAATATGGTATAACCTAACCCTAGAGAATATGGTATAACCTAACCCTAGAGAATATGGTATAACCTAACCCTAGAGAATATGGTATAACCTAACCCCAGAGAATATGGTATTGAAAGGAATTCCCTCATAGTTCTTTTATTGAATGTCGGCGAGGCGAACAGAGAGACGAGACAGAGTCAGATGGCAATCTGCAGAGTTTTACTGAACCGTCACAGCACAAGTAGACCACAATCCGGACCACGCACCTCCGCACACCGAGCGAGCCAGTGCCAAGTGGTGGTCTCGTCAATACATCGTCACATCATTTATACATTTCTCGTCAGAATGGTGTGTGTATCCCACTCTGTGTGTATCCATGAATGTCTGTGTGGTGTGTCCGTGTGTGTGTGTGTGTGTGCTGGTGTTTGCTTAGATGGGGAAAAGGAGGGGCTGTTTTCCTCCGCTCTCCTTATCAGATGGTGTGTGTATTTCTCTCGGTGTGTATGCATTGATGTCTGTGTGGTGTGTGTGTGTGTGTGTGTGTGTGCTGGTGTTTGCTTAGATGGGGGAAAGGAGGGGCTGATTCCTCCGCTCTCCTTATCAGATGCTTTTCTGTGTGTTCATGTGTCTAGAGTGTGTGTGTGTGTGTGTGTGTGTGTGTTGGTGTGTTAGAGTGTGTGTGTGTCGGTGTGTGTGTGTGCTAAAGTGAGAGACATGAGTTTGCATGTCTAGGTGAACAAAAAAGGGGGGGGGTGTGTATCTCTCTCTATGTGTGCTCATTAGTGTCTGCGTGATGTGTCCGCAGAGTGTGTTAAAGTGTGTGTGCTGGTGTGTGTGTAGGCTTGTGCATGCTCCTGATATCATCATGCACCTGTGTCTAGACTGTTTCAAAGGGGGCCCATCTGTTTACACAGAGACCGTTTCTTGGGGCGGCCTGTGTCTACACAGAGACATCTGACGTCAGTGTACAGATATTGACAACAGATCAATGAATTAAAACTATCAATCCCCCTTTTGACATATAAATCCATATGTCAACACAACAATTCATTGTGCACCCAACAATATGACACAACCATCAATCACCAAGACATACACTAAGCATGGACCTGTCAAAAGGCCAAGGTCAGGAACAAATAGAGTACATCGCTTTGACCCTTTTAACCTCCTTCCAGTTAAGAGTACCCTCCTCCCGTTCGGATGCACTCCTTCCCCTACTTAGATGCACCTCTCCCCGTAAGGTTTAGGCAGTCCGCTACGACGCAACAACCAGCTCCTTTCTTAGGACTGCCTTGTCCGACGTCGGCCCCTCTCCCCCAACAGAGATGCAGGTCTCCACTTCCGGCGGTAAGGTCCCCTCACATGAACGGAAGAAGTCCCCTTATTTTACCTTCAGGTGCAGTTTAAGGCTGGGTCCCTTTCCAATCTTAGGAGAGACAATCCAGATTCCTCTGAATTGACACCCCTTACCCTTCTGCTTCCCAGTGGTTCTTTTCAAACCTGCTGATCACAGAAGCACAACTCGCCTACTAACGCATTCGGTTTCGGCTTACTGTGGCCTGACTGTACATTGAGCCCGACGCATTTATGCCAATAGGGTCATAATGCTCATCGGACCGACCGGTGACGCAGTCGATAGAGATCTCATAGTCCATCATCAAGTCAGGACCCCAAGCAGCTGAGGTCCGTAGTACCTCCCAGCCACTCAGTTTCGAAACCTACGGTCTGCTCCCCATCCCACTTGCTTTGGGTATGGAAACTTTGACCGTTTTCACCAGCCTGGCCTGTTCAAAGCAGGTGCTGTGCCCCTCCCGGCGCACTGCCCCACTACTAGGTTTGGACCGTCGTCCACCTACCACCCAGTGCCCACATATACATTACATGCAACGTTATCTGGGCCGACTAGACGGTAACACAGTAAGATGTTGGGTCACCTTGCCAGACACGAGGGCCTTCAGTCTCTCCCCAGCACTATATATGCGATTTAACGTGCCCAGGGAATCTTCCGATTCCACCGCCGCCTGTTCCGGAGTAGAGGTTCGGGGTGCCTAATCCCCTCCCTACTCCGGACATATACCTACATATCGGATGACCACCAATACTGCCATCAATACATCAGACCTGCACTTAATCCAAGAGGGCGTGTATATCATAGAAGCGTGAAGCTTAACTATACGGGGGCCCAGAGGCGCATGGAATAGCAGAGACATGTGACAATTAGATGGTCCAGTGGTCATCCAGTAGCGTCCAGTGTCGTCAGGGCCATAGATGGGCAGGCCATAGATCAAACACGTGAAAATACTAATTACAATTACCCAATATAACCCACAACTAACACGAGGATACACTCATCAAGATTCACTGTATATTCATAAAGGAATGAAAACACAAAAAAAATAACAACAAACTGACGTTGATATAACCTTAACCAGGACCTGTAAAATATGGAAATGATGCTTGACCGCTTCCATACAATGTACATGCCTAAAATACTATGTAAGACAGTTCAGCCAGGTCAGTTTTCTTTTGCACAATATCAACCATATCTCAAGACAGTTCAGTTTCAGTTCAGTCACATTTCGCATAATTTCAATCAATTTATACTTTCTCTTCTATTATTAATTTATTCAGTTGTTGTGTCCAATTCAGTTCAATCTATTCAGTTGTTGTGTGGAGTCCACACAGAGTCCAAACACCGCAGGCCATCAGGCAGAGAGGGGCGACCGACACCGTCAGTCAGCCATCACCCCCAGAGGACACTGCATCATACTGAATTCAGGCCGAAGTCCTGTTGCCGGCCCCTCCCCCTCAATCCGGCACCAGCCCTATATTTTCAGGCGAGCAGCGAGCAACAGCTCGTGACATCGTCGGGGTTGTATTTCCACCCCACCACCGGCGGAGAAGGGCCTCGGTACGGTTCTCAGCATGACCACAGCGTCCCTAATGAAGTGGATGACAGCTGACCGTTCCCCATCGCGTCCATGGTCGCTCAGCCTCTCCCCAACCCGATAGCCTGTTGGAAGAATCAAAGCACACAGAACACCACACAGCTTACTCAACAACCAGTACAATGCATCCAGACTTATTTATGAGAAAACCCATTGATTGAAATACATAAAAAATGCGTAAAGAACCACTCAACTTCCAGATTCCGAGTTCCGGCATATCAGCGTCATACTCCGTCACCATCACCCAAACTCACAAATGAAAAAGAAGAAAAAATAATGCAATGATTTTCAATGGTTGCAATCTCTATGCCGAAGGATCATTAGAAAATCAGACTAAAATTCACATAAATCAAAACAAAACACACATTGTCCCACATAAGAGTATACAATATCCCATGAGTAGACAATATTCTAATGAGTATATGATAAAAAGAAAAGAAAGAAAAAAATATATATCTTGTCCCCATTCTCACAACCCTACCACGACCTCATAGAAACTTGCAGTTGGTTCCCCCACATCCTCATCCCCGGATGCCATCATGTCAGCAGAGTCCGGTGGCTCAGACACGGGGGACCCCAGCTGGACAGGAAAGAGACGGGGAGGAGAGCCGGCCGGTGCATCCTCCAAGGGCTCCTCATAGGCCGGTGCCTTGAGCACGGATCCTGCAGTCGCCTCGTGGGCATCCTCTCCATCCCCCAACAGGGCCCCCAACTTGCCCATACCATACATCCCCCCTCTCCATCACCTACACACCCAGCATCCCCTCCATTCACCATCATCCGGTACCCAGCATCCCCTCCATTTCTGTATTTACAGTGTAATTAGACAATAATATGCGAACAACTTGAAACACACTTGGATTCCATTCATACTAGTCTGCTCATTGGACCCCGTGACAGTATTATTTATATAATTGTATTATATTTCCTGGTCAGAGTTGTTAGTTACACCATGAGAACGTTGAGGATTCTCTTCCCCTTGCAGTGTATGTAGTTGCAGTGTATGTAGTCTCTGTAACAAAACAACTTTGTTATGTATTTTGGTATCGTCTAATTACATCATGATTAAAGTGATGATGGAGATTATCATTTTTTAGAGTCGTGACCGACCAGACGGTCCACGTGGGGAAAGCGCGCAAAGAGTTGAGGATCGACTGGCTTTTCAGTCTGGATCGGTACGTAGAATGATAGCTCGTCACGCCATAGAAACAACGAATTGAGAGGAAATAAAATTAGAAATCTTTAGAAATAAAACTCCCCCTGCGGGTATTTTAAATACAATAAAAAGCATAAAACAAGAAGAGCGGAAGTTTGAATACAATCAGTCTGATTAAACCAGAGAGAGAAAAACAAACATATATATTTAACCAGTCTTCCCTGATTTAGGAGTTAACCCCCTAGGTGTCGCCACCACACCTCATACAACCCTCTAATACCTTCTCATACCACCTTCTCATACCTCTCATTACACCCACTAATACCTTCTCATACCACCTACTAATACCTTCTCATTACACCTACCAATACCTTCTCATTACACCTACTAACACCTTCTCATTACACCTACTAATACCTTCTCATTACACCTACTACAGTGGCGGCTTCCTCCCTTTCTACCCTCAATCTCAGCTAATTCCAGTCTACATCCAGTCTACACCCACTCCCCCTTAGGCCTAAGAGAGAGGGAACACAAGATAGATTAATGGGGATTGAGGGGGGGAAACGTAATCACCCTTCCTTCTCCTGCCCCATTTCGCAACATACCTTCTTTAAAAAATGCTACGTCACGGATTGACATTGACACAAATCTCTCTGCGCCCATTGATTGTAGCTGAGCTATAATGCCTGACCTAGACGTAAAACCCATAGCCCCCACAGGGCTGTACGCTAAGCTTTTTCACTTAGGGGCACACTTGCCCCTAAATGAGAAATTTAGGGGCAAAAAATATTTTTTTTTTAGGGGCAAATTTTTAAATAACTATTTTACCATTATTTATATCGATTGTTTTTGATTAAAAAAATTATATAATTATTATTTTGAATAAAATATATATATATTATATAATCATACTTGTAGTTGTATTATCTGCGAGACATCGCCACCTCGCTGTCTGCAAACAGCTCCACTGTCTGTGTGTATACTCGAGCAAGGATTCTCCGGGGGTGCAGCTGGACCCTAAACGCTACATTCAGAATCAGCATGCAAAAGAATTCTCCGGCGCTGCACCTGGACCCTAGTCAGCAGCCCTCACTCATGCGATGTAAACCAGGGACTCGAATACGCATGTTGTTGTTGTAGGTAGCTTGCAGGACGCTTGTAGGACATTGATGCCAGGAGCTTTCTGTAGCTACTGCTGGATGGCGTTGGGACAACGCCTCAGTGAACTATTTAGTTTACTGCGACATTTCGTAGTGACTAGTTACCTAGCCAACCGAGGTATTATGCACTGGACTATTGCTGATGGATTTGTTGATGTCGGGAGCTATCCGTAGCTAGCCGGCTGGATAACGTTACACAATGCCTCAAAGTCATGTATTAAACTAAGTGAATAGTTGACTGGGTCATTTTGTAACGGTAGCTAACGTTATCTCACGAAGGTCCCACACTGACTAGACTAACGTCACGGTGAGGCAATAGCCTCTGTTTACATGCAACAGGTGGGGAGGGGGTAGCAGCAGCAGCAGCAGCAGCAGTGCGCGGTGCGCGCTTCATGTGTGCTGAGACAGCGAGTGAGAACTCCGCTAAAGAATTGGATCATGATTAAACTGCAATGTGGAGAGAGACCTGTTCCCTCGCTCCGCGGCCGCATCCCTCTACCACAGAGCAGCACACTAATGCAATATGGACGATATTTATTCTAATAATAATAGGTTGGCCTCCCTACCACTTATTCATTTTAATATAATGATAGTGGCCTCCTTATCAACAACATAACGCACTGGGTTTGTGTTCCGTGATGAATATTCATATATCCACTTGACTCGACTGGAGACATGGCTTCACTCATCATATGGAACTTCATACATGTGTTACACATTATTAATTCAACACACATATCAGAACTTTTTCGTACCACTTTCCTTCTAACTAATAGTGACCGTGACGACGGGGGCCACGTTGGAAAGGTGCTAACCCCTAACCAGGGACTTTAACCCGGGGACTCTAACCCCTAACCAGGGAACTTTAACCCGGGGACTCTAACCCCCCTAACCAGGGAACTTTAACCCGGGGACTCTAACCCCCCTAACCAGGGAACTTTAACCCGGGGACTCTAACCCCCCTAACCAGGGAACTTTAACCCGGGGACTCTAACCCCTCTTTCAGGACTCCAACCTCTCCTTTTTCGATAAAAAAATAAAAATAAAAATAAAAATAAAAAACTGCATGAAGTCCTATGTACAGTGTGTGGCCACAGATCTCGCAGACGCAGGCATATTTCATTCAAATGACAAACCTATTTTAAATTTGGAATTTCCAATTGCAGAAACTTGGTATTCTGCTCACCTTTCGTCATTGAAGAAACAGCCCCGGGGTCCGTCATCCGATCTGCCGCACACAGCCATTCAACTCGTCCCAGGAGAAATGCACGAAACGGACAAGAAGACAAAAAAAAAAAAAAAAAAATACAGATTATGATCTACTCATCCTGTGCCAACTCTGCAGATAATCTACTCGGTCTCTGCTCACCTCTTTCCGATCACCAATCCCGGTCGAGCCCCCATTTGGAAGGAATTCCCTCATAGTTCTTTTATTGAATGTCGGCGAGGCGAACAGAGAGACGAGACAGAGTCAGATGGCAATCTGCAGAGTTTTACTGAACCGTCACAGCACAAGTAGACCACAATCCGGACCACGCACCTCCGCACACCGAGCGAGCCAGTGCCAAGTGGTGGTCTCGTCAATACATCGTCACATCATTTATACATTTCTCGTCAGAATGGTGTGTGTATCCCACTCTGTGTGTATCCATGAATGTCTGTGTGGTGTGTCCGTGTGTGTGTGTGTGTGTGCTGGTGTTTGCTTAGATGGGGAAAAGGAGGGGCTGTTTTCCTCCGCTCTCCTTATCAGATGGTGTGTGTATTTCTCTCGGTGTGTATGCATTGATGTCTGTGTGGTGTGTGTGTGTGTGTGTGTGTGTGTGCTGGTGTTTGCTTAGATGGGGGAAAGGAGGGGCTGATTCCTCCGCTCTCCTTATCAGATGCTTTTCTGTGTGTTCATGTGTCTAGAGTGTGTGTGTGTGTGTGTGTGTGTGTGTGTTGGTGTGTTAGAGTGTGTGTGTGTCGGTGTGTGTGTGTGCTAAAGTGAGAGACATGAGTTTGCATGTCTAGGTGAACAAAAAAGGGGGGGGGTGTGTATCTCTCTCTATGTGTGCTCATTAGTGTCTGCGTGATGTGTCCGCAGAGTGTGTTAAAGTGTGTGTGCTGGTGTGTGTGTAGGCTTGTGCATGCTCCTGATATCATCATGCACCTGTGTCTAGACTGTTTCAAAGGGGGCCCATCTGTTTACACAGAGACCGTTTCTTGGGGCGGCCTGTGTCTACACAGAGACATCTGACGTCAGTGTACAGATATTGACAACAGATCAATGAATTAAAACTATCAGTATGGACAACTTGATGGTAGGCCTTGCACACGTAAACAACAATTAGTCATACGTATATCTTTTTAGTTTATAACAGCGTTAGAAAATACATATAAATGAATGGATTTGCATAATATCCAGGCACGGAGAGTTTTTATTTTTGATCATTTAGTTCAACGACTACAGCATACTCAACCACTTAGCTTGCAGAGGAGATATCACACGCAACCTCTAATCCAGATCATGGGAATACTAACAGCAACCCTCACCGATGTCACCTGTTGCAAATCACATCTGCCACTTACAACACTCGTTCTGCTCAACACATTCTCCTAAAGATTCAGAAAACATACACTGCACTCGGCCAAACGTCATTCAGGGCTGCTGCTGCCAGGGACTGGAACAACCTACAGACATCTCTCAAACTGGTCACCTTTATGCCTGAGTCAACATTCAAGCACTCTCTGATGAACATTCTCACTGATTCCTGCAACTGTTTCTCAACCCAGTAACATCCCCAACCCCCTGTCTGTCACAGTGCCCCTCTCACTGCTATAATGCTTGTTGTATGTATATTTATATTCTAATAACATATTGTATGTCGGAAATGTTTAATCCTGAATTCCTTTTCAGCCCCCCCCCCCCCGTCTCTTGCCAGGCCATCACCCATCATCGTACAGTAAATAAGAATTTGTTCTTAACTGATTTGCCTGGTTAAATAAATAAAACCCAATAATGTTGTTCATTGTGCACAGGACAACTGCCACACAAACACCTGGGAGAAACGTCCAGGGATGCAACTTGATGCATGAGTGTGCAACACAAAGCGGCACGGTGGTGTAGTGGTTATATATCGTATTTGCTTATCGCGTCCCGCTCTGAGCCTTATGAGATACCCCTTATCTCATATGATACCTACTGTATCCCCAACGAACAACTACATGCACCCCACACCTGTATGGGGCCCCGCCCCTATGGAGGCATAGCCCATATAACCATGACTCTGGTCACCAAACACCCTTCCTCTATTTTCGTTCCAGCGTACTGGCTGCGTGCACCATACGTTAACTAGCAGGATGAAAAGATTAAGGAAGATTCGTAATGTTGAAGGCTTACCGGAGGATTGTTTTTCCCTGGATTCTCCGGAGCTTGTTTCGGCGACACATGAGACCTGTGCTGGTGGTTCCTCGGTTGACGACGACGGACCGAGGGGCAGCGTACAAGGTTTGACTAGCGAGTCGGCTTGTACAAAGGTGAGGTCTGTGTCAGTAGGCATCAATGTCGGTGTTGGTCGTGCTGTGGAGTATGTTTCGGCACCAGGGCCGGGGCGGCTTGGCGATCGTTCCACTGTAGTGGGCGATGTCCTGGCGATCCTGGAACATGCTGTTAACGCTAATGCTACTACTGCTTCTTCTGCTAACGCTGATGTTGACGCTGGAATGTCTAATAATCCCCGCCGCGGGATACCGCTTTTCCCTCCTCTTGCCAGCTTCATTGATGAAGGTCAGTCGGTGGTGGATGGGGGGGGGTTCGCTGAGCTTTATTTACCCTTTTTACGGGTGAAGGGGCTGACAACGGGGTGCAGGCCGGGGGTACCTTGGCTAAGCAGCCAGGTAGCTTCTTTTCTGTGCCCAGGCGGGGATGAACGACGTTCCGCCCGGCCGATGCTTGATAGCATATCGGCTCGGAGGGTGGCAGTATGGACGGATGAGTGGTATACTGCTGCAGGATGGCATTTAGCGGCGGCCAGTGTTATGGCTCAGCTGGGTACTTTCCTATCCAAGATGGCGTCGGGTTGTAGGTCTTTGGGTCCAACCGACATTGTAAACGTGATTCATGTTTGTGGTGTTATAGAGATCTTGACTCAGTCGCAAGCTATAACTGCGGGGAGGATTCGGATGCTATCGACTTTGGTTGTTAGGCATGTTTGGTTGGAGCAGTCTCCTCTTGGGGAAGAGGATAGGTTTTCTCTCCTCACGATTCCTTTTTCCACAGATAGTCTTTTTGGGCGTTCTGTGGAGGCGCAGGCGGTTATTGATCTGGGTCCTACACCGCCTCACGCTGTGCAGCCAGAGGTGGGAGCACGGTCTCGTCAACGACTGTGGCGAGATCCTCGACAGGCGGCCATGTTTCCCCCGCCAGTGGTGCCCTGGTTGGAGAGTCAACAGGGTATCGCGAGGCCGACAGCCTTGGCGGCCGAGGGATCGGCCATTTTGGGTGAATTCGGGTTTGGTAAACCAACCCGTCGTCATTTTGCCGCGAGCAGCCCGCTCCCCGTTCAATCCTCTCTCTGTTACCCCCAGAAGCGGGGCTCTGAGCGTTCTCCTTTGGCTGCGGGCCGCGAACCTTCATTGAAGCGTATGCGGCCCCATTCTTCGCTTCTCATGGGGGCAGGGGCTGACACCCAGTTGATGGCTGAGCCTGGGTCTGTCCGTGAGAATGTTCCGTCGTCACGTGGTTCCTACACCGCAGGTTGTGGGTGGGTGGAACCTGGTGTTACAGCTGCCACTAGCTCCAGTGGTCAGCAGGGGGACTCGTTGCCTCTTCTGTTGAATGCTCAGCAGGGGTTACCCCGGCTTCGCCTTCGCCAGGCGGGGTATTGCGCTGTTGCCTCCCACTCCCGTCAAACCGGCAGTGGTCTGCAAAGGAGAGGCGAGCGTGATTTGAGTGGTAGCAATATCACTGCAGGGCTTCGGCGTGTAGGAGCCCATCGGGTCCTCATGCCTTGCGTGTCTAGCTGCGGAACAACTCCTCAGCATGCGCTGGAGGGGTGTTCAGGGGGCGAGTGTGTGTCCACAAGTTTGATGACAGCTCCTCCCGTATCAAACCGGCCCTTTCTGTCGGGGTCCCCCCTTGGGTGCTTTGCACGACGGGGGGGACCGGGCCAACTATCTACTGTTCCTTGCGGCCCAGCCTCAGTTGACGGCGGGGGCGCTGTGGGATTATATTCACATATGGCGACGGGAATGCCCTTTGAATCAGTGGATGCGGAGAACGTTAGAGGCGGGGCTGGTTTTGCAGTTCGCACAACCCCATCCTCCGTTCTCAGGTTTGGTGCCGACCCTATTGTTAGGGTCAGACGCAGTGACAGCCCTGGTCGACGAGATCCAATCTCTGTTGGCGAAGCAGGCCGTCGTTGTGGTCCCGAGAGAGGACACAATGTCAGGCGTCTACTCCCGTTATTTTCTGGTACCCAAGAAAACAGGGGGGGTCAGACCTATACTGGATCTGTCCGCGTTCAATCGGTTGATTGTAGCGAGACCATTCAGGATGTTGACCGTCCGACTCCTTCTGCTTGCTGTCAGGAGGGGGGACTGGTTCGCGCGCTCGGGGGTTTCCGTCTGGGAGGGACGGTTACGGCGCTGCAGGTGATGCGTCTGCTGGGCCTTATGTCGGCTGCTCACACGGTGGTTCCTCTTGGGGTTCCTCTTGGTGGTTCCTCTTGGGGTTCCATTGGGGTCCCCATAGGCAGCAGGGGCTCACACGTCACGGTCTTCACCGACGCCTCTCTCACGGGTTGGGGAGGGACGTGTCGGACCCATGCAGTGGGGGGCAGCTGGACAGGTCATGCTGGTCCGGCTACCCTGCATATCAATGTGTTGGAGTTGAAGGCGGTCTTCCTGGTCCTCAAACGGTTCGACCGCCTGGTGGTAGGCGAACACGTTTTGGTCAGGACGGACAGTATGACGGCGGCGGCGTATATCAACAGGCAGGGTGGGACTCGTTCCGCCCGCCTGCTCCGGGCGGCGCGCAATCTGTGGCTATGGGCATCCCGCAGGCTGCGCAGTCTGAGGGCGCTCCACGTTCCTGGTACGGAGAATGTGGGGGCAGATATAATGTCTCGGGGCGGTCTTCGTCACGACGAGTGGGAACTCCACCCCCACATAGTCAGACAGATCTGGGATCGGTTCAGGGAGGCCTCGGTGGATCTGTTTGTGTGCCGACGCTCTCACAAGTGCCCCTTGTGGTTCTCGCTCAGTCGGGCAGATCATCCCCCCTTGGGGGTGGATGCCTTCTCGACCTTTCCATGGCCGCCCAGTCTTCTGTACGCCTTCCCTCCTGTACAGCTGTTGAGTCAGCTGTTGGAGCGGATACGGAGGGAGCGCAGGATGGTGATCCTGGTCGCACCAGACCGGGGCACGTCAGTGTGGTTCCCGGTCTTAATCCAGCTTCTGGTCGCTCCTCCTTGGGTCATTCCGTGGTCAGCGACGGCCCTCTCACAGCGCAACGGATTGTTTTTCCAGCCTCCGGTGTTGGGTCAACGCCTGGTGGTGTGGCTGGTGGGAGGGTGAGTCTGGAGGGGATGGATCCCTCGGTGGTTGATACCATCCGGTGTGCGCATGCTCCCTCCACTGTCGCGGTTTATGCGGGCAGATGGCGTGCGTTCCAAGAGTGGTGTAAGGGGGGGGGCTGGGACCCAGTCTCCTGCCCCCTGGATGCTGTTCTGAGTTATCTCCAGTCTCTTCTTGGTAGACTGTCGGCTTCGACGGTGAGGGTATATGCGGCAGCTATATCCTCCTATCATGAGGGTTTTGAGGGGACTGTTTTGTTCAGCCACCCTCTTGTGAAGCATTTCCTGCTTGGCGCTCGACACGTTAAGCCGGTGCAACGCTCCTTGGCTCCGACTTGGGATATTCAATTGGTCCTCGGTCGGTTGTCCTTGGCCCCGTTTGAGCCGCTCGAGCAGGCGCCGTTGGGACAGCTGTCTTTCAAGACCGCGTTCCTACTGGCTGTCACTTCCGCTAAACGCGTAGGTGAGCTCTGTGCTCTCTCGGTACGTCCAGAGTGCCTGTCTTTTCGGACCGATTGCGATGCCACTCTGCGACCTAATCCTGCTTTCGTGCCTAAGAATATCCGGAGTTCCTTCCGCTCCCGGGATATTGTGGTTCAGGCGTTTCGTCCTCCTCCTCACACTAGTGAGTTAGATGCGGGCCTTCACCTGTCATGTCCAGTCCGTGCTTTGGGGATTTACCTCAGCCGTACTCAGGACTTCAGGGTTACCGACCAGCTTTTTGTCTGTTACGGTGGGGCTCGTGCTGGTAAGGCGCTGTCGAAGCAGCGCCTGTCCCATTGGTTGTGCGAGGGCATTACCCTCTGCTACACGTTGGCTGGGCAGGATCCCCCTGGGGGCGTCAGGGCGCACTCCACTCGTGGGGTGGCTGCTTCTGCCGCTCTCCTGGGTGGGGCCTCGGTGGAGGACATCTGTGCTGCGGCTTCATGGTCCTCACCGGGCCCCTTTGTAAGGTTTTACCTCATGAACATGACCGGGGGTTCTGTCTCCCAGGCGGTTCTGGGGTCTGTGGCCTTTCCTGCTTCCCGTCCTTTGGTAGGGTAGCAGGAGTGTATGGGTATGGGCCACAGTGTGTTGAGTCACACGTGGTTCCGCCTGTACGGTGTGTTCAAGGGGTTCTAGTTCCCTCTTGTTCGCATTCAGGTGGAGTTGACTGCGCCCCCCCTTCATTAGGAAGGATGGGGTGACAGGGCTCCCCGCACCCCTTGATGTGGGCTTACGGGTCCTCAGGGGGTACATCTGTCGGGTCTCACGTCCACTCTAACCCATATCTCATAAGGCTCAGAGCGGGACGCGATAAGCAAATACGATATATAACGATAGGTTATGTATATAACCTAGTTATATTAGTATTGGCTGAGCGTCCCGCTCTGCGCGGCCCTGAGTTCCCTCTTGAGGGATCTTTTCCTGGAACGGGATTTGGCGAGGAAGGGTGTTTGGTGACCAGAGTCATGGTTATATGGGCTATGCCTCCATAGGGGCGGGGCCCCATACAGGTGTGGGGTGCATGTAGTTGTTTGTTGGGGATACAGTAGGCATCATAGGAGATAAGGGGTATCTCATAAGGCTCAGAGCGGGACGCTCAGCCAATACTAATATAACTAATATAATCGTTAACACTGTCGCCTCACAGCAAGAAGGTCCAGGGTTCGATTCCCGCTTGGGGACCAGGTTGCCAGTTACCCAGGTGGGGTATCTCCCAGGCCTTTCTGTGTGGAGTTTGCATGTTCTCCCCGTGCTCGCAAGGGTTTCCCCCCCGATAAGATAAACCCAATGGAAAAACATGCACAACAACAGATCGCTAACGCTGTGGCGTCCTTGACGAAGACGGACAGGAGCCCTTGGATTGGTCCCCTGGCGTGGCACACGTTGACGCCTGTCTGCTCCCGGCTGCCCTTGGGGGGGAAGGACGACGGGATGGGTTAATTGCAGAGACGAATCGCATCAGCGATCCTACAGACAATGCATGCGTGTGTGTGTTCCGGTGTGTGTGTTGAGGATAATTGCCAATGCCAATTAAAGACCTCTGAGCAGGTCCTGCATTATTATTATTATTATTATTATTAAAGTGTTCCTCACGGCTGGTTAGCTAAAGTAACTACTGTACAGTATATTATGACCGATTAGCACTGCAGTAAACCTACTATCTTTAAATTCTTAATAAAAATGTATTCACCTCAAATCGGCTGCTGGTGACCATTACGTAATAAGAGGGATTTAAAGGTAGAATCTGTAATGCCCTCAAACAGCGACCTCTAGGCAAAATACTTGGTATTTGCACTTTGTTTACATTTTTAGTTTTGCTACTTGTAATTTTCTGATAGTGGATGTATAGTCCAAGTGGGGGTCCTGAGGGGGGGGGAAGGGGAAGGAAAGAGCGAGGAAGAGCGAGCAAGAGCACATGTATTGTATGTATTTTATGTCTTTTAATCTACATTTATTTTGATTTAATTACTGGACTGTCATTATTGTTATTATTATTTCTGTCATTGTCCTGTGATTTATCATTGATTATTACTGTTACTGTATTGTTTGTCTAGTTTCATGTTAAAAAAGGGAAAATAAAAAACATTTGTAAATGTTTAGTCTTGGTCTGATGTGTGGGTTGGAGTTGAGTGGAGACAGGGTAGGGGTTGCTATTGCTGGCAGAACCTAAGGGTCTGAAGAAATCCACAGTATAATAAGTTGCTTGTCAGTTTGTCAAACCTTCCACTAACGACGCTCCGGTTCTCTCTGGGCTTGAACAGAGCTGGTTTGGTTGGAGCCAAGGCAATTGGCTATACTAATTTACACCAGGAAATGAGGGGAAAACATCTTGACTTGACTTTTATTAGCTACAATTGATTCTATATAGACGAATCGATAAGGAAATAACTGTTAGAGATTACAACCCCATATTATCGTATTATAATCTTCCCGAAGTTCGAATTTCACCCCCAAAACAGTCTTTTTGCTTTTCCTTTGAGACCAAGAGACTACTTTTATGGCAATGCTTGATTATGGTGGTTATATGTATGCAGGCAGTGGCATCTTCAATGTCTTACTCATCACTGCTCACCGCGCGCTGGCCTGCTCTGTCCGCCCGCACACTTCATCATTGGTATATCTTTTATTTATAAAGCGGCTCTTGGTTTGTTGCCCGTGCAGCTACATCATACATCATGTTGGACGTTATGCTCTGAGTTCCAAGGACTCGCTCTGGCCAGATACTGAACTGTATGCATGCTGCTCCCTCCACTATATTGTGGAGCTGGTCTCATTAGGTGTATTTACAGTAGATCTGAATGAACTGGAGACAAGTACACATGTATGGCTGCTGTGGCTATGACTGAACTGATTTACACAGGAGCAGTCAGTTCAGTCAAAACAAGAGCAGCCAGATGTTGTCTACAGGTTATCCCTTTCACTACCACACTACAGAAGGTTAACCCTTTCACTACCACACTACAGAAGGTTAACCCTTTCACTACCACACTACAGAAGGTTAACCCTTTCACTACCACACTACAGAAGGTTAACCTTTCACTACCACACTACAGAAGGTTAACCTTTCACTACCACACTACAGAAGGTTAACCTTTCACTACCACACTACAGAAGGTTAACCTTTCATTACCACTACAAAAGGTTAACCCTTTCACTACCACTACAGAAGGTTAACCTTTTACTACCACACTACAGACGGTTAACCTTTCACTACCACACTACAGAAGGTTAACCTTTCACTACCACACTGGTCCAAAACAAACTGGTCAGACTACTACTTGACCTGAACCCCAGAACCCACCTCACCCCTGCCCACTTTGCCAACCTAGGATGGCTTAGAGTAGACGACAGAGTACAGCAACTTGCAATGGGCCTGGTCTACAAGATACACTATACGACCGGGGTGCCCATGTACATGTCAAAATACTTCCCAAAGGTCAGTGAATACCACAACCACTACACCAGAGGAAGCTCAAGAAATCATGTTAAACCCAGATTCGGCTCAAACAAGGGACTAAACACGTTTCGCAATTATGCCACAACAATGTGGAACGCCCTACCCAAAGCTGTAAAGGAATGTGAATCCCTGCCCACATTCAAAACCGCCCTTAAAGAGCACCTACGGGAGGCTGCAATTCGAAACTGGCCACCGTAAATGCCCAAAACCCCCACCACCTCCTAATAGACAGTCTCCTTCCCACCGCATGTATATATTCCCTCCCCGCCGTATGTATATTTCCCTCCCACCCACCCACCCCCTCCTAATGTACAGTCCCCTCCCCATCATATGTATATACTCTGTCAGGATCTAGGGGTAACAGTACTGTATATTTGAATACTGCCTATGTCACAAATGTATCAGTACTAAATACCTATATGTCCCTATGCCATAAATGTCATGTATGTTGTGTATGTCATAAATGTCTATATGAATTGAAAATGGGGGACCCTGATGGAAACAAGACAAACGTCTTTCTCAGGTCTGCATCCCCTTAACAATTGTATGTATTGAGCCGTACTGTATTGTACCCATTCTGCAATCTGTTAAATAAAGTTTTCATTCATTCATTCACTACAGAAGGTTAACCTTTCACTACCACACTACAGAAGGTTAACCTTTCATTACCACTACAAAAGGTTAACCCTTTCACTACCACTACAGAAGGTTAACCTTTTACTACCACACTACAGACGGTTAACCTTTCACTACCACTACAGAAGGTTAACCCTTCCACTACCACACTACAGGTTAACCCTTTCACTACCACACTACAGGTTAACATTTCACTACCACACTAGACGGTTAACGTTTCACTACCACACTACAGACGGTTAACCCTTTCACTACCACTACAGAAGGTTAACCCTTTCACTACCACACTACAGGTTAACCCTTTCACTACCACACTACAGAAGGTTAACCTTCCACTACCACACTACCAACGGGTTAACCCTTTCACTGCGACTATACAGGTTAACCCTTTCACTGCCACACAACAAAGGGTTAACACTTTCACTACCACTACAGAAGGTTAACCCTTTCACTACCACACTACAGACGGTTAACTCGTCTGTAGTGTGGTAGTGAAAGGGTTAACCTTCTGTAGTGCAGTAGTGAAAGGGTTATTTAGAATGGATCTAAATAAAACCAAATGAGACCAGCTCCACAAGATTTTAATCTTAACTTTGGACTAGACCAGCGGTTCCCAAACTTTTTTGGCCGTGCACCCCCTGTCACCTCCTGACCTAATGGGTTTCTGTTAGAAAAAATTGTTGCTGGTCTCCGTGCACAGATTTAATTTTTTATTTTATCTCTTCCCACGGCGACTATGGATAGGGAATTTCTTTATTTAATTAAAATGTTCACAACAACATGGATGCATGTACTCTGCCAGCATGTTTAATATCCATAATAGTGCGGTGGCTTAGCAAAAAAATTTGGATGCGCCGGACAAAAGCACCAAATTTTTTCCACGTGTTCCCCATCACCATAGCTTTCATTTTGGGGTAGGGGCCACGTCATCATGATGGATTTCAAGATGGCTGCCATGTAAAATCAAGGTTCTGCCCATTAATAAATATCTTGGTCCATAGCGCGCTCAATATTTGAGCGAACACAAAGGTATTGGTATCCCTGTAAACTAGAGAAGCTACGCTTTCCATTGGTACCATTCTCATTAAGCCCAACTGTTGGGAAGGGGGTTTTAATAGGCAATGATTCAAAATGATGTTACATTTTCGACCTAGAGAAAACTGCCATGCTCATCTTCCAAAAGGTCCCTTGGCCGTTCACATGAATATATCAGAGTGAACATTGGTTTTATAGGTACCCACAAGCCTCTTCTTTCCAGACATACCCACTTTGTCCAACTTGCATGCTATTTGGGGCAATAATCAAGCAGGTTTGTGCATGTGGTGCAAATGTGTCGAACATTGGGTTAGGGTTTGTTGTTAGAATGTTGAACATAGAAGATCAATTTTGGTGTCACAGTCAAACTACACATTTTCTGGGTCAATAAATGTGTTAATGCTATGAAGAATATCCTGGTCGTTTGGTCATTACGGTGTTGATGACCGGTATAGCCACCGACAGCTGTCATGAGACGTGCACTGAGAGTATGGCCACCGCGGGAATTATTATGAAACATTCTGATATTTTCGCAGGTCTTGTGCAGTGGTCTCGTGCGTGCCACTGTCAACCAAACGACCGACAGTGGCACGACTCAAGACGCGCACCATTTGACAATGATATGCATGCATGCAGCATAATTTGCGAGTGCTCTCGTGAGTCGTGACTGAGGAGGATGGCCCGCAGGCCGCAGGAATTTCTATAAACATTCTGATACTTTGATTAGTCAACTATCTATTCCGTTAGTTAACTATGTATTGATAGATAACTTATTACATATTAATATGATATTGTAAGGGGCAGGACCAGATAAGCTTTGCTTCTTTCTGTCCCTTCTCGAACAAAACCATTTGTCTTGAGCTATGTTGATTATTCCCTCCATAGGAAGATATATTTAAATGTATTTGTATTTTATTTCGTTTTTATTTATTTTTTGTTATTACAAATGTGTGTGTGGTAATATTGAGTTGAATTTCATAAATAATATGTGTGAATAATTAGAGAGTCATAATGTAGGAGAGACAGACATTTCACACCAACCCCCTCGCATGAGAAGGCTGCATACCCAAATGGTATATAGGGGAATAGTTACAAGTCACAAAGCCCTCACTCAAACTGACTGTATGTAAATGCTGATTACAGGCTGAAGAGTCATGGATCTATTAATCAACTGTTTAGTATCAAAAGAGTAAACCATAATATTAGAAATAAGGTTTGAAGGGTGATTACACTCGTGTTAAAGAAGTCATCACAGCTACTCTGCCAACTAGCAGGGGTGACGAGAGCTACTCTCCACCCCCACTCTGGGATCAGATTAGTACTATATGGTAATTTGGCCCAAAGTGTATTCACACCCCCCACCAGAAGGACATCAGGCCAGCCCCCCCGTGAGAAGACACACAGAGAAACCCAGAGGGAGGGGCTGCCAGCGCCCACCGGACACCGCTCACAGAAGGCGCCCACAGGAGATGCATGATTGGATCAACTGTAATAGTGAACTGGATTCTATTTTGGCTAGAAGTTGGGTATATAAGGAAGAGACAAATTGTAATTCGAGAGCTCTCAGACCAGACACAACCCAGGGGGTCTGGGGGCTCCTCCACCACCCCTCCACCAGAGAGAGACTGCTGTGCTGTTTGCATTTTATGTGAGTAAAATACATGGGAAACACCATTTGTTGTTTAGAGTTTAGTGTAAATCCTTAATATCTGAAACCAGATTTACTCATGTATAAATGTGTGCAGCATGGTCAATGTATGTTCAGATTATGTTACCGACTGTTTCATGTACATTATTGAGGTTTGAGATGCAAACCTGATTGTGATATTTCTGTACAACAGACAGCTCTGTTAATGTTCTCTGATAATCTTTTGTATGTAAAAGTCAACCTTTTATTCACCCTTGGCCCTGACTCAAATAAATCAGTTGAGTTGAACTACAGTTCTGGTTTGTCTGGCGTACACGTTTTATTCCTCATCTACTAAGTCAGATGAGGAGACCAACAATTCTATCAGTATGAATCTTTCCTCCTCCTTCCAGATAGTCAATCTCATTGTGTTGTACTACAATAACCTCAAATTATTGTAGAAAGTCTGTGGGAATTTACCACATGTGTTTATGGTTGAAAATGTTCGAGATAAATAAAGATCAAATCAAATCTAACTGAAGAAGTTATCTCTCTTCTAACAAGAGAGAAAAACGTATAATTTAGCTTATTGCCTATTAGGGATGGGTACCGAATTCGGTACTTACCGAAACACATCGGTACTACCAAGTATCGATTCACGTGATACCATAAAAGAAAGAAAAAATAAATAAAATTGCACTTTTTTTTAACCTTTTTTCTTTTCATGTCAACGTTCACACGCACAATATACGTATCAGGGCCGACGTTCCACTCTACTGGTTAAAGTTGCTTACTCTGAGTAGTACGTTCATTGATAAAGAAAAATAAGGTCCACAGCCGCTCCGGTGTAAAACAAAGATATCCAAATGGTTTATTTCTCTTCCACAGCGAAGTCTTTCTTTACAGAAGTGATCCTAAAGCTATTTTCCTAAATATTCACGTCACTACAAGGTAAGAAAACTGTATTTTCCCAGTCTCCAAAATCACCGCCGACTCGACACATGAAAATTCCTCCTCACCTGAAGGCCGTAAATCAACTTGCCGGCTCTTTCCACAGCAAAACGGTCGGCAAGGCACCTTGGTTGAGAGATGCAGGCTTCAATCTATGTTGTTTAGTCTATCTGTTCAGTACTGCTCAGCACTGTTTCAAGATGCACAATGAGCTCTTCTTCTTCTTCTTCTTCTTCTTTTGAATTTCCGGCAGAGTAGACGCATCGTGGCGTATTACTGCCCTCTGCACTTCTTTTGATGATCTCTTCTTCTTCTTCTTCTTCTTCTTCTTCTTCTTCTTCTTCTTCTTCTTCTTCTTCTTCTTCTTCTTCTTCTTCTTCTTCCTTCTTGGCGTATTTCTTCCCTCCTCATTTCTTATACTACACTAGTGGTGTTCCATCTTTAGGCCTCTTCAACTCACACTTTCTCCTTCTTCTCTGCTCCTCTTGCCTGTCCAATACTAATACATACACTAACACTATATCCTCTGGTACAACTCTGAAGCATGCAGAAATGTCAGCACTTCTTCTTCTTCTTATTTGAATTTCCGGCAGAGTAGACGCATCGTGGCGTATTACTGCCCTCTGCAATTATTTTTATGGGCTCTTCTTCTTCTCCTTCTTCACCTTATTTTTCTTCTTCTACTGGACCCCGTCATCAACTACATTGTCCATTGGAGTGCAGCTACTGCTGCTACTTCCTGTCTGAGCCCCCCTCCGCGGGACCCACCTTGCCCCCTGCTATCTTATCCTGGGCTGCTTTGTCCCTCGCAGCCTTGTCCCTCGCAGCCCCCTCAGCCAATTCGCTATACACCACCTCCCAGTCCAGACCTTCCAATCCCAGATGTTGAACCGCTATCCTAACAATCATCTTCACCATCGCTGTTTTACCCTTAGCCTCTGCCATACCAGTAACTACCCCTGCCACGAAGGCCACAATACCTAATTTCTCCTCCCTTCCCCTCTCTCTTTCCACCTGCTCTACCCTCACTGCCAAATGCCCTCCTTCAACCCCCTGCACCCTTTCTTGGCTACCCTGTCCTGCCCTGCTAACCGCCCCAGCATACGTCAACTTACCCTCCCTTCTCTCTCTCCGATCCGCGACCTCCTTCATCATCACCTCGCACCCCCTAAACGCTACACTATGCTCCCCACCACAACTACAGCACTTCGGCTTCACTCCCTCTCCACACTCCCCATATTCATGTTCCCCGCCACACCTAGCGCACCTCAGCCCCTTCCTACACGTGGTAGCTATATGGCCAAACTCCTGGCACCTATAGCACTCATGAACAAATTCCCTAACCCTATACATCCTATGCCCCACAAACACCTCCCTAGGAACAACCCCACCCTCAAACGTAATCACTACCGTCCCCGTCACTGCCCTCTCCGCTCCCCTCTTCATCCTTTCTGCACTCTTAACTATGCCATTACGCCCGTCCTCCATTAGCTCTTCCACCAGCTGCTCTACTGTAACCTCGACCGGTACCCCAGCTATCACCCCCTTACATCCCCCCCCCCTCTTCTCCCCTACTCTCGCCACCTTACTTATACCCACCCCCCCAATGCCCCGCATCGTCCTAGCCACCTCCACCTGCCCCTCACTACCACACCCTACGGCCAGATTCCCATCCCACAAAACGTTCACGTACTTTACCTCTCCTAGTCGCGCAGCAATGAGTTTGGGCCACTCGAGCCTACCTACCTTCCCCTCTCCCCCTCAAGCCTGACCACTATATGGATCACTTCCTCTTTTGCCACATCTTTTCCAGCACCCTCGTCTCCCGGCCCACTTGAGCTATCGTCCCCCACTTTCTTCCTCTTCCCCCCTTCTCCCCCCCTCTCCTCCCCCCTACTCTCACCCTTGCCCTGACTATCCCCATCGCTGTCGTTCCTCTCCGTCCGCTTCTTCCTCTTCTTCCCCACCGTTTCCCACCCCTCCTCCTCCCTCTCTTCTTTCTCACTCTCCTCCCCACTGTACTCCGACCCCTCGCCCTTCCACTGATCGCGAATATCGGTCGTTCTGGAAATTCGTAGCTCCATTTGCCGTTCTTCCTCTTCCTTCTTCTTCTTCTTTACAGCTTGTTCTTCTCTCCTCTCATCCCCTTTGCCACAGCAAGATGGTGGGCAAGGCTTGGCCACCGTTCCACAGCAAACGTACTTTCCCATGCCGCTCTTCTTCTTCTTATTTGAATTTCCGGCAGAGTAGACGCATCGTGGCGTATTACTGCCCTCCGCAATTCTTTTTATGGGCTCTTCTTCTTCTCCTTCTTCTCCTTCTTCACCTTCTTTTTCTTCTTCTACTGGACCCCGTCACCAACTACATTGTCCATTGGAGTGCAGCTACTGCTGCTACTTCCTGCCTGAGCCCCCCTCCGCGGGACCCTCCTTGCCCCCTGCTATCTTATCCTGGGCTGCTTTGTCCCTCGCAGCCTTGTCCCTCGCAGCCCCCTCAGCCAATTCATTACACACCTCCTTCCAGTCCAGACCTTCCAATCCCAGATGTTGAACCGCTATCCTAACAATCATCTTCACCATCTCTGTTCTACCCTTAGCCTCTGCCATACCAGTAACTACCCCTGCCACGAAGGCCACAATACCTAATTTCTCCTCCCTTCCCCTCTCTCTTTTCACCTGCTCTACCCTCACTGCCAAATGCCCTCCTTCAACCCCCTGCACCCTTTCTTGGCTACCCTGTCCTGCCCTGCTAACCGCCCCAGCATACGTCAACTTACCCTCCCTTCTCTCTCTCCGATCCGCGACCTCCTTCATCATCACCTCGCACCCCCGAAACGCTACACTATGTCACATATCATACTGTGACATCACGAATGCTCTAGAATGTTCCATTATGACATCATACTGGGACATCATTCTAGAAGGTTCTATTATGACAAATAATACGGTTCAATGACTTTATCTAAATCCAATCAATATTCCTAATGCCGTTTCAATGTAAGATTATAAAAATAAACATATAAACATTCATATAATACAATAACCTGGGCGGCTACGTGGCGTAGTGGGCAAGGCGCTCGCCACGAATGACGGAGACGCTGGGCTTGCCTGTTCGATCCCAGCGCTCCATATTGCTTTCAGTTTAGCTGGTCGTTCATACTAATACACATTGGCCGTATTAGGGGGTGGGAAACTGATGGGTGGGGATCGGGCGTTGTGGACAGCGACTCCTACAGGTCGGTTGTTGCGCCTGCGCAGTAGAATCAGGAAGTGTCGGGGGCAGCGTGAGCCTCCCACGCGTTACTCCTCTCCTCGCCACTGAGAGATCGAGCTGCGCAGGTGAAAAGATGCGACTGCTGTTACCTCAAGTATCGGAGGGGACTCGTGCTATGTATGACTTAGTCCACATTGCAGCCGGCTTGTGGGAGGCAAGAAACAGCGTTCGTGACAGGGGAGGGTTGAATTGGATGATACGAAATTGGGATGGGAGAAAATATAGAAAATGGGAGAAAAAGTGGATAAAAAAAAAATAATAATACAATAACCTAAATATATAGCTTTGGCTCCTCTACAATACACTTACCTAGGATTTGACTTGATTCAACAACAAAGCAGTCGGGGCAATGGCAAGCCGAAAACGGTCGAAAGTGTAGTTATTTGAAGTTTGGATTTTTTTTTACGACTGAGGTAGGTAGATTACATTTTTAGAGACTAAAGTACTGAAAAAGGGTACCGTTGGGTACCAGTATCGATTCACAGGTACCAGTACCGTATCGGTTCAAATGTGAACGGTACCCATCCCTATTGCTTATGTCCAGAGATTCCACCGTTGATAACTAAAGTAATGACACTTGACTTACCTGTTATATTATGTTTTGCCTTTTTAAACATGTCCCTTATCACGCTGTCCACGAGACGCGCACTGAGAGCTGGCCAGTATACCGCGGGACCTTTTATGAAACATTCTGATATTTTCGCGGGCACGAGACCACTGCACAAGACCCGCGAAAATATCTCCATAACAGTTAAATACGCCTATACGGGCTAAAGAGTTATGATAATAATAATAAATGTAACGAGTGATCCTAATAAAATGTCTATTCGATTCATGCATGTCTGACTGTTAAACAAGTAAAAAATGATGTAAATATGTTGTTAGAATGGTACAAATATTCATCTGGTGACATTCTTCATAGCATTAACACATTTATTGACCCAGAAAATGTATAGTTTGACACCAAAATTGATCTTCTATGTTCAACATTCTAACAACAAACCCTAACCCAACATTTACATTTTTGGCAGTTGTTAGAATGTTCGACACATTTGTACCACATGCACAAACCTGCTTGATTATTGCCCCAAATAGCATGCAAGTTGGACAAAGTGGGTATGTCTGGAAAGAAGAGGCTTGTGGGTACCTATAAAACCAATGTTCACTCTGATATATTCATGTGAACGGCCAAGGGACCTTTTGGAAGATGAGCATGGCAGTTTTCTCTAGGTCGAAAATGTAACATCATTTTGAATCATTGCCTATTAAAACCCCCTGAAGAAGGCCATGTAGGCCGAAACATGTTGGACTTTTAAAAGATTTTTCTAAATAATGTAAGCCACTTATTAAAGGCTTTTTAAAAACTGTAGAGCTGCCTTGGATCTCAACCTTTCTTATATAGGCTTGTGGGTACCTATAAAACCAATGTGCACTCTGATATATTCATGTGAACGGCCAAGGGACCTTTTGGAAGATGAGCATGGCAGTTTTTTCTAGGCGAAAATGTTACATAATTTTGAATCATTGCCTATTAAAACCCCCTTCCCAACAGTTGGGCTTAATGAAAATGATACCAATAGAAAGCTTAGCTTCTCTAGTTTACAGGGATACCAATACCTTTGTGTTCGCTCAAATATTGAGCCCGCTATAGACCAAGATATTTATTAATGGGCAGAACCTTGATTTTACATGGCGGCCATCTTGAAATCCATCATGATGACGTGGCCCCTACCCCAAAATGAAAGCTATGATGATGAGGAACACGTGGGGAAAATTTGGTGCTTTTGTCCGGCGTGTCCACATCCTTCTCAAATCTGGTGCTAAGCCACCGCACTATAATACTAAAGGTTTGACTAAGATATTTATGAAATGTTATTGTAAAAAATACAAATTAATTTTTTTAACCACCATTAGCCTTTTCATGTCACGCACCACAGTTTGGGAACCACTGGACTAGATGATTGCGATTTTTATATTTCAACCTTGTGATCTGTAAATCTCAAGTTGTCTGTCTGCAACCCTGTTAAATGTTAATATATATATATAATATATATATTGTAACTTTAATGTCATGCTTTAACAGATGTTGTGTTGAGATATAAATAAAGTGTTCCAATTTAAAATCTAATTTAATCTAAGTACTCTGAATAGGCATGTGAAGTAACTTTATTGAAACAAAACTGTTGAACAACAATCATAGTAATAATCAAATAATGATCAAACTATTCATAAAGTCACAATAATCAGAAAGAAATTAAGGTAATGCAATAAGATATAAAAAAACAAAAACAAAACGTCTAATGACTCCTAAAACTCGATGACAAAAATGAACATCATTACAGACAAACTTATTTTAATTTCAAAGGACCCCAATCTTCCGGATCCCAGTCGTCGCTCGTCATCATCGCCCAGTATCGGTCCATTATGTGAGTCGGCGCAAACTCCTCATCACTGATCAAATTGATGGTCTTGATCTGCATTAGATGTTGCAGCGCGGTGGACACTGTGGAGACAGAACCAGGCTTCAGAACCAGCACATCACATCAGAACCAGGCTTCAGAACCAGCACATCACATCAGAACCAGGCTTCAGAACCAGCACATCACATCAGAAACAGGCTTCAGAACCAGCACATCACATCAGAACCAGGCTTCAGAACCAGCACATCACATCAGAACCAGGCTTCAGAACCAGCACATCACATCAGAACCAGGCTTCAGAACCAGCACATCACATCAGAACCAGGCTTCAGAACCAGCACATCACATCAGAACCAGGCTTCAGAACCAGTACATCACATCAGAACCAGCACATCACATCAGAACCAGGCTTCAGAACCAGCACATCACATCAGAACCAGGCTTCAGAACCAGTACATCACATCAGAAACAGGCTTCAATCAAAACCATCACATCACATCAGAAAAGGGCTAACAGCACATGAGACGTGGACATACAGAAGTGACAAGCTAACAGCACATGAGACGTGGACATACAGAAGTGACAAGCTAACAGCACATGAGACGTGGACATACAGAAGTGACAAGCTAACAGCACATGAGACGTGGACATACAGAAGTGACAAGCTAACAGCACAGGAGACGTGGACATACAGAAGTGACAAGCTAACAGCACATGAGACGTGGACAGATACAGAAGTGACAAGCTAACAGCACATGAGACGTGGACATACAGAAGTGACAAGCTAACAGCACATGAGACGTGGACAGATACAGAAGTGACAAGCTAACAGCACATGAGACGTGGACATAAGTGACAAGCTAACAGCACATGAGACGTGGACAGATACAGAAGTGACAAGCTAACAGCACATGAGACGGGGACAGATACAGAAGTGACAAGCTAACAGCACATGAGACGTGGACAGAAGTGACAAGCTAACAGCACATGAGACGTGGACAGATACAGAAGTGACAAGCTAACAGCACACAGGAGGTGGAAGCTAGCAGTGGCTTTGTGGCCTCGGAGCAGATGGTGAATACAGGGTTAATTTCAACACAGTGTGCTCAGTGTGGCTCCAGGTGGGAGATGTACAGGGGAACGATGAATTATTGAAATGCAAAAGGCCACGCTTCAGCGCTCACACCCGTTATCTGTCGGAGTGGCTCGTGAGGCGACAACAGCACCAGAGAGTGGGGAGAGCTGAGCAGGGTGAGGGCCGGGGGCTTCGTTTAGAAGAGGGTCTTACAACTAGGGCTGGGCGATAAAACGATAATTATCGCGATATATTTTAATAATTGATAATAATAAAAAAATAGATAAATTTTTTTTTTTTTTTTATTGTGACAACAGAGCAGCTTTAAACCCAGAGACAGTGGACAGACTTGTCTTTCTTGCCTGCAACTTAAAGTAATGGCTTTGCTTGTCCAAATGACAATACTGACCAAATTGAGATTTATTTTTGTCTTTGTCCATTTATTTTGTTTGCTTTCTAATTTAAAATACAGTTTGAAACCATCTGTACACAGTAGGCTATGTGTGCTAGCAGAGCTAGTCTCCAGTCACGAGTCACGGTGCACATGTGCAGTGGTTTGTCCACCAAAAAAGATAGAAAAGAAACTAGCAGAGCCAGAACTGTTCAACTCCCCTGGAGCCACAGCCAGCAGAGAAGCCGGTTCACTTTCGCTTTCAAACCAGCTGCAGCCTGAGAACTGGAGTGTGAGGGGCTGTACCACTAAAGATGGCGGCAACGACAAAGAATTGCTGCAAAATAAACATACATTTGTTGTTTAAATAATATATATATAAAAAATTAAAATTATCGTGATATTTCGTGATACAATTTTTGGCCATATCGCCCAGCCCTACTTATAACCAATTCCAAGCCAAAGCTGTACTTTATGAATAAGTCATATTGATGTCAAACTCATCAGATGTTTACAGTACTGTGATGCAGAAAAAGCTAAAACCAATTTTCCATCATTACCTCAAGTGTGAATGAAGGTATGATTTCCATATAATTCCTTTGAAACGATTGTATGAAGTAATCTGGGATAAAGATAAATGAGGAGCAACCCACCTTCAGAGGGGGCTACCTGACAGGAGAGGAGCAACCCACCTTCAGAGAGGGCCAGGAGGGGACCTACCTTCAGAGGGGGCTACCTGACAGGAGAGGAGCAACCCACCTTCAGAGGGGGCCAGGAGGGGACCTACCTTCAGAGGGGGCTACCTGACAGGAGAGGAGCAACCCACCTTCAGAGGGGGCCAGGAGGGGACCTATCTTCAGAGGGGGCTACCTGACAGGAGAGGAGCAATCCACCTTCAGAGAGGGCCAGGAGGGGACCTACCTTCAGAGGGGGCTGCCTGACAGGAGGGGACCTACCTTTAGAGGGGGCTGCCTGACAGGAGGGGCGGGGAGGCTCCGCTGGCTCTCGGTTCAATAAGTAACTGGACAGTGACTTCTCTCCATATGTTACCTGGTAAAACAGCGGCAGGGTTAGGGTTAGACAGGCTCCTGGACCACTGCAGAGTGTGTGACAGTCAATCAGTATGAGTTGGTAGCATAGTCTGACACTATTAGGGGTGGTATAGGTATATTATTGACCATCTAACACCTTATGAGCAGATACAATGCCTGACAGAGGCACTCTGACCGTTCCACAGTCCAAACTGAAAAGGTGAGCGGGGATCTGCCACCATAGTCCATGGGCCAGACCAGATATCGGTGCCACTCAAGGTGACGAAACTTACATATGATTTTTTCAAAGATCTATGTCTGTAGATGATATTTTGGTATGATAGCCCTTCCGGAGTGGTAGCTTTATCATAATTATCAAGTCATGAAGTATACCCACCCCCTCAGGAAATTGCATTTCAGATGCTGGTGCATATCCTGCTTTAGACTCACGTAGAGGACATGTTTATGTTTAACTTTTTATTTCACACTCTTGTTAAATGTCTTTTTGTTTTCATGTCTTTGTCAATTCTGCTCTTAGAAAGGTGTTATACAAATACAGTTGACTATGTATCACTATTATAATAAAAAATATTACAACTCATTCTCCAAGGATTTACGACAAAAAGGGCTTTCTCTTAGGGCCATTTGAGACCTTTTCGAGCCGATTTTGGGATTCACCAACCGTCCCAATAAAACATATATAATTAATATTATATTATAATATATTGTCTATATAAATTTCTTGCCCGAAAAGGTCTCAAATGGCCCTAAGAGAAAGCCCTTTTTGTCATAAGTCCGTTGGAGAATGAGACACATTATTATCACAGCTATTATTATTTTTTGGTCCACTTTTTCTCCTTATTTTTCAATTTTTCTCCCATCCCAATTTCGTGTTTCCAATTCTCCCCTCCCCTGTCTTGAACGTTGCTCGCATATGCCCCCCACTGGTCGGTTGTAGGGAGGATAGAAGCCTTGCATCACGTGTCCCCTCCGGTACACAAGGAGGCAGCCTGTCACATCTTTTCACCTGCCAGCGCGGACTCTCATTGGCGAGGTGTAACGTGTGGGAGGCTCACACTACCCCCGCCATTTCCTGTCTCTGCTGTGCAGGCGCCCTGACCGACCTGTAGGAGTCGCTGTTTACAACGTCCAGATTACCACCCATCGACTTCCACCCGCTGACTCTGCCAATTGAGCCAGTATGAGGGCCGGCCCAAGCCGGAGGCAATGCTGACACCCGGATTCGAGATCGGAGTCTCTTGCATTGGTGACGAGCGCAATCTCCGCTGCGCCACCCAGCCGCACCTTATCACTGCTATTATTATTATTATTATTATTATTATTATTATTATTATTATTATTATTATTATTATTATTATACCATTTATGTACAGTACCAGGGTACAAATTAGTCACACGCCGACCGCCACAGGCTTGTAGATTTAATGTTTGGCCGTCATAAATTAAGGCCTGGGCGCCATCTGGCGGCCAACAAAATCCACTGCATGCGTCGGCTAGAGCTGCCGCGATCGCTGTTGCATCACGCTCACCGCAGAGTTAGGCTGAATACCGCGTCACCGCTGTTTTTTATCATAATAATAAAGTTGGCTTGCGGCTCTGCAGATATACCCTACTCGGTTCCAAGCGACCCTATTGGTCCAGCCTGGCTCTGCGGCTCTGCAGATACCCCCTACTCGACGCGTCACACTTTGTAGCCTCTGAACAGAACGCTGCGCCGCCATCTTTACTGCCTCGCTAAGGATGCATTTCATTCAGGATTTGTTTGCGACAGAACCAAGTGCAATAAACAAAAAAGAATGGATTCACTGTGTATTCTGCCTTATTTATTGATGAAACAACCGACATCAACCCAATTTACCACGAGCGGAGAGTTTAGTGTCACAACAAGATCGCTGATGTGTTAAGTTTGTTGTTGTTATTAGCCTAATACTACAGTCAGCCGATATAGAGAGGTAACGTTAAACCCGGGTTTGCTTGGTAGAATACACAATGAGAGGTAACGTTAGCGTTGGCAGAATAGACGCAACGAGAGTCTGGTTAATGTTGTTATTGATTGATTGATTGAAACTGTGTTAAACTCTGGCTTGCTGCAAGCCCTCGGACATCTATGCCCACGGAGCGCTGCACAGATGTCCGCCAGGGTGGCAGCCACACATAATAATAATAATAATAGATTGGATTTGTAATGCACTTTTTGTTCACTGGGATCCCAAAGTGCTACACTACATGGTTAAAACAGTTAAAAAATAGAAATAAAATGTGTGTCCCGACCCCACTTCTATGTTTCAATAAATTATTTGCATTTAAAACTATTAACACTGACTCATTCCTTCAGTTCACTCAAAATTATGCTAATATTCCTTATGTTGTTTATGATATTAATTGAAAATAGCATATGAGAGTATTATATGTAATAATAACACATGGCGATATACTAAAAAGCTATTTATAATTTTTGGCTAGTAAAAAATCTGCCCGGCTGGTACTTTTAAAAATCTACCAGCCAAATGGCTGGTGAGTCAAAAAGTTAAGTTTGTTCCCTGTACAGTACCCTGACAAAATCATGACACGATCAACATCAGAGGACGTAACGGACTGATGACATGATCGGACGCTTGTTATGTGGGCGGGGCATCCCTTATGTGGGCGGGACATCCCTTATGTGGGCGTGGCATCCCATGAACGACTACTTGCTTCCAACAAGTCTTGTGTCGGAACCTTAATATTTGATCACGGTTCTTCTCGCTGCACTCTAGACTGCGCTCTACCGTCTGGTGCTTGCTTGGCTATTTTCATCAATGAGACGGGAGGAGAACGGTGGAGGAGGGTCTCTGTGCTGGTGCAGCTCTGCAGTGCTCTCTCAATAATTCATGGGTGGATGCTGTGTCCTGCCCCGTCTGTCTGCACGGAGTCTCACTGGGTGGATGCTGTGTCCTGCCCCGTCTGTCTGCACGGAGTCTCACTGGGTGGATGCTGTGTCCTGCCCCGTCTGTCCCACTGGCAGGCGGGACACAGCAGGGACTCCTAACCTGCTTCCACATCAACCACCAACTTCACACTCTCTACTTAGGAAGCTCTATGGAGTTGACTAGGATCGTCTTTTGCCAGGGTCCGGAGTAGGGATGCCCCGATCGGTATCGGCCAGCGATCGGTATCGGCCGATATTCAGTATAAATATGAGATCGGTGAATTCCGATATTGCTTTATTTTCGCCAATCGTGAAAACCGATCGAAAAACATGATCCAATTCTCAGCGGAGATCTCACTCGCTGACTTCTCTCTTAAGCACACAGCTGCTGCTGCTGCAGCGAACTGCCCCTCCTCCTCCCCCTCCTCCTCCTGCCCCTCCCAGACTCATGTCAACAGAGGCTCCGGCAATAGTCCTCCGTGAGACCTACGTGAGCTAACGTTAGCGTTTAAACAAAACTACACAGTCAACTATTCACTTTAGTTTAATACATGATGCATTGTCTAACTGGCTAGCTACTGATAGCTCCGGATATCAACAAATGCGCATTTCAGTTTAAGAATGATAGGGATGCCCCGTGCCGATCGATCGGCCAGCATGAGACCTCCGTTAGCTAGGTAGCTCACATTAGCTCACTGTTTTAACTAAATGACCCAGTAAACTAAATAGTTCACTTTATTTTAATACATGATGCATTGTCTAACGTCATCTAGCCGGCTAGCAGTAGCTACAGATAGCTCCTGATATCAATGTCTTATAACATAATTGATATTATTCGTTTTTGCAGCTGAACATTGGCTAATTAGCTATCATGCTTCATAACAACACTGCAAAGATCGCACACTGAATGTGATTTGACCAAAGCAGAGTATACACACAGACAGTGGAGCTGTTTGCAGATAGTGAGCATTTTGACTTGTGGCGATGTCTCGCAGATAATACAACTACAAGTATAATTATATAATATATATATTTTTATTATTTTTTTTATATATTATTATTTATTTTTATTTTTATAAAACCAAAAACGATCGGTATCGGCCGATATGGCTCATAGACGATCGGTATCGGATCGGTATCGGCCGATATGGCTCACGATGATCGGTATCTGTGGCAAAAAACGTGATCGGGGCATCCCTAGTACGGAGTAATAAGACCTAGGTTAGAGGGCAGTCTTTGGAGGGCTGGTTTGCCAGGGTACGGAGTAATAAGACCTGGGTTAGAGGGTAGTCTTTGGAGGGCTGGTTTGCCAGGGTACGGAGTAATAAGACCTGGGTTAGAGGGTAGTCTTTGGAGGGCTGGTTTGCCAGGGTACGGAGTAATAAGACCTGGGTTAGAGGGTAGTCTTTGGAGGGCTGGTTTGCCAGGGTACGGGGTAATAAGACCTGGGTTAGAGGGTAGTCTTTGGAGGGCTGGTTTGCCAGGGTACGGGGTAATAAGACCTGGGTTAGAGGGTAGTCTTTGGAGGGCTGGTTTGCCAGGGTACGGGGTAATAAGACCTGGGTTAGAGGGTAGTCTTTGGAGGGCTGGTTTGCCAGGGTACGGGGTAATAAGTAGGGATGCCCCGATCACGTTTTTTGCCACCGATACCGATCGTCGTGAGCCATATCGGCCGATACCGATCCGATACCGATCGTTTTTGATTAAAAGAAATTAAAATTTATTTTATATAATTTTTCTTTTTTTTCTTTTTATAAAATATATATATTATATAATTAGACTTGTACTTGTATTATCTGCGAGACATCGCCACCACGCAACAAGCTCCACTGTCTGTGTGTACTCTAGTAGCCTCCAGCTACAGCCAGGATTCTCCAGAGCTGCAGCTGGACCTATACTCGAGTAGCCTCGAGCTACGGCCAGGATTCTCCGGCGCTGCACCTGGACCCTATTGGTATAACGTTACTTAACTGTGCTCAGCAAGCCCTCAGCTCGAATACGCATCGAATCAGTGTTATAAGACATTGATATCAGGAGCTATCTGTAGCTACTGCTAGCCGGATATATAACGTTAATACAACGCCTCAGTGAATTATTTAGTTCAATGGGACATTTCGTTTTTAACAGTGAACTAACTTGCGCTAACGTGAGCTAACAGCTAACAGCTAACAGGTATCATACCTACCTACTAGACTTTGTGGAGCGTTTGTTGATGTCAGGAGCTATCGGTAGCTGGCCGGCTAGATACCGTTCGGTTAGACAATGCCTCATCATGTATTAAACTAAAAGTGAATAGTTGACTGGGTCATTTTGTAACGGTAGCTAAGCTAACGTTAGCTCAGGGAGAAGCCGACACGCTGTCCTCCCGTGTCTCACTAGACTAGACCCGTGTTTACATGCGTGCGGGAGGGGCTGGACTCGAGAGCAGACGCCGCACCACCGGTGTCTGAGACAGAACTCAGCGACAGCGAGTGAACTCAGCGACAGCGAGGGTTTGACGATCGGTGAAAATAAAACATTATCACCGATCACCGATCGCATATTTATACTGAATATCGGCCGATAACGATCGGTGGCCGATCGATCGGGGCATCCCTAGTAATAAGACCTGGGTTAGAGGGTAGTCTTTGGAGGGCTGGTTTGCCAGGGTACGGAGTAAAGATCTGGGTTATAAAGTTGGCCTGAAAATGTAAGGTGTCTTGTGAAGAGTACAGATGGGTTACACTTTAACAACAGCACTCGTGCCTGAGTGAGTGTTAAAAGGGGGTGAGAGTGAGAGTGGAGTGATGATTAGCCCTTATTTCCTTATTCTCTACCAGTTCATATTGTGCATTCAGTGGCGTAGCCACACATGAGGAAACAGAGGTCCAGACCCCAGTAATAGTTTTCCCTGCACAATTAAAACATGCAATGTCCTGTTCACACTGCAGTGACAGCACCCTGTCTGTCTTGTGGCCGTGATCCATGTTTAAATTTAAGTTTAAGTTTATTTGCAAAAGGGACAGTGCATATTAATCAACATTGTAAAAATGTAAATACGCCAGAATTAGCCAGAAGGCTAGATTTCATCTGTCCAAGATGTTAAAAAGGGAATCAACCTAAAGTGATAAAAAAAGGTTATCACACATAACATACATCAAATAGGCCTACATAAAATACAATTCATCATCACAATATACACATTTTAACAAAAATACACATATAAAACAGAATAATGCTGAATTGCATACACACACAGTTAATGCATTTAGCTGTGGGTGCAGCTCTGGTGTTCTTTGAGCCAGATTTGAACAGTTTAACAGATGTGAGCTCTTGCCTAGTGGCTGGCTGCTTCATTTACATTTAGTCATTTAGCTGCTACGCTTTTATCCAAAGCGACTTACAAGTTCTGTACGACAAGTCAGCAGGAAGGGCACGACTCTATCAGCTAGGGGTAAGTGATATTGTTTGTCAGACTGTGTCGAACTTGAGTGCTAGTCTTGAGTGCATAATAGTATAGCCATATTAGCATAGTAATATAGGCACAGTAGTAAAGTGCATAATAGTACAAAAAGTCATTGCACATCTTTTGTGTTTATTTTTGTGTGGATGACGTAGTCTGCATCACTCCTCACGACTTACACTTTCCTTCTTTATTTGTATAGAATATCTATTAGGCATTGTGGTTTTCCAGTTGACAACACCTTATCCTGAGCAGTTTGCCACCAAAAGATGTCATAAATCTAAACCTATAAACTAACATCAAATCGGACCCCTTAATTGACACCCAGTAAGGGTTTTTGATATTTGGACCTCACTTAAAATGTTAGTCTGCGTGTATTGTAATGCTGGAGTGTATTGTGCTCTCCCAACCTTGTCCCATGCGTAGGCGGAGCTGACAGGGATGTTGTTGCCCAGGATGGACTGCAGCCACAGCTCGGGGGCCTTGTGGCCCTTGCCTTTACTGTCCCTCATCGACCCGTCGTCCAGCAGAGACGCCCAGTGGCAGCGGCCCTGGGGACACGAGGCCGAGCAGCCCGTATTACAGCACACTTCCCCTCACCATATGAACTCTGACTCCATTGCCTCTACAGGTACCCAACCCTATAGGCTCTGTTACCCAGACTGTACGACTCTGAACTGTTGCCGTTACTCAATTTATACCTACCTACTGCTTTCACTGGCTACCCATATACTCTGTATGATAGCATGTACAACAGTGCTGTGTGTATATACAGCATATTTACATTTATATCTTTATATTTACCACATATATATATACCCACATTTGTCTGAATATAACTGCATATAACCACTCTATATACTTGCTTGCACACATAACCCATAGCTCTGTGTGATAGCATGTACAATAATGCTATACCATATATATATAATGTTCTCATCACATATTAGGGCTGAGCCCAAACGTTCGAATGTTCGGACCTTTGTTCGTTACGTTGGCATTCGAATTCTAAATCAACATTCGAATTTTTTATAAAAAAAAATGTTTAAATCTTTTTTTTATGTGTCTATTCATTCCGTTTAAACCAATGGGGTTATGGGGGAGTTATATTCATTAAAGAAACTTGATTTAATAAAAGAAAAAGACTAATTTAATCAGATTAATCACTTTATTCAAATTGAGGATTTAGTTTGAGGATAACATTTTTTTATAAAAAAAGATTTAGACGTTTTTTTATTATTAAAATCGAAGGTTCGAACGTCCGTTCGAAAAACCCTGACGAAGTTTGAAGCCCAAGAACAGGCTTCGGGGAGACAGCCCTACCGCATATATACCTATCCTCACCTGTCTTACCTGCACATACTGTAGTCCTTTACTATATCTGTACATATCCTGCTCTTACTAGTTACGCTGCTGGCCAGTAGTAGTCATACTGCCTCTCCCTGAACGTCAGCAAAACAAAAGAGATGATTGTGGACTTCAGGAGGTCGGGGGTCAAGGACTACAGCCCCCTCAGCATCGACGGGGGAACTGGTTGAGAGAGTGAACAGTTTCAAGTACCTCGGAGCCTACATATCCGAGGACTTGACATGGACCACACACATTGACAGTGTTGTGAAGAAGGCACGACAACGCCTCTACTTCCTCAGGTGCCTAAGGAAGTTCCAAGTCAGTCAGAAGATCCTTAGGAACTTCTACTCATGTACAATAGAGAGCATCCTGACCGGCAACATCACCTCCTGGTTTGGGAATAGCACTGCACAAGACCGTAGCAGACTACAAAGAGTGACACGTTCAGCCGAACGCACAATTGGAGGGGGGCTTCCCACCCTCCAGAACATTTACAACAAGCGGTGCAAGGGGAAGGCTAAGAGAATTATTAAGGACTCGAGCCACCCGAACAACTGCCTCTTTGAACTGCTGCGGTCAGGCAAGCGATACCGGAGTCTTAAGGCGAGCACAGAAAGACTCAGAAGAAGCTTCTATCCCCAGGCCATCAGGCTGCTAAACGAACAATAAACACTATGCAACAACCATCAAATGCACACAGCACACACACCCACACACACACACTCACTCAAACAAACAACACACTGCAGCACCCACTCTCCACACTTTAGATCACACAAACACACTTTACACTTTATATTTATTGATAAAGGATTTGCACTACAACTCGTACACCTACTGTGAATTGTACCTAAATTGCACCTCGTCCCATTCCTGCCTTGCACTATATAGTATTGTATATTAGTACACTGCACAGTATTGTATATTGTATGGTAACTACGTCTATTCTGCATCGAACATTGTACATATGTCTAAACTGAACACTGTGACCTCATTTTTTTTTACTTCTAATTTTACTATGTTATTTTATTTCATACTTATCTTGTCTTGCACAGTCTCTGGAGCGTAACAGTAAGAAGCATTTTGTATAAAAGTATTCTGTACTTCTGTATGACAACTATTAAAGAAACTTGAACTGTCTTTATTTATTATACTACATCTCTGTACATACATCTGATTAGCACTACACTCAGTAGGGTTGGGTACCTTTCACATTTGAACCGGTACCGGTACATGTGAATCGATACCGGTACCCAACGGTACCTTTTTTCGGTACTTTAGTCTCTAGAAATGTAATCTACTTACCTCAGTTGTAAAAAAAAAAAAAAAATCAAAACTTCAAATAATTTATTATCATTATTATTTATTTAGAACAATTTGTTAATATATACTGTATATAATATATAATATTGCAGTGAGCGTTGTCTGCATCTAGCTTTGTAAAGTGTAACCACACTTGCAACCTTTTTCCGCTTGCCATCGCCCCGACTGCTTTGTTGTTGAATCAAGTCAAATCCCAGGTAAGCGTGTATTGTGCGTGCGAACGTTGATGTGAACGTGCGGCACACTTCATAGGTTTCGTTTCGCAAATATATTAACAAATTGTTCAAAATAAATAATAATGGTAATAAATAATTTGAAGTTTGGACACATTTGGGGCGGCTAGGTGGCGAGTGGGCAAGGCGCTTGCCACTAATGCAGGAGACGCTGGGTTCGAGCCCAGCTCTCGGCGTTGCTACCAGCTTGGCTGGTCGTTCATACTAATACAATTGGCAGTATTAGAGGGTGGGAAAGCTGGTGGGTGGGGATCGGACGTTGTGGACAGCGACTCCTACAGGTCGGTTGGTGCGCCTGCGCAGTAGAATCAGGAAGCAACGGGGGCGGTGTGTCCCTCCCACGCGTTACTCCTCGCCGCTGAGAGATCGCGCTGTGCAGGTGAAAAGATGTGACGGCTGCCTCCTCGAGTACCTGAGGGGACACGTGATGCAAGGCTTCGTCCTCATTGCAGCCGGCTTGTGGGAGGCATGGCCTAACAGTGTTCGAGACAAGGGAGGGTAGAATTGGACGATACGAAATTGGGAACGGGAGAAAAATAGAAAAATGGGGAGAAAAAGTAGATAAAAAAAAAAGTTTTTTTACAACTGAGGTAAATCTTTTCAGACTAAAGTACCAAAAAAAAGGTACCGTTGGGTACCGGTATCGATTCAAATGTGAACGGTACCCAACCCTAGTCAAAAACCCTGTGTTTAACCATGGTTGTCGGTGAAAAAGGGGTGTTATAGTGGGGCCGTTTTGCAACCACAGCCGACTGACCTTCCACAGTAGCCGGAGAGCGCTCTCTCCGGGTGCGATGACTCCTCTCTGGATGAGCCGCCTCAGCTCTCTGCGGTCGCCACCGGCGGTGTCTCTCTGAACCGCTGCGCCGCTTCCTTTGTTCTGACCATGTCTGTCGTTCAGATTGTTCCCCGGTTGTTGCGTCAGTGCGCTGCTCCCAGGGCCGAGGGTGCTTCCTTGTTTCTGGGCCTTTTGTTTGCGAGATACCGCGCCGTCTTTTGTCTGAATCGTCTTCCCCCGGGGTGGTGCAGCGATGGAAGGCCTGGGCATCAGAATCGTCTTCGCCCGGGGTGGTGCAGTGGAAGGCCTCCGAAATAAACCGGTATCGGTATTAGTGTCAGTGGCAATGCCTTCAGGTGCAGGGGCCCTTTGAACAGGTGGCGTGACAGGCTGAACCACCTGTGTGGTAGCTTTAGAAGTCATCTCTATGGAGGCAGGGCCTGGACCACAACCACAACTTGGGACGTGAACCACTTTGACAGGGGCGGTCTGAGGAGCGGTTGGCTTCGGTGCGATAGTTGCTGTAACAGTGAACAGAGGAGCTGCTCCTGGGCCGGCCTGAATAGGCAGCCTACGGCTCTCCTCTCTGCCTTGTGGATCTCCAGTGAGTGCAGGTCCACAACTCCCTGGGCTGCCTGGAAGACTCCTCTGCTCCCCCCCGTGTGGTGAGGAACTGGGGCTGGAGGAGGTGGAGGGAGGCTGCTGTCTCGCTACCGGGCAGCGCTGAGAGCCAAGGTCCCCGTGTGGTGAGGAACTGGGGCTGGAGGAGGTGGAGGGAGGAGTGGAAGTTTTGGTTTTGCTAGTTAAGACCATCACTCTCAAATCACTCTGCTTCTGGCGAACCTCCAGCAGCTTCCTCTGACGGGAAGCGAGAGAGGTCATCTGGTTCCTCAGCAGCGTGCCCCGCTGGAAGCATCCAGGCGCATTCCTGACCCCAGGAATCAGATGGGAATTAGTTAGTCACACCAACATTGCTGTAAATCATCACATTGTTACTTGTTGTTAGTAGCCTAAGGCATGGCAATATGGCTAAGTATCTCATCACTCATATTTTAAAGGTTAATTTGTACTTCTGACTGAAGAAACCAGATGTTTCATTGTGAGTAAAAATAAAGATAAAAAATTTTTTTATTAAAGGTCCCATGCATTGCTATTCCTTGGGCAACTTTACACAATTCCTGTTAGTCTATGGAACACATCTGTAATTTTTTTTTAAATGCATTGTTTTTAAAATATTTTAATCAAGTACTCAAAAGCAAAAATTTTCGACCTCAGGATTTCAGGCTGTTATTGGATGGGCTCCGCCCATAAGCGCTTTGAGTGATAGTCACCCACACAGTCTGCGACTGGCAGACAGAGAGAGAGATAGAGATTGAGGGGGATACTAATTAATTTCGCCGTGGGGGGCATAATCCCACAGGACAATGCATTGGTAACTTGTTTCAAATGACAATATATACCTCTGTGAATATTATTGCATGGATCGGAATACGGGCGTGCGCGTGGGAGCTTGCGCAAAGATATTTTGACAGTGATATGGAGTGCTCCTGAGGTCCCTCTCTCTCTCTACCAGGGAGAAGCCCAGCGCGTCAGGTTGTGTGTAAAATGCGTGTGTTTGTGTTTCACACACTCCTGCGCCGCGGTCCCTCTCTCTCTCTCTCTCTCTACCAGGGAGAAGCCCCTCGCGTCAGGTTGTGTGTAAAATGCCTGTGTGTTTGTGTTTCACACACTCCTGCGCCGCGGTCCCTCTCTCTCTCTCTCTCTCTACCAGGGAGAAGCCCCTCGCGTCAGGTTGTGTGTAAAATGCCTGTGTGTTTGTGTTTCACACACTCCTGCGCCGCGGTCCCTCTCTCTCTCTACCAGGGAGAAGCCCCTCGCGTCAGGTTGTGTGTAAAATGCGTGTGTTTGTGTTTCACACACTCCTGCGCCGCGGTCCCTCTCTCTCTCTCTCTCTCTACCAGGGAGAAGCCCAGCGCGTCAGGTTGTGTGTAAAATGCGTGTGTGTTTGTGTTTCACACACTCCTGCGCCGCGGTCCCTCTCTCTCTCTCTCTCTCTACCAGGGAGAAGCCCCTCGCGTCAGGTTGTGTGTAAAATGCGTGTGAGAGCAGTTATAGTTAATTTCTTGAAATTCGAAGACAAAGAAAACATTCTCAGAGATACAAAAGGAAGGAGGAAGTGCAGTATTAGTTAGCCTAGATGCAGAAAAAGCCTTCGACAGTGTAAGCTGGATATTTCTATATAAAGTATTGGAGAAATTTGGATTAGACAAAAACGCTATGAAAACAATTAGGGCATTATATAGAGAACCGACGGCAAGGATTAAGGTAAATGGTAGTCTGACGGACCGGATTAAACTAGAGAGAGCTACCAGACAGGGTTGTTGTCTTTCGCCGACGCTCTTCGATGTATTCATCGAACCACTGGCCCAACTAATTAGACAGACCAAAGACATCAAAGGGGTGGAGATAAGGGGAACAGAACATAAATTGGGACTGTTCACAGATGACGTGATAGTATATATAAGACAACCAGACACAAGCTTTCCGACACTGATGGATTTACTGACAGAATATGGATATTACTCAGGGTATAGACTCAATGTGACGAAGACACAGACTTTAGCACTGAACTACACTCCAACGATAGAGATCAAAGAAAAATACAAAATTAAATGGGACATGGACAGGATCAAGTACTTAGGGGTGAACATTACAAGAGGGGTGGAGGGGTTATACGAGGCAAACTATACACAGATTAATCAGATGGACATTAATGCCCCTAGATTTCAGCTCAAGGATCGAAATCATTAAGATGAACATATTACCAAGGTTATTATACCTATTTCAGTCTTTACCTATATTAATACCACAAAAACAATTCAGGGAATGGGATAGACAGATATCAAGATTCATTTGGGGGGGGGGGGGGGGGGGGGGGGGGAAGACCAAGGATCAGATATGTGACTCTACAACTGCCAAAGGAGAAAGGAGGAATGGCAGTACCCAGTTTAGAAGGCTATTACTATGCAGCACAGCTTAGGACAGTAGCATGCTGGTGCAATGTGAATTATGAAGCCAAATGGAAAGATATAGAAACCAAAAGAGAGGGATTCAAAGTGCAGGCACTAATAGGAGATAGGGAGCTGTTCAGAAGACAGGAACAACTACTAGACCCAATTACCAAATTCACTATAAACATATGGAACACAATAGTAAAGAAATACAAGCTAGAAAAAGAATCCAAGATACTGAGATGGATAACACACTACAACAAATTCAAACCAGGGATAGACGACCATGGGTTCAAAAGATGGGAACGGGGGGGGGGGGGGGGGGGGGGATAACAGCAATATGTACAATGATAGAAGGAGGGGAGATGCAGACTCTACAAACATTGAAAGAAAGATTCGGACTAGAGAATAGAGACCACTTTAGATATTTACAGATTAGAGATTACGATAACAAAGAAATAAAACATGACAGAGACAAAGAACAGAAGGGGGTAATTAAGATAATGGTAAAATCATATGAAGGAAGGAAGGGGAGGGTTATATCAGCACTATATCAGGCAATAATGGACAGTAAGGAAATTACAACCTTGTATATAAAAGAAAAGTGGGAGAAAGAATTAGAAATAGAGATAACAGAGGAGGAATGGTATAACACATGTAAGATACAACAATCAACCACAGGATCAATGATATGGAGGGAGTTTGGGTGGAAAAACATAATTAGATTCTTTATAACACCAGAAATACAGGGCAATTACATGCCAACACAAAAGCCATGTTGGAGAAAATGTGGGCAAGATGTAGCGAACCACACACAGATATTCTGGGAATGTCAGAAAATAAGAAACTATTGGGAGGAGATAGGAGAGATAATAAATGAAATAGTAGGATATGAAATATCCCAGACAGGTCTAGTACTATACCTAGGGAACTTGTCACAGAAAGACATTCAGGGAGAAGACAAGTATTTGATTAAGATACTATTAGTAGCAGCCAAGAAAGCACTGACTAAGCTGTGGTACAGGGTAGAAGCACAGACGAAGGAACAATATTTCCAATATTTAAATCTGATTTCAATATCAATATTTATGGCTTAAAACCAATTTCCGACAATTAGTTACACTTTAGATAAAAACAATTATATTTCTTGATTCAGAAATTACTGGACTCAACCCTGCCTATTGAAGGAAACGGGTGTTTTTCAATGTATGTGATGTATAGATTGGGGGGAGATGAGAGCATCTAAAGCAGGGGTCAGCAACCTTTTTGACATGGAGTGCCTGTTTGAAATATAGTTGTAACTAGTGCCTCAACAATATTCCATGCATCGTAATTTTTTTCTTCTCATAATCAGGTCTTTTTAATGATAATCTTTACATTATTACATCATTATTGTTATTGTTATTATTAACAATATTATTATGATGGTTGTATCAACCCTAAATCTGAGTTGGGGGGGGGGGGGGGGGGGGGGGATGCAATGCAGACAAACAGCTGCATACAGTGCGACCATTTCACTCACATTTGCCCATACATTTTTGGACACATCACACACCATCGGTGTGTGTACTGTACGTGTGCTGTCATAGCTCCACCTACAGGCCTAATGGAGAACAGGATGTGAATGGAGGGTGAATGTGAGGTATATCGTGTAAATACGTTTTGATTGATCGCAAGACTACACTGTAAAAAAATAAATAATAAGTTACCAGAACTTAAAAATATTGAGTTCAGTTACTGTGCATTAAGGTTTTCAGTTTTCAATCCATAATAAGTTAACAGAAAAATAAGTACACAACCACATTATTTCAACCTAATAAAACTATGTTTATTGTCATTGTTTTAAGAACACAAGTTGACTTGGTAATACTCACATTTAAAAAAAATAAATAAAAGGCTTTTAACATGTGCAATGTTCAATGAAATAGAAAAATAAATAATAAAATGTGTTGATTAATCCCACTGGTCACAATGGTGACCGTAATAATGTTTTTGTTATAAGGCTCTGCAAATGTTACTGAATGATGTAGCAATGTATTTCCAGCTAAATTGAAATAATAAACAAATAAAGGGTCTCAATTAAATATGTGGTAGTAAAAAGAACCTGTGGGAGGATTTCAACAAGATAAATGCGACAACAGTGCAATATATAATAAAAAATTATATTACCTTCTTTTTTTTAAATGCTGCCCCCTGTGCCTATGAAAATGCCCCCGCGTGCCTATGCAGGCACGCGTGCCTAGGGTTGCCTACCCCTGATCTAAAGGGTCGAAATGTGCAGGCTAACGGTGGTGGAAGCAGGAGAGGTGGTTCAGAGCGAGCAGGGTATTAGTGTGAGCACCACACTGAGCAGGGCCGAATGTTGACATTCCGATCTGGAACAAGCTGATAGCATGCACAGAGCGAGGGAGAGGGGTGACATCATTAATGAAACAGTAGAAACTGCGTTTTGATGTGTGTAAAGGTTAAACGCGGTTGTCATGACAGCGCGTCGCCTGACAACCAGAAGGGGGGGGGGGGGCGGGCCGTCTTTGCTATGACGAAGATCTATAAATCGAACAGTAGTTCCGGGTAGGGGCAGACTACAATCTGACTGAGACTAAGAGGGAAGAAATCATCAGAGACTCTCATCCCTCTCACCCTCGCCGGTGGGGGGGGGGAATTACACATCATCATTAGCTTCGGCTAACGGGAGAAGGGTTCTGGCTAGACAAGGCCTGAGCCACTATTGGACTGAATAACAGCAGAGACGATAGCAATGAAAATACAATCTGATAACATCTGGGCTGAGGCTTCTGTTTATATCAATAAACAACGCTCTTTCAAGAAAGGTATGCTGTCAAGGTGTCGAATTCTTACGAAGGTGGAGAATTACTACGGTATGCGGATTGCACTAACGGGGATGATAAGGATTGTATCAGCCAGTGTATGAGACGTCAGAGAGATAAAACACAACGCAGATGGAGAGATGATTACACAAGCCAAACAGATGAAGACGTGATACTGGCCGATTGATCAGAATCTAACACTATGTAGAAATTAACTGGTTTGTCCCTGTTGGACTATAAATAGTGCCTGTCAAATGAGCCATACTATTGTCTCCATAGCTATAATATAGAATATACAATGGGTCCGCAAACATTGTGAAAATGGTCAATAACGCTGGCGCCAGGGAATAAAGATGGGAAAACAGCGTGGCAGTCAATGAGTTAACAGGCGCCCCCAAAAGTGCCAATTTCTTTAACGTGAGTAACACGTTTTTCCACATGTACAACTCAATTCAGACCTATGTTACTCTATTTCATTAGCACTAAAAGTAAATTTTGTTTATTGTATCAGAAACTTCAGAATGTTATCTTTCAAAAGAGGCTCATGCATGTGCTATAAGTATAAAGTATAGTATTTTGGTTTGCAAAAAAAGTATGCAGTCCTCAAATTCAAGTAAAAGAAATTGCCACTTTTGGGGGCACCAGTTAAGAGGTAAAAAGATTGGCTGTTTTCAAGGAATTCCAGGCCTTGACTTTAAAAAAAAAATGTATCAAGTCCTTTAACCTCTTAAGCCCGGAGCCCCATTTTCTGAAAATCCACCTAAAATACACACCTAAGTAAATGGAATATTGCTCCACTTCTACAAGGACCATTTGCATATTCTTGGTATTTAATTTTTTTTTTGCCAGGGTGCCACCATTTTTAAACTAATTTCAAATCGAACTGTTGCTACATGCTAAAAATAGGGAAGAGAAACTAACTGCGCTTCAATATATACCAATAACGTTACGTTTTGTGGTTTATTACGCCTTGTAATAAGAGATATTAAAAAAATTCATACAGAAGTAATTTGCTTGAAACCCCATAGAGGCCTTTGGGAAGTATTTGGGAAAATTCCAACGCTCATCGAAAGCTCTCGTCCTCTTCAAAATGGCCGCAAAAAAAACCTACAATTCCAGACGTAAAATTTTTCCAAAATGGTCGACTTTCACGAACTAAACAACAGCTAAACGAAAAGTAAAATCTATCTAATAACACTTTAATCTATTGGTAAACTAACATATTGATGATAATATACATTATAAGAGGTTAAGCACTTCAAGGACCTTGTGCGAACCCTGATGCCAGATAATTTGCATTGACTGAGAGTGCGGTAGAGGCCACACACTGACCTGTACTCGCTCCTGAACAGGAAGTTGGGGCGGTAGAGGCCACACACTGACCTGTACTCACTCCTGAACAGGAAGTTGGGGCGGTAGAGGCCACACACTGACCTGTACTCGCTCCTGAACAGGAAGTTGGGGCGGTAGAGGCCACACACTGACCTGTACTCACTCCTGAACAGGAAGTTGGGGCGGTAGAGGCCACACTCTGACCTGTACTCGCTCCTGAACAGGAAGTTGGGGCGGTAGAGGCCACACTCTGACCTGTACTCGCCCCTGAACAGGAAGTTGGGGCGGTAGAGGCCACACTCTGACCTGTACTCGCTCCTGAACAGGAAGTTGGGGCGGTAGAGGCCACACACTGACCTGTACTCGCTCCTGAACAGGAAGTTGGGGCGGTAGAGGCCACACACTGACCTGTACTCGCTCCTGAACAGGAAGTTGGGGCGGTAGAGGCCACACACTGACTGACCTGTACTCGCTCCTGAACAGGAAGTTGGGGCGGTAGAGGCCACACGCTGACCTGTACTCGCTCCTGAACAGGAAGTTGGGGCGGTAGAGGCCACACACTGACCTGTACTCGCTCCTGAACAGGAAGTTGGGGCGGTAGAGGCCACACACTGACCTGTACTTGCTCCTGAACAGGAAGTTGGGGCGGTAGAGGCCACACACTGACCTGTACTCGCTCCTGAACAGGAAGTTGGGGCGGTAGAGGCCACACTCTGACCTGTACTCGCTCCTGAACAGGAAGTTGGGGCGGTAGAGGCCACACACTGACCTGTACTCGCTCCTGAACAGGAAGTTGGGGCGGTAGAGGCCACACACTGACCTGTACTCGCTCCTGAACAGGAAGTTGGGGCGGTAGAGACCACACACTGACCTGTACTCGCTCCTGAACAGGAAGTTGGGGCGGTAGAGGCCACACTCTGACCTGTACTCGCTCCTGAACAGGAAGTTGGGGCGGTAGAGGCCACACTCTGACCTGTACTCGCTCCTGAACAGGAAGTTGGGGCGGTAGAGGCCACACACTGACTGACCTGTACTTGCAGGTGAGGTCATCCCTCTCTGCCTTTTGTTTGGCCGTCAGGTCGTTCAGCACGTTCTCGTTTTGTGAGAGTGCTGCGTTGAATTTGCCTGGGAAATGAGAGGGAGCACACATGTAAAGTAGGGGTGGGAATCACCAGTTTCATCACGATACGATACGATATCGATTCTTTGGACAAATACGATATTTGCCGATATCACAGAGTCTGCCACGATACAATACGATTCAGGTGCCTGCGATCGATATGAGACGATATTATATGCCCATTTAACACAATCAGTAACATTTAGATCAACTCAAAAAAGGCAACAGAAATATCATTTGACATTAACATTTTTGAGCTCTTCCAGACATTTAAATGAAAAACAATCTATTCAGTACCTTTTAGGCATTCAAATCAAAGCAAACCATTACAACCAAATACGGAACTTTACTCAGGGCTAGATCCACAAAGAATGGTTTGCACGGTGCTAATTGCACCCTTACTTACAATTCATTATGTATTGAAAATGGGGGACCCTGATGTAAACAAGAAAGTCTTTCTCTGGTCTGCATCCCCTTAACAATTGTGTGTATTGAGCCGTACTGTATTGTACCCATTCTGCAATCACAGCGCAGGTGATTGATTGAATGAACATTTTATTAACAGATTGCAGAATGGGTACAATACAGTACGGCTCAATACACACAATTGTTAAGGGGATGCAGACCAGAGAAAGACTTTCGTCTTGTTTACATCAGGGTCCCCCATTTTCAATACATAATGAATTGTAAGTAAGGGTGCAATTAGCACCGTGCAATCCATTCTTTGTGGATCTAGCCCTCAAGTCTTTTTGGTGAATCATTTATACCAAAAGACTGGGACAATATAGTTTCAAGCTTTCCATCATGATGAAGAATAAACAAAGTCTCAGTAGAATAACACCCTGCCTGTCCTACCTGTATCCTGTGGCTCTGTTAATTGCCACGTTGACATTTCCACCAGCTTCCTCTCCACGTCCTCCAGAGCCCTGGTTATGGCCTCATGGTGGCCCAGCTAAATATGGAGACACGACAAGATACCGTGGTACCGTGTTAGACAGCCGGGTGAAACAATGTTTGGCCCGTACCCTCTTAGGTCAATAAATCAGTTAAAGGGATATTTCACTTTAGTAGAACTTGTCAAGTTTCAGCAGTCTTACCTCTGTGTAAAGTCATCTACAAGTGAGCTGGTGACCACTGCTGTCAACCCCACCATTCGTCCCACGGCGGAGTGAATGATGCTCCTCTTTCACTCCCATTCATTTTGGGGACCTAGTCTAAATATCATACTTCTGAAGTATAAACAAACTACTGGTGTGCAGATATTATGGTCAGAGCGGCTCAAAGAACGGAGGGCATGTTATATCACCATAGGGATCGCGGTCTTTGTGATTGAAGAAGATTGCTCCACTTCTACAAGGTCCATTTGCATGTTCTTAGGTATCTAGGGACATCTGTGGATCTCAGCGAATGTATTTCCAGTGTCAGAAATATTATATCCCAGTGTCTGTTACTAGGCTTGAGTAAATTGTGATTGTTACGAAGGATCAGATTAAACCGAATATATATATTTATTTATTGATATATATTGCATAGTATTTGTATATCGTTTGATATCCCTTGTATATTCCTTGTACATATACACGGAATATCCCTTTAGCCCAGACCATAATATTTCATTCTCCTATTGGACAGTGGTCCACCGGCGCCAGGGACCGGCCTCCGGAGTCAGGTTCAAAGTCACCGTCAAGACATGTCTGGACATGCCCGGCCTTGCCCAGGGATACGCGACAGAAATGAGATTGGCACTAGTTTGTTCACCGTGCATATAAATACGGCGCAGGTGAATACAGAAGTATGTTACCCAATAAGTTGAAGCCTCACCCACGATACAACGTGCGGTGAAGTATGGCCTGTTTGGCCCCAGAATAGAGCATTGAGACCACGTGCGAATTAATAACTGAATTGTCAGAGTTTGGCGCTATACCGTCGAGTGCGACATATTTCTATTAAGTCAATAATAGTCTATTTGTGTATAGTGTATCGTGCGGCTAAAGTTCTACAGTGACCAGCATCTCCAACGCTTCCTCGTATTAGCTAGAGTTCTTATCCAGGCTGGGCTGCTTTCATTGTGCTTTCACCCGAGGAGACCTAGACGAGAACCGTGTGGACATGTACACTGGATTAATCTACCCGACGACTACATAGCCCTTTGCGGCTGGAATATATTTGCTTTGGTCCTGTGATTTATGGAGCGGAGAATCGCCGACGCCTGCACGTGTTGGATTTACCCCCGCTAGGAGCCAAGTCGAGTCGGCGCCTCAGAGAGCCTGAGGCCGGCTAGCTTTCTTCACTGTGGAGCTACAGTCTACGGAGAACAGCTGTATTTGTCTGTGGATCAAGAGGCTATTGCACCGGCTCCTGTACCTGGAGTCTCCTTAGTCATCGTTGACCAGACTCTCTACTACCGACAGATCTTCTACCCCTGCTGGCTTACAACCAGGGGGACCCTTCCAGTATCTCCCGCTATATTACTAGTGTACCATAGATATAATTCCCTAAGATTCAGGTTGTATAATTACCTCCTGCGTAACCAGAGAATGGACATTCATTGTTGATTTGCCTACGCACATTCCTTTGCCTTACAAGTGCATTCAAAGTCTAATAGAAAGTATTATGTACCTTTTGCTCCATTAAATACTTGATTATACCTTTGTGTGGAACCAATTTCATTGTGGGAAGTGTTCATCATATTCATATATCATGTACTGTATGGCCAGTAATTAAAGTACATAAAGCGGTAGTGGTTTAATGATACCATACTTATCAATACAGTCAGGGAATTGTACCCCTCAGTTACAATTGGTCCTTCGAGCCGGAGGGTAACTAGTGTAATATTAATATAGTGGTATTAATATTGACATGGCCTATGATGAACACTCCACAAAACGGTTCTCCTAAAGTAGATTGCCCGCAGCGTAGACGGCAGACACCTCAGTACTTAGAGGATTACGTTGCCAATATACTACCTAGCCTTCTACAGACGGTAAACGCGGAAAAAGTAGATAGTAAAATTATGTCCGACCCTATCGCCCAGGCTACCCCGCCAATAGAGGCCCTAGTGGGTTCTAACGTAACTGACCAAGCTCACGGTAGGGACCAGGAGGGACCTGACACGACTTTACCCCCCGCCAAGACCGAAGAAGTAGTCCCCGGAGAGCTCCAGGATAAAGACAGCTCTCCAGGGACGGAACTCTACCCGCTACAAGAAGAGGAGAGCACCCCGGAGATGGATCTCCAGGACTCGCCACAGGAGAACAGATCTCCAACGAGTACTGCCAGGAGCGGATCACCTCAACCAGCGTCTTCCCCCAGCGAGGCGGACAAGATGCTGGCACAGGCATTCCTCGCCAGCCTAGCAGCCTCAACAGAGCGCGATCGACTCCAAGCACAGACGCTTAGTGAGCGCGAACATTCTTCCATGGAAAGAGAACGCCTTCAAGCGCAGCAACGGAGCGACGAAGATCGTATACGTCTAGAGATTAGACGCCTTCAGACGGAAGAGAATATGGTAAGAGACCGGGCCGAAGCAGAGCGCGCCGCCGCCGAAGCCTAGCGCGCCGCTGCCGGTGCCCAAAGAGAAGCAGAGCGCGCCGCCGCCGAAGCCCAGCGCGCCGCTGCCGGTGCCCAAAGAGAAGCAGAGCGCGACCTCGCTCTCACCAAGCGCGAAGCCGAGCGCGACCGACTACAAGCGCAGATAATGGAGCAGCTGATCGCCAGGGCGACACCCCCTCCCTCCGCACGGGGTTCCAGGGCCTCGTCAAGACAAGGGTCAAGGGCACCCTCCCCTACCCGATCAAGCGACCCTGAGCCCGACCACCAGAGAGAGCCTATACCCCCCTCCGAACTCCTTCCCCGACCGGTCCACGCGAGGAAGAAACGGTCTACACCGCGGAGAGGCTAAATAGACGACTACAGGATCTAGAGGACCTGCCAGAGGAAGAAGAAGAGGGAGAGGAGGAGAGTCAAGCCCGACAGCAGCACAGTACTCCACAGGACCAGGAGGTCCAGTACAGCCCAGGCTCTACCCCCGCGGCTCTGCGCTACACACCCCCGACTCAATTCACGGGTGAGCTTGACGCACGACCAGCCCAGAGGAATAGCACCTGGATACGCGGGCCATGGTACCCAGCAGGTACCAGCCCACCAAGAGGCGTAAGAGGAGACTCGCCTAGGAGGCCTCTCTTCCAACGCTCACCGATGTGCCAGCCATCCATGGCATCATACATTGGCACACCGACGTTTCCGGACTTCACCCACGAGAACAGAGCACAGTACACGGAGCTACGAATGTGCTTAGAGACAATGATGTCCGATGTAGCTGATGAACCGTACAAGTATGCTATCCTACTGAAGCACCTCAAGGTGCCCCGAGCGCACAATATAGCGCTGGCCTATGCCACCTCTACTACCCCATACACAGCGGCTCTAGCAGCACTCGACCAAAGATATGGACGCATATGGGACTACGTAATACAAGAGATAAGGCATATTGACCGCCTACCCCCAGCCACAGACAATCGCTCACTAGATAACCTGTCTATCAAGGTACAATCCCTGGTAGAGATGCTGGGGGCGCAAAGAGAAAAGGGTATGCACGAACTGTACGCAAACTCTAATGTCGAGAGGATTTTAGAGAAGCTTCCACCCGCCCGACAAGAGCGCTTCAGGCGGCAAAGAGACCACCGTGATCCTAACGGTCCCGAGCCATCCCTCCTAGACCTAGCCGACTTCCTGGCGAGAGAAGTCAACAGCCTACGGTTGGATACGTTCATGCGGAGCACCCCAAGCTCCAGAGAGGGACCTAGGAGAGCAAACGATGGCCGAAGATTGGTGACTGTCATGCACCAATCAGAATCAGTACCGAGCAGCAAGAACCACAGTACCCCCTCGATGAAAGAGAAGTGGAAGATGGTGTGCCCGTACTGCGAAAAGGAACACTGGTTGTCACAATGTGACACGTTCAAGAAGATGACCGCCGACGAGGTGAGTCAATGGATAAAGTCCAACCGACGCTGTTACCGATGTGCGCGCAGTCACATGGCAGCCGATTGCCGCTTAAAGAAGAGGTGTAGTCGGTGTGACGGAGCCCACCTAGATGTCCTACACGACAGTAACAGAAGAAAGCCTGCACCCTCAAGCAGCACAAAGGCAAGTGTTATGTACATTGACCCCGCCAGCAGCGGGGGCGCCCGGGTGCTCTTAAAGGTGGTCCGCGTAACACTGAGTTACCAAGACAAGGTCATGGACACTTACGCCGTCCTTGACGACGGGTCAGAGAAGACCCTTCTCCTCGCGTCCGCTGCGGCCCAGCTGGGGCTGCGGGGGAGCGAAAACCAGATGACGATTCGGACAATAAGAAGAGATCTAAAGACGATAAAGGGCGAGAATGTCTCCTTCACTATCGCAGCAAGCGGGCAGCCAGAGAGACGGCATAGGATTACTAATGCTTTCACCAGCCAAGAAATAGGCCTGTCGCAGTACACCTACCCCATCGCCAAGCTGATGGATAAATATGTGCACCTGCGTCAACTACCTATCCCGCTCATAGACGGTGCCACCCCGACCCTGCTGATAGGCTCCGACCATGCAGACCTCATAGTCCCGATAGACCGGGTCCACACAGGGCCCAGAGGCTGTCCTGCAGCAGTCGAGACCCGCCTAGGATGGACATTACAAGGCCCCCTCGCTAAGTCTCTTAACCGAACAGCAGCCACTAGCTGCCTCCACTCCAGAGTGACAGAAGAAGACACCACCCTCCTACAGCATGTCGAGAGGCTATGGACACTAGAGACAATGCCCTTTAAGAATGAAAAGAAAGACATTCGTTCCAAGGAAGACATTTACGCTATAGCCCTCCTCGAGCAAGGGACAAAGAGAGTCAAAGTCAACGGAGTGATGAGATACGTAACTCCACTCCTGAGGCGAGAGGGTATGCCTACCTTCCACGCCCCAAAAGAAGCGACAGAGCGGTATCTATTGAACACAGAGCGGCGCCTAGCCAGAGACCCCGCTCAGGAGACTGTGTACCGCGCTGAGATTAACAAGCTAATCACAGCGGGACACAAAGAAAATTGACATTAAAGAGGCCGATCAGACGATCGAATCATGGTACGTGCCGCACCACAAAGTCCACCACAACGGCAAGGATCGTATTGTGTTCAACTGCAGCTACCAGATCGGATCACAAAATCTGAATAAAGAGCTCTTGCCCGGCCCAACACTCGGCCCCTCTCTACTAGGCGTGTTACTACGTTTCCGCCAGGACAAGGTGGCCATCAGCGGCGACATCAAAGGGATGTTCCTGCAGGTGAGACTAGTGGAGGAGGACAAGCCCCTGCTGCGGTTCCTATGGAGAGAGAGGATCGGGGATGAGCAACCAGCCATCTATCAATGGGAAGTCCTCCCTTTCGGAACCACATGCAGCCCATGCTGTGCTACGTTTGCACTGCAAAAACACGTCGCAGAGGACCCAGCAGCTGATGAAGAGGTCCGACAAAGTGTAGGAAATAGTTTCTACGTGGACAACTGTCTGCAAAGCGTCTCGACGCCAGAAGAAGCCGAGGCCCTTCTACTCAAGCTCCGCGCCTCCCTGATCAAAGGCGGCTTTGATCTCAGGCAGTGGGCCAGCAGCGACCCGCAAGTATTGCGCAGCCTCTCCCCCGAGGACAAGGCAGCAAGCAGCGAGACCTGGATGGCGACCATCCCAGGAGAAGCCCAAGAAATGACATTAGGACTAGTCTGGCGCTTCAAAACAGACTCGCTCCATTATAAACACACACCCCTGACCAAGGAGCAGGGAAGGTCGACTGCACTACCGACCACCAGACGGAGTGTATACAGAACACTCGCCAGACAATATGACCCGTTGGGATGTATTCTACCTTACACCACCAGGGCAAAGATGATTGTAAGAGCGTTATGGGACAAGGACCAGGGCTGGGACGACCCCATACCCGAACACCTTGCATCCACATGGAGAGAGTGGGAGACGGAACTCAGCTCACTCCCAGGTGTCAACATACGCCGCAGCTACTTCCCACCCACAGTGAGGCCGGAGACGTGCCAGATGGACCTCCACGTCTTCAGCGACGCCTCCGAAGTAGCCTACGGTTCGGTGGCCTACTTGCGTGCCCGAGAGGAGGGAGGAGAAATACATACTGCTTTCATCCTGGCTCGCTCAAGAATAGCCCCACGAAAGCAACAATCTATCCCGCGTCTAGAGCTCTGCGCAGCCCTAGCAGGAGCGCAACTCGCCATGTTAATCCAACGTGAACTCACCATTCCGGTGCAAAGAACAATCTTGTGGTCAGACTCCACGACAGTACTCACATGGATCCGGTCTGATTCGTGCAGATACAAGGTCTTCGTGGGAGTCAGAGTCACAGAGATTCAAGATTTAACAGAAGTAGCAAGCTGGAGGTATGTGGACACAAAACACAACCCAGCTGACGTCATCACCCGGGGAATGTCCCTGGATGACCTCACCCGTCACAACCTATACAGTGACGGGCCAGAGTTCCTCAAGCTCCCGGAAGAAGAGTGGCCTACACCCACCCCACGGGAAGCGAGTAAAGAGGAGGCAGAAAACAAGAAATCTATGTTCTGTGGATTGAACACACTCGTCTCCACAGACCCCGACATAGACGATTGCCTCACCCTAGAGAGTGCGCAGCTAAAGACATTCCTGTGGCACCACCCAGAGGTTCAGCTCACTACTGACATTACAGCAGCTGACTACGAAGAAGCAGAACTTCTTCTACTACAACAAGCCCAGAGAGACTCGTTCCCTGATGAGCTAGACTGTCTACAGGGAGCAAAGCCCGTCCCATCAGACAGCAGACTGCTCCACCTAGCCCCCGAGAGCGACGCCCATGGTCTCATCAGAGTGGGTGGTCGTCTGCGGAGAGCTCCAGACTTACCGGATGACGTCAAGTACCCGATAGTCTTAAACAGCCGACACAAGGTCACAGAGCTGATCATAAAGAAATACGACGAGGATGTGCATCACGCCGGGGCAGAGAGAGTCTTCGCGGAGATCAGACGTCGTTATTGGATACTGCAAGGGAGAGAAGCAGTGCAGCGCTTCCAGCGAACCTGTCTAGACTGTCGTAAGTGGCGAGCGCAGCCCAGTATACCCCGGATGGCTGACCTACCTCCCTGTCGCCTCCGACTCGGCGACAAGCCTTTTCACTCCACCGGTATGGACTGTTTCGGCCCGCTGTATATAAAGAAAGGAAGAGGAACCGAGAAGCGGTGGGGTATTGTATTCAAATGCATGACCACCCGAGCGATGCATATAGAACTCCTTCCAACCATGAGCACAGACTCATTCCTTATGGCCTTCCGAAGATTCACATCGCGGAAAGGCAAACCGTCTATATTATTGTCTGATCACGGGACAAACTTCAAAGGCGGAGAAAGAGAGCTGAGAGAGAGCTTCCAAGCTATGGGCCCAGAACTTAAGACCCACCTTGCTCCATCCCAGATTGACTTCCAGTTTAATCCCCCGAATGCACCTCACTTCGGTGGAACTTGGGAACGAGAAGTACGTTCAATAAAGACAGCCCTGTACGCCGTGCTTGGGGCCCAGACCGTGGCGGAAGAAGTCCTAATGACAGTCCTCACGGAGATCGAGGGAGTATTGAACTCAAAGCCCCTCGGTTACGTCTCAGGTGATGTAGCAGATGTCGACCCAGTCACCCCCAACACACTCTTGATGGGGCGGCTGGACCCCGCGCTACCACAGACAATGTACAGGCCTGAAGAAGCGAACGGCCGAAGAATGTGGAGGTACAGTCAAGTATTGGCTGACAAGTTTTGGAACAGCTTCCTACTCCACTATCTACCGTCTCTACAGACCCGCCAGAAATGGGTGAAAGAGAGAGACAATTTGACAGAAGGAACAGTCGTCATGATTATCGACCAGTCACTACCCCGAGCTATGTGGCCGGCTGGCCGCGTAAGCAAAGTGATCACCGGTGCCGACGGAAGGGTCCGAGCAGCCGAAGTGCTCGTCCAAGGGCGGATCTACACCCGACCCGTGGCGAGGCTAATAGAACTGCCAAGGCTCCCCGATACCATCGATGACGACCATGACCCCATGACTTTGTGAACTGACCGACCCCTCACAACAGACATTGAGTAGTGGACAGTGCGGTTAATCTGTCTCTGCTTAGCTAATTAGGTGGGACTAATTAGGGGGCGGCTGTTACGAAGGATCAGATTAAACCGAATATATATATTTATTTATTGATATATATTGCATAGTATTTGTATATCGTTTGATATCCCTTGTATATTCCTTGTACATATACACGGAATATCCCTTTAGCCCAGACCATAATATTTCATTCTCCTATTGGACAGCGGTCCACCGGCGCCAGGGACCGGCCTCCGGAGTCAGGTTCAAAGTCACCGTCAAGACATGTCTGGACATGCCCGGCCTTGCCCAGGGATACGCGACAGAAATGAGATTGGCACTAGTTTGTTCACCGTGCATATAAATACGGCGCAGGTGAATACAGAAGTATGTTACCCAATAAGTTGAAGCCTCACCCACGATACAACGTGCGGTGAAGTATGGCCTGTTTGGCCCCAGAATAGAGCATTGAGACCGCGTGCGAATTAATAACTGAATTGTCAGAGTTTGGCGCTATACCGTCGAGTGCGACATATTTCTATTAAGTCAATAATAGTCTATTTGTGTATAGTGTATCGTGCGGCTAAAGTTCTACAGTGACCAGCATCTCCAACGCTTCCTCGTATTAGCTAGAGTTCTTATCCAGGCTGGGCTGCTTTCATTGCGCTTTCACCCGAGGAGACCTAGACGAGAACCGTGTGGACATGTACACTGGATTAATCTACCCGACGACTACATAGCCCTTTGCGGCTGGAATATATTTGCTTTGGTCCTGTGATTTATGGAGCGGAGAATCGCCGACGCCTGCACGTGTTGGATTTACCCCCGCTAGGAGCCAAGTCGAGTCGGCGCCTGAGAGCCTGAGGCCGGCTAGCTTTCTTCACTGTGGAGCTACAGTCTACGGAGAACAGCTGTATTCGTCTGTGGATCAAGAGGCTATTGCACCGGCTCCTGTACCTGGAGTCTCCTTAGTCATCGTTGACCAGACTCTCTACTACCGACAGATCTTCTACCCCTGCTGGCTTACAACCAGGGGGACCCTTCCAGTATCTCCCGCTATATTACTAGTGTACCATAGATATAATTCCCTAAGATTCAGGTTGTATAATTACCTCCTGCGTAACCAGAGAATGGACATTCATTGTTGATTTGCCTACGCACATTCCTTTGCCTTACAAGTGCATTCAAAGTCTAATAGAAAGTATTATGTACCTTTTGCTCCATTAAATACTTGATTATACCTTTGTGTGGAACCGATTTCATTGTGGGAAGTGTTCATCATATTCATATATCATGTACTGTATGGCCAGTAATTAAAGTACATAAAGCGGTAGTGGTTTAATGATACCATACTTATCAATACAGTCAGGGAATTGTACCCCTCAGTTACAGTGATGGAACAAAGAAGAATATAAATTATGATTTTTCTTTGCATCTTTGACAGTGAATAACACCATGCTAAAAAATGACCAGACATGAAAACGATAATTTATATTATTCTCCTTTGTTTCATCACAATTTACTCAAGCCTAGTAACAGAGTAGACACTGGGATATAATATTTCTGACACTGGGAATACATTCGCTGAGATCCATAGATGTCCCTAGATACCTAAGAACATGCAAATGGACCTTGTAGAAATGGAGCAATCTTCCATTTACTTTAACGTTCGATCCAAAGAGACTAATCCTGGCGTGTATTCTAGATAGTGAATACAGAGATATGGCTACATTTTGTGATTCAGAGCTGTAAGCCCTAATCGAATTCAAACTCATTTGGATGTAATAGCTCAAAATAAATGTCATTGAGTCCACAAATCCAGCCACTAATTCATCTCCAAAAAATACTTTATGACATTACAAATGTCCAGCTTAGGGAGACAGTTGTCTTTGTTAATAGATATAAACTGTCCAACATCAGTTTGTACAATGTAAATTCTGTTTTAGAGTGGATACTGGATATTCTCTTTAATGGCATAGCTTCCGTTTAACCCTTTCACTACCACACTAGCTAAGGGTTAACCCTTTCACTGCAACACGACAGAAAGTTAACCCTTTCACTGACACATGACAAAGGGTTAACCCTTTCACTGCCACACTACAGAAGGTTCTGTATCATGCTAGCTTCCGCTCAGCGTCATATTGCATATATCTCGCTTCAGCGTATATACACTGAATAATTCCAAAATGTACCTTTACATACCAACATCCGTCTGACCACACCCCCATTTGCTACCTATATAAGCAGGGGTCGGGCCACACACTCATCTCCTTCTCAAATTTCACCACAAGGAAGTGCCTGTTATATACCCCACTTGACGTGGAGAAAATATTTATCTGAGGAAAGGAAAACAGAAGACAAGGAGATACGTTGACATTATATCTTTATTTTCTCTCTCACTATTTTCGAGAAAATACGGCGATATTGTCTTCGTCACTGGAGTGTCTGGAAGATGATGATCATTCTGACCTCCACCGGTTTTTTCGTATTAGGGGCTCGCGCCGCTGATATACTCCCCACCTGCAGTCCTCCTTGCTGCGGCTGGACTGTGTGAGGCACCGGCTGTTGTGAGAAGCCGTTTGCTTCCGTGCTGGGTGAGTACTGTTTTGCTTGCGAGCGCTAGTTGTCTGTTAGTGCTATGGGGGCTAGCTGACAATTTACGAAGGCCGGCCCCAGATTGGGGTCCTCTGCTCGGCTTCTTAAGCGGCGGACGGAGGATCTTGGTCTGACGCCCATGATGGTCAACCTAGTGGGCCGCGACCGAGACCTGGTTGAACCCGGGATTCTCTGGACGAGCGGATGCTTCTCTGTCCCGTGCAGGCCCCATCTTTCACATGAATGTGGAAGTACACCCTAAAGCACGAGGAAAAGTGGGCATGGATCTTCGTTATCGGGAGTTCCATGCTCAAGTCGGCTGCAGCCCGGATGGGAATTGTGCCGGCTCCGCTGTATGTCTGGTAAATCACAGTTGAAAACTGTGTTTGACATGTCTTTTTCTCTTCTCTCTTAGGATGGGGAGGGACTTGGACAGCGGCCTGTCTGAAGTGTGGCTTGTTATGTCGTTGTGTATAGTTCAGGTGATAGCTGCTTAGCTGGCGTGCTAGTTTGTGGCCTACGGTTGTTAGCCAGTCAGCTGTTAGCTGCGGCGCTAGCTTGTTGTGTTCACTAGGCTAGTAAACGTTAGCTTGTTGCTATCAGGCTGTTAGCTTAATGCTACACTGTGGAACGTTACTGTGACTATAACATGCCTTTAACACTCTGACTACGACGTCATCTTTGACAGAGGATGTTAGTCGACCCTACACCCGGGTGCCATGCCAGCGAGGACTTCGTCAACATGGAGAACGGCGGCTGGGTGGCGTAGCAGACATACCCTCGTCACCAATGCAGGAGATGCTGGGTTCGACTCGGTGTCCCGTTGACCAGTGTTGCAGTCCTCTCGGCCTGCGCTCAGGGTGAAAGTAGGAGTCCTGACCGGACTTTAAACACTTCTTCTTTTCTTCCCTTCTTTTTTTTATTGATCTTTTTCCCCCTCCATTTTTCCTCAGATTTTTCTCCCATCCCAATGTTAGTCGTATGCCAATTCCCAATCCCCTTCCTGGTCGTTGCGCACTTACCCCCCACAGTCAGATCATCTGGGAGAGTGGAGGCTATCACGTGCTTCCTCCGACACACGTCCAGCCAATCAACCGCTTCTTTTCACCTGGCAGCGCGGATCCTCCCCGAGAGGGCGTAGCGTGTGGAAGGATCACACTATCCCACTCAGGTCCTATCCGCGCTTAGCAGGCGCCCCGACCGAACTGTAGGAGTCGCTGTTTACAACGACCCGGACCCACCCCGCCAGCTTCTCCCACCCTCTAATACAGCCAATTGTATTAGTGTGAACGGCCAGCCAAGCTGGTGACAACCCCAGAGCTGTGAGCTGGATTCGAACAGGCGAATCCAGCTCACAGCTCCGGGGTTGGTGACGAACGCAATCTCCGCTACGCCACTTAACCGCCCTCTTTTCTTCCCTTCTAAATGTTTTGTAATAACGATGTTTCCAAAACATGTGTTGCTGCAATACATTGAGGATACGACGCGTGTTGTGTGTGAATTGTCTTGTCACTGGTATAGCTTCTCTCTCCATAGTAAATCGGCGTTGTTTTTTTCATGTGTAAAAATGAACTGGTTAGTTGTGATGAGAACATGTGTGTTCATGTAACGTTTGTAACGTGGGTGAACTCACAACTAAGAGGGTTAGTTAACCTGTGAAGCTATGCTTAGTGACATGTGATTGAGGAATGAATCTTTTTCTCAGCCTGTGATGACAATGAACAGCATGTTCACATATTAACAGGGGTACCTGTTCAACTTGGTTGTATCAAGGGTAAGATAGGAGGGGTGACCCCCCGGTTCCCTGGGGCTTCCCCCCCCTCCTCTCAGACATGTTTGTTTACAATATATTGTGTCACTGTGTTTGTGGGGATACGATGTAACCCTCAGCTTAAGTTGCTGGGGTTGTGCTTCCGCTTGAGAAACAATTTTTTCCTAAAGAAAAGGTTGTTTGGTCACTTATCATGTGTGCTTAGCAAGGTCTGTGGCCATTACATAATCGAGGACTTGTGTCTTCTCTCGTTATGAAAAACGGCGTTCCTCTGTATTAAGAGTGTACTTTTGCCATTTTTTGTTGTGATGAAGGGTTGTGTGTGTCGTTGTGATCTACAACTGGGTTAGGTTTGGCCCACAGAAGCACATGTGTAAGTCTGGACCGGGGCTCTTAAAGGGGCCCTCTCTGTTCTGTGTTTTTTCCTTAGTAAAACTCAGATAGCAGGTTAGCACATGAGCTATGTGAAGCTGTTAGATGCTTCATGTAGCATGCTATGACTGGGTCATGCTCTACTTTGTCATTATATCGTATCAGGGGCAGGGTTTCCGTTAGAAAAAATTGTTGCCGGTCTCAGGGTCCGGTAGATTTAAATATACCGGTCAAATGAGAGAAATTCCGAGTTTATTGAGCTTAAAAATAATTGACATCCTCAAGGCATGTAGATTTATAAAATTGTAACTTAAAACTAGGCTACTTTAGGGGAGCTCCAGTAGCTCACCGCGTATCTCGGCGCTATTTCGGCGTCGGGGACAACCGTGCGCGTCACGGATCTGGGGTACACGAGTTCGACTCCCGGACTCGCCGTATTTTCTCAGAGTGTCTTTCCCCCGATCTATATCCTATTCAACCTGTTTCTGTCGGTCATGCTTGACCAGAAAAAGCGATAAACGCTAAAAAGAACCAGCTGACTGGTCAAAGTTAAAAAAAAAAAAAAAAAAAACTAGGCTACTTTTGCGTATACAGTGAGTCATTATATTCCAAATAAAATAAGTCCCGAGACTCCGTGCTGCTGCCGACTTTAAATCAAATAGGTGTCTGTGGGCAGTCGCCCGACATTAACAGCAGTCTGTTATAATCACATTTTTATGAGCTAACGAATTCCGTTATATTGGACATTTGTATTAATTATATCAAGTCAAGAACTGAGAAATTTGGCAGAGAGAGACGGCAACATTATCGTGGGTTTGCGTGATGACTCTCCACCTCGCAACGACTTATTTGCAAAGAGTATGTTGCTGCAGAGCAGCAGATTCAGCTGTATTCAGGCTCTATCTGGGGACCGCTCAACAGCGCCCCCCACCCAACAACTGAATTGCCAATGGCTGAATTGGAGTACTGCACTCTGCCGGTACAGATGGGTGGGTTATGGTGGATTCTGTGGCTCTGCAGCTGCATGCAGTCGCAAATCTAGCAGCTGGCTCCCGCTGACAACATTATTATACCTGCTTGGTGAAGCAACGATGAAACAAATGTAATGATTGTTTCGTTCATCGCATAGGCTATTTAATTTTAGCCTATTTTAATACAATTCAAATAATCAAATTGTGCTTAGAGGGAATTATTTTTACCGGACATTAAGACCGGAGAGATTAAATATGTCGGACTTCAACAGATTTTGCCGGTCAAATACCGGTAATTACCGGCTAACGGAAACGCTGATCAGGGGTGAGGGGTCGTAAAGGGGTGAACTGGTAATCCTTTCCTCCCCTTTTCTGATTGGTCAGGGGTTAAAACCCCCTGTCCTTCAGGGTTCCTGTCACGTTGCTGTTCGGCACGTTACAGGGTAGGGGGGGAGGGGGGGGGGAGTTTCCTGGTCCCACGCCCTGAAAAATTGGGCGTGTGCACCGCGGAAATTCCCCCGCCATAGAGTACGTCACTGAGCGAGTCTCTATTGGTAAGACTTCCGTGAGTTGTTCAGGTTCCATGTTATGGATCTGTTTCAGGGAGTTGTCAGAGCTCCTCCTCACGAAGCTCTCCTCAGGGAGAAGTTCCTTCTGTGAGTTCGGACTCTCCTTCCCAGTGAGGGAGCCTCCTCAGAGTTTCAGAGCCTCCTCCTCAGATTGTCAAGGTGAGTAGAACTTCAAAAAGGAGTTCTGCTCTATTGTGTGTGTATTCAATTCAATTCGATTATTGAGTGTGTATTGGTTCAGTGCCTCCTCCTCGGAGAGCCCTAACCCAAGTGTTACATAGCTCAATGTTGCAATATTTCTTTTCAATCTATACAGCTCGCGTGGGAAGTCTCTCTGGGGATTCCCGTCTCCTCCCTGTGGCGAGGGTGGCGGGATGTAAAAATTAAAACAATTTTTACCCTCAGCTGCGTCACGTGGGATTCATGTCAGTCTGTGTTTCTTTCTTTTTTAATAAAAAGAGGAAAGAACATGAAGCACGACGGCTCCTTGTCGTTCTCCCAGGCGACTTGGAGGAACAATGTCTGGTGTCTTGTTAGACTATCCATTGATGTGTTTGGGTCTCGACGCGTACATAGTGCTGGCTCGGGGTGTTTCTGATAAGAATCACGCATGAGGCTGGTACACCTTGGTTGCTCGTTATTAAAACGGCGTTTTTATAGGGCAACTGGGATGGAGGTTTTCTCTTCCGAGCGCCTGTTACTAGGTCTTGACGAATTCTCGTTCATATCTGGGGGATGTTAACGAAATAGATCAAAACATAGGTAGAGGGTCTCACGCCCTTGGGGTGGGCCACTGAGCGCGGTACGAATGGGACCGTCTGGGTGGCGCCCTCTTTTCATGTTTTAGATCGACACGCGTACCTACCCCCTCTCTTGGAGTGGGGATGTCGGCGTGGTTAGGGCACGGGACTGGTTCTGGTCACGCTGGTCCAGGTCAGTTAACCCGTTGTCCGCCGGGGACGCAGATCTGCTGTTCTGGTACCCTGAGGGACTTGTGCTTTTTTCAGGGGGAAAAATGCCGGGTCGGCCCGGGTGTCACAGGGTTTGGCGTTATGGAGACCCTTTGTTGGGTACATGTTGTACCTGGCACTATCATGAGGGGGCTGGTTCTCCTTTCTTTTCGCTCCTCTCTCACGCATGGCGAAGAGGGGGCTGTTGGGGTGGTCTTCTGGACCTCCTCTGGCATCCCTGTGTGCTTCCCGGGCCGCCGGGCCCAGTCCGAAGTTGTGTTTCGTCGACCCGTAGGCCTGGAATAACCCCTTTTTGAAAACTGAAACACTTGTACTGCGGTATAGCCAGTGTATACCCGCAGGTGTGTTTTGGAGTTTTTTCTTGAGGGGTTATAGGAACAACCACTGCATGTGGTACCAAGAGGGTGGTTGATTCCCTGGTGTGTTGGAGCAGAGTCAACTCCCGGGTTACCCGGTTGAGTGTGCCCCTGCACGTTCATGACGCCTGCCAATCGTGTCAGCTTTCTCTGCCTCGGCCCCTCTGGGTCGGGGTTTTTTGGTGGAGGCTTTGTCATGGTGCGCAACAATGCCAGCATACGCCCCTTCCGCCGGGGTGCTGTTTTCTCAGCGCCTAGACGCTGAGCGGAAGCTAGCATGATACAGAACGTAAGGTTATGTATATAACCAAGTTCTATGAATGCTAGTGACGCTCAGCGTCTAGGCGCCACTGCGGCCCTTGATTTTTCATTGTGGTGACATTTTTTGGGAAGGAGATGAGTGTGTGGCCCCACCCCTGCTTATATAGGTAGCAGATGCGGATGTGGTCAGACGGATGTTGGTATGTAAAGGTACATTTTGGAATTATTCAGTGTATATACGCTGAAGCGAGATATATGCAATATGACGCTGAGCCTCACTAGCATTCACAGAACTTGGTTATATACATAACCTTACGTTAACCCTTTCACTACCACACTAGTAGTGTCAGTGTTTCCCATTAATTACCTAGACTGTGGCGGCCTGCCACAGTTTTATAATGAACGAAAATAAAAAGTTTTAATAATAACAAATAAAAGAAAAAAAAATTTAAATATAAAGTTTGCCAATAGGGATGTAACAGTAGTATTGGCAGTGGTAGTAGTCGTAATAGTAATCCAGTATATTATTTTATATTCTAAAAAATAAACCAGTTCACAACCACTTTTGCTTAATTTCTTTGATGGCTCAAATGTAGATTTTGTGTTTTGAGCACAAAGTTCATCATAGATCTATCCTCTTTATTTTGCTCTCAAAGTGCACCAGATTGATGCATTTAACTTTCAAATGTACAAAAGAATAAAAAGTTCCGGGTGGGGGGGGGCATGCCCCAGGACCCCCCTAGAGGGGCAGAGGTTCACCCACCACAGTCTCACAAAGTCCTGTGGGAAACACTGAGTGTGGTAGTGAAAGGTTAACCTTCTGTAGTGTGGTAGTGAAAGGTTAACCGTCTGTAGTGTGGTAGTGAAAGGTTAACCTTCTGTAGTGTGGTAGTGAAAGGTTAACCTGTAGTGTGGTAGTGAAAGGGTTAACCGTCTGTAGTGTGGTAATGAAAGGTTAACCTTCTGTAGTGTGGTAGTGAAAGGGTTAACCTTCTGTAGTGTGGTAGTGAAAGGTTAACCTTCTGTAGTGTGGTAGTGAAAGGTTAACCTTCTGTAGTGTGGTAGTGAAAGGTTAACCGTCTGTAGTGTGGTAGTGAAAGGTTAACCTTCTGTAGTGTGGTAGTGAAAGGTTAACCTCATGTAGTGTGGTAGTGAAAGGTTAACCTGTAGTGTGGTAGTGAAAGGGTTAACCGTCTGTAGTGTGGTAATGAAAGGTTAACCTTCTGTAGTGTGGTAGTGAAAGGGTTAACCTTCTGTAGTGTGGTAGTGAAAGGTTAACCTTCTGTAGTGTGGTAGTGAAAGGTTAACCTTCTGTAGTGTGGTAGTGAAAGGTTAACCTTCTGTAGTGTGGTAGTGAAAGGGTTAACCTTCTGTAGTGTGGTAGTGAAAGGGTTAACCTTCTGTAGTGTAGTAGTGAAAGGGTTGTTGGCATAGCTTCTCTTTAACACATTGACAGCCAATAATGTTGTACGACGGGTTTGCTGGTCATGCGAATTCCGCCAAGCCACGGCGTACAACGTTATTGAGATCATATTTAATTTTTTCACCATGGTATTCATAATTCCGCCACCCAGCCTCTGCTGAGACAGTGGGACTTTGCACAACCGTGCAACGCTTCAATACTGCCGCCTGGTGGATGATCGGGCGAGTTACAACCGGAAATGGATCTCTGGTGATCTCGGTGCATCTGGGAAATCCGTCCGGCACTCACATATTGTTGCGGGACTCTAGACACACATCCGTGTATATGGATCGCTGCCATAACTCAATAATCGATATGATTTGGGCGTTTATTGCGCCATACAAACCGGAAATCTAGTCGATCGACGTCAAATAAGTGGGATCTTTTTCCTCCAGTCTCATCGGCGAACGGTAAGAGGACAGTAACGTTACTTTCAGCTTGATTGTTTATTCTTTTCAATGCAAACCGCTCTGATCAATATATCACCCATACTACATAAAGCATTTACTGACGATCACGGAATTATAAACGACCCCCCCCCCTTTCATCGGCGCATGATGAGTCATAACGTTTAGGATCGTATTCAGTTGGATTTTTTAATATAGCGTGTATCGCGAATAAACTGCAATCGATAATCTATATTATGCGTTTAGGCCCATAACTAGCGTTCTAGGAATTACTGCAGAAAACGATAAAAACATACTTATATTCTAGACGGTATTTTCGTATGAATCTATGAATGAAAAAGTATAACGTTCCTACATCCTGAACGATAGATAATCGATGTTGATGTTGGTTGTCAATTTAGCAATACAATTTAAAAAGTTATAGCCCTGCAAAGAAGGTGAACATCTCCATAGGCTTAGACTGCTGGCAGTGATCAAACATTGATGGATAGAAGCGTGGCAGTCAATGTGTTACGGAATGCAAAGTCTAAATAGCTCTTACAGTATCGATAATGATGTCTTTCAGACTGGGCTGCCGGGCTCCGCTGCTGTCACTGGACTCTCTGGTTGGGTTCTTGGCTGTATCTTTCAGAGTGGGCTGCCTGGCTCCGCTGCTGTCACTGGACTCTCTGGTTGGGTTCTTGGCTGTATCTTTCAGACTGGGCTGCCTGGCTCCGCTGCTGTCACTGGACTCTCTGGTTGGGTTCTTGGCTGTATCTTTCAGAGTGGGCTGCCTGGCTCCGCTGCTGTCACTGGACTCTCTGGTTGGGTTTCTTCTGGGCCAAGCAGAGGCTATATCCCTGTAGCTGTAAGTCTGGTAGCAGGACCAAGACGTGGGTTTCCTCCTGGTCCGTTTCTGTGAGACGCAGCTGTCCTCTGAGGATGTGGGGCCTGGAACACACTCTGGCAACACAAGTAGTTTACAATGAGACACTGTATGTCACTGTACTTGTTTTCGAGGGTCCTGCATTAAATCGTATATTAATATTGAATGGATTTTGACGATTGGTATCTAGGGACATCTGTAAAGGCCATATGAGTGTTTTGGTTATTAATATTATTATTATTTGTGTAGAATACTGTCTTATTTATGTTTGAACACTAGAGGGCTCACCGCCTCCATTATAGCCCCTCTTCTATAAATAGCCTAGCTAATTACCGTAATCCCATGCACCTGTGATGAGGATACATTTGTCCTACCTGTCTCACCGTTTGGAACTGACAATGGAGCAATTGACAACTGTTCTGATTTAACCCTTCATTCACCATCATTCACCCTTGGACAACAATAAACTCTGTAAACAGCAGCAACTTGGGACATTCCATATTTCCATCACAAACTTTGGGACTGAGTAAGATAATTAATTGCGGGTGCATCGTGGACGCTTGTCGATTCATTGGGGAGCGACAAGCGGACACTACAAAGTAGAAAAATTCCTCATGGAAGAAGGACGTGTGCTGAGTGAGTACAAAGCTGGAAAAACTCCTCACGAAAGAAGGACATGTGTGAGAATTCCCTCATGAAACATGATAAAAAGGATGTGAGTATAAGTATAGGACAACTTTCCTCACAAATGAAAGCGAGGTAAGAAGATTTGAAACCTCTGTTATTGGATTACCTGAAATTGAAATGGATAGCGTGAAGAGCTGTAAACGCCTTCTGTGAAGATGGAATTGTTTGGACGCTATGCTGTAATTGCAAATGAGACATTGTCACATTGCTACATTGTTGCAGTTCCGTGCGAACGCCATGAGGATCCTAACGTCAGACCAATTAATTGTGATAGTGGATTATGGAACGGACTGGAAGCCGTATTAAATGGAACGGATTGGATGCCGTATTGTGTTGAACCATCACAATTAATGTCGTCTGGACGTGTGGAAACGAAATTGTTCGCTTGGACATTGCGGATGTGTGGCAATAAATTCGCAGTTCTATATAGGCCTACATCGGTGAAGAATTGAAGTTTCTTTTTATTGTATTATATTACGTTACTGCATAATATATAAGCAGAAATAAAAGGAAACCCACTTTTGAAGGCTCTGACGTCACACCAAGTGAATGCAACATTCAAACTACAAAGGATAAATAAAAAGAATAAATAACATGTCTGAAGCCAAGATGAGGCCAACCAGTCATGGAGGTAAAGACAGCCTCTATGATTAGAAAGGCTAAAGCTGAAAAGGCAGGCCTGATGACACGTTTTGCCTATTTAAAGAAAAGGCAAGAGCTTGAGAAGCAGCAAGCAGCTATAAGGGCCTTACAAGAGGAGCTTGAGCTGCAAACTAACATCGAAGCCATAGCTGCAAAAATAAGAACATTTTCAAGTTTAGAGGAACAAAAACAACTGTATAATCAAATCTTGACTGAGAGGCGCAGCAAGGAATTGGCAGATGAATATCATAATAATAACGCTGATAATGTTTATATTAATCACTGTACAAAATACTTAAACTCCCCCTTAAGCCAAAGTTGGGGTCGGAGTCCAAAGGTGAGGATGACGAGTGGATGATGAAGAGCCACCTGCTGGATCCTTCCCAGAGAGTTCCTCAGAATGAAGGGGACGACGATGGTGAGGATAATAAGGAAGAGGACAATAATGAAGAAGAGGATGACGATTCGTTTCCCTTTTTTGTTCCCTCCAGGGAGTGGTTGATGAAACATAGCCATGAGGAGGAAGATGAAGATGAGGAGGACGAGTCGATCTCCATTTATGTCCCCTCCAGGGAGTGGATGATGAAGAGCCACCTGCTGGATCCTTCCCAGAGGGTTCCTCAGAATGAAGACAAAGAGGAGGACGGTGATGAGGAGGATGAAGAAGAGGACGACGATTTGATCGCATTTTATGTCCCCTCCATTCTGACTGTGCCTCAAGAGGACATCGAAGATGATGATGAGGAGGACGACGATGAAGATTCAATCCCATTTTATGTTCCCTCCAGGGAGTGGTTGATAAATAATTGCATCTTAAAGTCTGATGTAATCATTGATAAAACAGAAAGTGCCCAAGATGACAGCCGGTTGACCCAAAATTCAGTTCTGACTGTGCCTCAAGAGGACATCGAAGATGATGATGAGGAGGAGGAGGAGGACGTTGATGAAGATGGGGACGCCGATGACTATTCAATCCCACTTTATGTTCCCTCCAGGGTGTGGGTTGAAGGCGACCTGCTGAGTCCTACCCAGAGACTTCCTCAGAATGAACCAGACGATGATGATGATGCGGACGGTGAGGAGGAGGACAACGTTGATGAAGAAGAGGACGCCGATGACGAAAACAAAGAGGAAGAAGCAGTGACAGAGGAAATCACTGTGTCAGACACTGAAAGGGAGAGGTACAGTGTGGCAGCTGTGGGGGAGAGTGCTGCAAAAGAAATGCAAGAAGAACAGCACCAGCCAAACCAACCATTAACCCTGCTACATGTACACCTGATGAAGACGAGGATGAAAATGATGATGAGAGAGGCATCGGATGACTCCACATGAAGAGGGTACTGGGAAACCAGATGATGTGCACGACTGCAGTTCCTCAGAGAATGAAGCAGAGGAAGAGGAAGATGCACATAAGGAAGAAGCTTATCAAGTGAAGCCCATGGTGTTACCGGGGCCGGTGGTGGCCGAACACTTTCGAATGTGCCAGTTTCCAAGAGGAGAAACTACAAAAGACGACGGCGTAAGGAAACCTGGGAAAGAATGGCTGAGACTTCCCGACCGACTTACCGCAGACAGTCCTGATGACCCTGATGGAGAGTCACAACCAGTGGCTATATGCCTATAGAGCTATAGGGCTCTGTTGACCATCGAATAGACATTGGCTATATGCCTATCAGAGCTATATGGCTCTGTTGTTTAAAAGAAAAAAAGCATTATTTCTTTGGCTCATGTATGTAGATCTTGTATGTTTATATTTTAGAACAGTACCCATAATAATGGAACCAGTTGTTGGACCAAAGCCTGACCAACAGCCTAGTGCTTGAAGTACTTTGATATTATGGAAATACCTTGACTGTTACTTGACTCGCTAACTAATTTGTTCTTCCCATGCACAGGGACAACAAGTGAAAACCAGGACCCAGTCAAGCTTATTTGTGTTTGGAATTATGATTTGAAATTGATTATGTCGGTAGCTTCTCCGATATATATATATATTTAGTAACTGTTTAGTTTAAGGCACAATTAGGCGCTGGTATGTAGAAGAATGGCCAGCTATAATGAACACTCACCTGACCATGTTATTTGTTTTATAATTGTGTAGACACAATTAGGGGCTGGTGTAAAGGCCATATGAGTGTTTTGGTTATTAATATTATTATTATTTGTGTAGAATAGTGTCTTATTTATGTTTGAACACTAGAGGGCTCACCGCCTCCATTATAGCCCCTCTTCTATAAATAGCCTAGCTAATTACCGTAATCCCATGCACCTGTGATGAGGATACATTTTCCCTACCTGTCTCACCGTTTGGAACTCTGAATGGAGCAATTGACAACTGTTCTGATTTAACCCTTCATTCACCATCATTCACCCTTGGACAACAATAAACTCTGTAAACAGCAGCAACTTTGGACATTCCATATTTCCATCACAAACTTTGGGACTGAGTAAGATAATTAATTGCGGGTGCATCGTGGACGCTTGTCGATTCATTGGGGAGCGACAAGCGGACACTACAACATCTATGATCCATAGATGTCCCTAGATACCAAGAGCATGCAAATGGACCTTGTAGACGTGGAGCAATCTTCCATTTACTTAGGTATGTATTTTTAGGCGGATTTTCAGAAAATAGGGCTAGGGCTTAACAGGTTAATTGACATGTATTTGAATGAAAGCACATCATTTTCTATATGTAAGCAAAGAGCAATATCTAACAATGATCTAAAGCCTAAAAATAATCTCAATGTAATCTCAAATCAATATTGCAGCATCACACCTGCACTATAAATATCTCAAAACATAACGGCCACAGGCAGGCATCTTGAAGAGTAATCTGGGGGTGGAATCTGGAATGTACCTTGAGGTGCCGCACTAGGGGGCTGAGGTCTGAGTAAAGGTCCATGGAATGTGGAGAGGAGATCTTTGATGATGTCATCCTTTGCCATATCCAGGGCACTGAGCCCAAGTGCATTCTTGTCATTGGGGTTTGAACCATACTCAAGGAGCAGCTTCACCAACTGAGGAACAAGAGACAGTGGGGGATTTATCACATTAATGGGACACAAAAAACAATGCTGATTATTTTGCACATAATCTCACACACATTAAAAAACTATAAACAGTTTTTGCACACATTCATTTAATTGGACAGTTATTGAGAATAAATTTGTTTGAATATGGCCACCAGTGACGTCATCAGGGCATAGAATCCTTGTATGCAAACTCATGAAAGACAAGCTTAAGCCCTTAAGCCTGAGCGGTCCGGTACGAGATTGATATCACGCCATAAATCGATCAATACAGAACGTATTCATTAATGTTGTTTCTTTTTCAAATGTAGCCAAGAGTAAAGACCCTAACCCTGTCAAAACAGCAGTCAAAGTGTATATTTTCAGCACTACGTTTGTTTACCAATGATTTTAAGTGTTATTAGTGAAATGTGAGTTGATAGAAATCTCAGCTCATTGAGTCGGAAAAAGGCGCATATTGACGTAAGGACTTGGCGTCAAAAACTACACTTCCCAGCTCACGCCAGCCCCTCTCAATCATCTGACTTCCAAAAAATGTTAAGCTTTTTTCTCTCTCGTTATTTTCAGTATCATATCTCACGGGTGGAACAAACCTGAACGTTATTGCCATAAAATAGAACACAGTTAGTCTCGCTACCTTTCTGTGAACGTCTAGCAAAAATCCGCGTTGGAATCTGATGAAAAATGGCGGAGCAATTTACATTATAAAAAGTAACTGTACTTACAGTAGATTTTATTAACGGTTTTTGCTGCCCTGTCAGGGGCGCCTGGTGCTACTAAATCCAGATTGAACTGCCATTGGAAAGATTTGGCTCGATCCATAGATGTGTGACTTGGCCATAATAAGGTCATTTATAGGCCTGATATTCTATATTCTATATTCATATTTCAAATTGCATGTGTCCGGATGGCAAAATTCTGTACTATATCTACAAAACCCATGTAAATCAATCATCTGCCCTTTATGAATTTGCTTAGATTTTCTGTACACATGATCTCAAGAAGGTGCTGAATGAGAATTTTTCACGTCTGGTCAATGTTAGCATGGCGTTATTCACCGTCAAAGATGAAAAAGAATTATTGATATCCTCCTTTGGTTCATTGCAATTTACTCAAGCCTAGTAACAGACACAATATCTGACACTGGGAATACATTCTCTGAGATCCATAGATGTCCCTAGATACCATGAACATGCAAATGGGCCTTGTAGAAGTGGAGCAATATTCCATTTACTTAGGTATGTTTTTTATGGCTAGGGCTTAACACTTTCTGCGCCAAACCCGAGAAAAGTCGGGTTTCGCCGCCAATGCGTTGAGAGTCATACCCGAGAATTCTCTGGGTTTGATCCTTTGATATTTTTCCTTTGATCCCCGTTCTATACACTCAGCCGGAGCTCCCTAGGTCTCCCTGGCTCATCTGCCTTAAAATTACAATGACGATCGAATCTCACCAGGTGGCAGTATCGCCTACCTTTTCAACTCTGATAGTTTAGTTTAGACTGTGTCTGTCCTGATCCCGCTCTGAGGGGGAGGAGTTCTTGCAGAGCAATCGCTCTGAGATTTTCTCGCCTCAAAACCTAGTTTCCCATATACACGAGTATACACATATAAACGAGTAATCGCGATCGCCGATGGGATCACTGGGATTATTCTTTTTGGAGTACCTTCTGGCTAAGGTAAGGTACATTCTATGTCTATTTTACCGAACCTGAAACATGTTTCTGTACCGATCACAGTGTCGTATTTTACCAGACCTAAAACGTGCTTTTTGTAGGGGTAAGACTACCCCCCCCAGGGTGATTTTGTGAAGACATATATGTACATGGTATATACCTTTGATTTTGAAGTATTTGGGGTTTCAGGCGGGCAAACCGAACGATTTGGGCATATTGCATATAATGCCTCATATCTCGTGATCTATGAAAAAATACTAGATTATTTTGGAAAGGGGCGATGTTTAGCGTGTAATAGCACACAAACACAAACTACAGTATGTAGAAATGAACTGGTTAAACAGTGTTGGACTATGAACAATGCCTGTCAAATGAGCCATACTATTGTCTCCATAGCTATAATACAGAACACACGAAAACATAGCTAAAATGGTCAATAACGCTGGCGCCATTGAGTAAAGATGGGAAAAGAGCGTGGCGCTTAACACATTGGGTGCCGTTCACGTAGAACTACGTTTCTGTCACCCGACGGTTGAGTGCCGGAAACGTAGAACTACGTTTTTCTCGCGGTATTTCTTTTAATGAGCTGGCAGACGGTCTTATACCGCACTTTATTATTGCACTCCATTAGAAACGGGGTAGTTTCTTTTCTCTACCGAGCTGCGGCGTGGGGGCGGGTCCTAAAACACTCCGGCAAAACACACGCTTGTAGGGATGGTTTGGACAACTGACCCCGCCGGCCCGTTCATGTGCCCAACAACGTCGGAGACAGGATCGCTGTGGATAACTGGAATGGCGATCAGATAATTGGATTCTTTTTTTTGCATTACATCAGATACCAGGTAAGGACTCTATATAAAAGCTTGCGTTGATCTGATATTTCTTTCTACCGTGATTGAAGCTATCTGTGTTTTATGTGTGTGGCTGTGTGCCGTTGGGTGCAGGAGGGGAGGGGGGAAGCGCCGCGCGCCAGGGCACATTTTTTTTTCTCCTCTTTTTCTATTTTTCAATGTGTTAATGAGTTAAAAGGTTAATTTATAATGTCTATGACCCTTAGTTAGTTATTTAAAAATCTTTCTCTCTATCTTTTGTACTTTACAAGGGAAATTGACTTAAAGTAAAACTCAAAGTCCTTCTCCCTCCCTGTTCTCAGGGTGTGTGCAGCACCTGACAGTGGCCCAGGTCCACAGCATCTTGGAGGGCTGTGAGGGCCTCAAACCCTCTGGAGTGAACATCAGCTCCAGCCCGCAGCAGCTCCTGGACCATTTCCACGTTTCCAATGGCACTGGCCTCGTGGAGGGCTGTCCAGCCTGACGACCAGAAGCACAACCATGAAAACCACAGATGTGTTTATTATTCACCGTTACTTTTTAGTTTGTAATTATTTGGGTGTAAAAATGTGTATGGAATGTATAATTAGATTTGGGGTGGGTTTATTGGATGTGAAGTCAAATGTGGCTACAAACCTGCATTATCTTTCATGTTGATGTCCAATCCAGCTGCAATAAGGACTTTTACTAGAGCCAGGTCTCCTCTTCTGCACGCTGTGTGGAGACGACTCTCGCCCATTCCATTTACCTTGTGCAGTTGTTTGGGAATCTTTGTACCTTTAAAACATTAATAAAATAAAGATAAGTAAAATTAACCAGATGAATCAAGACATGAAAATAAGAAACAGAAAAACCAGGGCCCTCATTCATCAACGTGTTCTACGCACAGATCTGTGCTTACCCTGTGCGTACGATCATTTCTAAGCAAAGAGTGGGATTCATCAATTTCGATTTGAACTTGACTCCGTGCTTACATCTACGCACAGGTCAGACCACACTTACCTGACGCCCAGTGGTAGAATATATTATTACAACAAGGAAATGAGCTTCTGTGCATAATAACACTGGCATGTTCTGTACGAACCGTAGTTCATTATAGTTCATTGTAAAATAGCAACAGTAGTGTAATTATGGTCAAAACCCTATAAATAGCATTTGGAATAATAGATCTTTCTCTCAGAATGAATGCAGCATGGTTTATATAGCGTTATCGGAATATACGGGGTGTAGGCTACTGACTGACTGCGCTCCGCGTAGCTTGATTGATTGATTGAAAAGTTTATTAACAGATTGCAGAATGGGTACAGTACAGTACAGCTCAGTACATACAATTGTTAATTGGGGATGCAGACCAACTTTCGTCTTGTTTACATCAGGGTCCCCCATTTTCAATTCATCATAAATCATAAAGCTCAACTCGTTATTATTTTGCGCACAGACCGCCGAAACACGGGAACGCTTTGATTATATTTAAAAGGCTTTACGTTAAACGAAACAAGTGGAATTTCGAAGCTGTAAGCAGAATAAGTCATATGAATATAGTGTTCTTCCCCCTTTTTACTGTATAAGAAAGAATAGAAAACGCATTGCAATGACACCATGCAGATAGTGGACAGACTATGTATATGATGGGATTCAAGTTCGCGTTTTTGTTGCTCATAGGCATGCTGTCAGAGTATGATATCTTAATCAAACATTCTAGAACATTTGTCGTCACAGATCATGTCCTAATAGAACATAGGCTATGGCATGGATCGTGATATTGTGTGGACTGTAATTATTACTGTACCGGTACCACCCATTGTGACAACAGCCTTGTGAGTCCCGCACACAAACATGATGGAATTCAAGTTCATGTATTGAAAGGCATGCCTACATCATACATGCAGTGAGATTCATTGTTCTTGTATATGCTCTCTATTATTGTTTATATAGGCTACCCAATACTGACATCAAAATAGATTGTAGTATGCCTCTAGAAATCATATGCAGCAGGTAGAAAATTCAATCAAACAACACGGGAAAAGGCAGTCATATTCCAGCACGGTCTTTATTAGCCAACAACAAAATAGATGCCTCTAAAAATCATATAGCCAATCGAACACAACTAATAAAGGCATTCATATTACAGCACGGTTATAATGACACACAACCAACGCCAAACAGTGGTCAACGAACGGTCTTTATTAGTATTCTGAGCTGTCCAGGCAGAATTGCAGCAATGGTCTTAGGGAGCCGTTGATATCTGACATCACCGTTTACAAGTCCGCCTTTTATTATTTATCCCATAATACGCGATAGTGTCTTCTTGGTTCGACAGCAGTGAACAATCTTCGTGGAGTTTCTCAGGGTTCCGCTCGGGTCAGTCCATTATTTCACATCCCATGGGGGGTGTTTCCTCATTTTCATGACCATATATGGATAATCATGCACGAGCATTGACGGTAGAACAAAGTGGTATTCATCAACACGGAGGGGCATAGAGCCTGCGTACGCACCGTGTGATGAATCCCGACTTCCCTGTGCGTACACTAGTTCTACATTCCGTGCTTACGTGTGGAAATAGAAATGTTCTACGCACACTATTGATGAATGAGGGCCCAGGTCCAAGCTGTTTTGATTCCAGTAGCTACAGTATTAAACATGGGGCTGCAACTATGGATTATTTTGTTATAGATTAATCCGTTGATTATTTTATTTATTAATCTGTCGATTCTTTTATCGATTAGTCAATGAATCTAAAACAATTAATATACCAGAAAAATTTTACATTTCTAAATTACTGACTTGTTTTTAAGTGCGGCACAACTATCCTTAGGTCACATCGTCACATAGTGCGATAAAAAACACCTGCAGCTAAATGTGGCGAAGACCAAGGAACTGGTTGTGGAGCTGGGGAGGAGGAGGAGTGCACCTGTGACCCCCGTTTCCATCAGGGGAGTCGGTGTGGACATGGTGGAGGTGTACAAATACCTCGGTGTGCACATCGACAACAAACTGAACGGGTCAAAACACGCAGAGGCACTGTACAAGAAGGGCCAGAGCCGACTCTACTTCCTCAGAAGGCTGAGATCCTTCAACGTCTGTACAAGGATGTTGAGGATGTTCTATGAGTCGGTGGTGGCGGGCGCCTTCTTGTACGCTGTGACCTGCTGGGGCAGCGGACTGAGAGCAGGGGACACAAACAGGCTGGATAAGCTGGTCAGGAAGGCCAGTAGCGTGGTTGGGGTGGAGCTGGACTCTCTAGCGAGGGTGGCGGAGAGGAGGAGCCTTGCTAAGCTCCAGGCCATCAGGGAAAACCCCTCCCACCCACTACACACAGACTTGGCTGACAGGAGGAGCATGTTCAGTGCTAGGCTCACACTACCTAAATGCAGCACTGAACGGCACAGGAAGTCCTTCATTCCAACAGCCATCAGACTATACAATGCATCACTGTGCCTCACTGCATCACTGAGCACAGGGTGACAGTTACCATCTTCCTGGACTTAGTTTGAAACAGCACTGTGCAATATTACACCTACTGTAGACCTCAGTATATTTTTACTGTATTTATTTACTGTATATTTTATTCCATTTTTATTCTATTTTACTCTACTCTTATCCTAGGCAACTTGATTTGATTCGTTTTATTATTCTAATTCGTGACCTGTTCTGTCTAAATGTTGAGCGATTTGCAGTGTCAAATTTCCCACGGGATAATAAAAGTATTTCTATTCTATTCTATTCATGGATAGAGAGAGAGAGAGAGAGAGACACTGAGGTCACATGGGTAGAGAGAGAGAGAGAGAGAGGAGATAGAGATAGAGGCAGAGAGACACTGAGGTCACATGGGTAGAGAGAGAGAGGAGAGAGAGACAGAGAGAGAGACACTGAGGTCACATGGGTAGAGAGAGAGAGAGAGGTACACAAATACACATATTTTACGGTAAAATGCTTGGTTCTGTATGAGCCCCTGAGAGTGTGCTTCATACAGTAAAAAAAGTAAGTAAGAAACGAAGTAAAAACAAATAAAATGTTGCAGCTGGAGTGGACGTCAAAAACTAAACTTATCAAAAGTTATTTATATTTCTAATGTGATTCATTCAATCATTTGCGCACTAGTTAGATGGCATGTTATGACTTTGAACATCTGCCATTTCCACTGCAAAAATGGCACATAAGTAACGATATGAATATCCAAATCAACAAAATGTCACGGTCAACATCATCAACGACGTCAACTCCTCGTTACAGCCAGGGCTCGAAATTGCGACCGAAATTGTATCTGTGCGAACTCAAAATATAATTGGGAGCATTCGTGCGAGTGAAAATAATTGTTCTGGTGCGACCCCCCCCCCCCCCCCTCTTGTTGACGCGGATTAGCTACGGAGCTAACAGAGTGTACCACTATGAATTGAAAATGGGGGACCCTGATGTAAACAAGACGAAAGTCTTTCTCTGGTCTGCATCCCCTTAACAATTGTGTGTATTGAGCCGTACTGTATTGTACCCATTCTGCAATCTGTTAATACAATTTTACTTCATTCATTCATTGACCATCCATCTGCGACGCAACGGAGCGGATTAGCTACGGAGCTAACAGAGTGTACCATCCATCTGCGACGCAACGGTGGCAGCAACACTTGAAACGTACAATGTCGAGTTCATACTACACTACACGTATGAACTCGACATAACGTTAACGTTACTCCGTTTCCATGAAGTGTTTAATTAGCAGCAATCTGTTCTGTTGTTGAAAAAGTAACGTTAAGTTAGGTATCCGACGCACTTCCTGCGAGGATAGGAAGCCGTCATGAAATCATTGTAGTCATATTGTAGTCTTATTAACTAAAAGATTTTAACAAAATAAAAAGCAGCAGCACTATTGGATAACTGAGTCATGTTTGCTATGTATTTCTTTCTTTAGGGGAGTAGGACATTTGTTTCACAGTTTTAGCATGATGTTTTATAGATGGCTAGGTTAAACACAGGTTTTTGTTTTTAAGAGGGGGGGTTTGATTTGATTTGATTGAAGTTTATTTCAAATATGCAACACAACAAACCTCAAGTACAGATATAGCCTTAAGCCGTTCAAATAATAAATGTATAAATTTTTTTTTTTAAATAATAATAATCTAAAAGAACCGATAAGAGTATGGATGAAGTACTGAACCGTTAAGCAGTATCGATAATAGTAGTATCGATAAAATCCTAACGATACCCATCCCTAATTACAGTACTGTTATATTGTTTATTTTTTTATCAATAAGAAATATATTACATATATATTGTTGGTGCTCCTTACATTTTGGTGGGTGCTCCTAAATATTTGCTGGTGCTCCAAACTTTTTGAAGTTGGGAGCACCAGTGCTACCAAGTAAAAATGTTAATTTCGAGCCCTGTCAGCCCTATTAAACATTAATATTCATAATATATGGTATTGAATGTTATTTGTTGAGTGATATTTACTGTCTATGGCTCGCACAATGTGAGTTATTACACAATAGCAAATAAAGTGTTCCTGATTCTGATAAATATCAAGCAGCATATTAGTACCTGATTCACAAGTGTTATCAGCACATTTGGTGGAACTGTGATGGGGTATCCGTGGGTTGGGTGGTTTCAATGGCCTCGTCTCATTCAGACCAAATGTTGATTCCCCCCCGGCAGAGGTCTTCTTGATCTGCTTTAAGCTGCTGACGCTGTCACCCGTCTGCACCTCATCATCTTTCACAGCCTTTCCACGAGAGGCCTCCAACAGGCTCTGTGATTCATCAACTGTAGTTGATAGATTGCCATTCCTCACATGTTCCTTACTGCAGCTCTCAAGAGACCTCGGAGACACATCTCCATTCCCCAGGAGGAGACCGTCTGTCTCTCCCACCTGATCTCCATTCCCCAGGAGGAGACCGTCTGTCTCTCCCACTTGATCTGCAACTGAACCAAGCAGCAAGGGGGTGGATAGAGGATTCACTTCTTCAATCTCATCTGCTTCGGCCAGATTGATGTCTTCTTCATGGTCCAGGCCTGACACCATGGTGCAGTCGGAGTCCAGATTGATGTCCTCTTCATGGTCCAGGCCTGACACCATGGTGCAGTCGGAGTCCAGATTGATGTCCTCTTCATGGTCCAGGCCTGACACCATGGTGCAGTCGGAGTCCGGTGAGCCAGGAAGCTCTTCAACTGCATTCTCAGGCACGTTAGTCAGACTGGCTGGATCTATGCAGGTCAGTGAGACGTCCTTACGCTCAGACTCATGACCCTGGCTCTCATCCACTGGATCAGTTACAGCAGTGGTCTCTTCATCCAGGTAATTTCCTCTCGACAGAAAGTCAGCGTGTACTAGAACTCTGGGTTTGGAATTCAAATCGGAAGAGACGGGGGACATTTGAGGGATTTCACTTTGGGATGACAGATGCACGAGTGGGGCCTCGCTCTGTGCTTCTGGACGTGGTAACCCGGTGACAAAACCTGCGACGGTATTGGCTTCATATAACTCCTCCATCCTCTCAGGTGCAGGGGTCTCTCCAGAAACACTGCTGACTGATCTCTTTCCCTGTGGGTTCTGGTCAAGTCCAGACATCCTCTCCGGTTTCAACGGCCTCGTCTCATTCAGACCAAATGTTGATTCCCCCCCGGCAGAGGTCTTCTTGATCTGCTTTAAGCTGCTGACGCTGTCACCCGTCTGCACCTCATCATCTTTCACAGCCTTTCCACGAGAGGCCTCCAACAGGCTCTGTGATTCATCAACTGTAGTTGATAGATTGCCATTCCTCACATGTTCCTTACTGCAGCTCTCAAGAGACCTCAGAGACACATCTCCATTCCCCAGGAGGAGACCGTCTGTCTCTCCCACCTGATCTCCATTCCCCAGGAGGAGACCGTCTGTCTCTCCCACTTGATCTCCATTCCCCAGGAGGAGACCGTCTGTCTCTCCCACTTGATCTCCATTCCCCAGGAGGAGACCGTCTGTCTCTCCCACTTGATCTCCATTCCCCAGGAGGAGACCGTCTGTCTCTCCCACTTGATCTCCATTCCCCAGGAGGAGACCGTCTGTCTCTCCCACTTGATCTCCATTCCCCAGGAGGAGACCGTCTGTCTCTCCCACTTGATCTCCATTCCCCAGGAGGAGACTGTCTGTCTCTCCCACTTGATCTGCAACTGAACCAAGCAGCAAGGGGGTGGATAGAGGATTCACTTCTTCAATCTCATCTGCTTCGGCCAGATTGATGTCCTCTTCATGGTCCAGGCCTGACACCATGGTGCAGTCGGAGTCCAGATTGATGTCCTCTTCATGGTCCAGGCCTGACACCATGGTGCAGTCGGAGTCCAGATTGATGTCCTCTTCATGGTCCAGGCCTGACACCATGGTGCAGTCGGAGTCCAGATTGATGTCCTCTTCATGGTCCAGGCCTGACACCATGGTGCAGTCGGAGTCCGGTGAGACATCCTGTACGGGAGCATCGCTTGTGTTGCATTGAGTACTTTCAGCCGGCAAACAAGTCTCACATCCATTCATGGGGTCAACTCCATCCAAAGGGGTCGATGTTTCGTGATGTTCGACAGTCAGGTGGCTGTCAGTGACAATGTAAGTGTCACCCGTTGGGTTTAGTTCAAACCCATGGTTGGTATCGCTCCTTTCTTGTTCTACGGCTGTGCAAAATATATCTTTTTTAGAATTGTCCTCTTCCACCGCTGAGCTTTGTTTATATCCGTCAACAACACTGTGTGCTTGATTTAAATCATGACGTGGATTGAACGTGGCATACATGTGGTCAGTCTGCCCGGAGAGCTGGCCCACCTCAGCGTCTTTGGCCCCGCCGCACTGGGAGGCGTCCAGGCATTCTTCTCTTCCTTTACAACACACCGTCGTCAGGAAGCCTGTGCTTTGACTTTCGGATGCTGACTCATGGGAGTGCGAGAGCGCCATTGTTGGCTGGCCTTGTGTTATATGGGCAGCAATAGCCTCATCTAAGTCAAACGGATCCCTCTGCATGAGCAGATCAAAGATATCCCTCTGCTTCCTGGTGCTGCGCCGTATGACTTTGCAGGGGACGGGTGTTTCCGTCTGATTGGGCCTCTTCACAGCCGATGATGTTGAACTAGTGGCATCTCTTAACAGTGGCGCGTTTGTTGTCCTGTTCTTGGCCGCTGAGGGAGGTCCGGACTCTACTCGCTGGCTCGCACAGAGACCACCGGGAGGGAAGCCAACATGCTGCAACACATCAAATACAATTAAAAAGCACGTCAGTGCATGTTTTCTCCTCATTTCTTTAACCCTTTCACTGCCGCACTACCAAACGGTTAACCCTTTCACTGCGACAATACACAGAAGGTTATTAACCCTTTCACTGCCACACGACAGGTTAACCCTTTACTATCACACAACCGACGCCGACCGTCGGTTGTGTGATAGTAAAGGGTTAACCTTCTGTCGTGTGGCAGTGAAAGGGTTAAAGTTTTATTTTATTTTTTATTATTATTTATTTACCAAAAAACAGACACTGAATATTTCAAGCAACATAATTCCACTTTCTCAAGCATCTGTGTCACATTGTAGAGCGTCATACTCACCTGGTGGTCAGAAACTAAAGGACGCTCACCTGGTGGTCAGAAACTAAAGGACGCTCACCTGGTGGTCAGAAACTAAAGGACGCTGCTCACCTGGTGGTCAGAAACTAAAGGACGCTCACCTGGTGGTCAGAAACTAAAGGACGCTGCTCACCTGGTGGTCAGAAACTAAAGGATGCTCACCTGGTGGTCAGAAACTAAAGGATGCTGCTCACCTGGTGGTCAGAAACTAAAGGACGCTGCTCACCTGGTGGTCAGAAACTACAGGATGCTGCTCACCTGGTGGTCAGAAACTAAAGGACGCTCACCTGGTGGTCAGAAACTAAAGGACGCTCACCTGGTGGTCAGAAACTAAAGGACGCTCACCTGGTGGTCAGAAACTAAAGGACGCTGCTCACCTGGTGGTCAGAAACTAAAGGATGCTCACCTGGTGGTCAGAAACTAAAGGATGCTGCTCACCTGGTGGTCAGAAACTAAAGGACGCTGCTCACCTGGTGGTCAGAAACTAAAGGACGCTGCTCACCTGGTGGTCAGAAACTAAAGGATGCTCACCTGGTGGTCAGAAACTAAAGGACACTCACCTGGTGGTCAGAAACTAAAGGATGCTCACCTGGTGGTCAGAAACTAAAGGACGCTGCTCACCTGGTGGTCAGAAACTAAAGGATGCTGCTCACCTGGTGGTCAGAAACTAAAGGACGCTGCTCACCTGGTGGTCAGAAACTAAAGGACGCTCACCTGGTGGTCAGAAACTAAAGGACGCTCACCTGGTGGTCAGAAACTAAAGGACGCTGCTCACCTGGTGGCCAGAAACTAAAGGATGCTCACCTGGTGGTCAGAAACTAAAGGACGCTCACCTGGTGGTCAGAAACTAAAGGATGCTGCTCACCTGGTGGTCAGAAACTAAAGGATGCTGCTCACCTGGTGGTCAGAAACTAAAGGATGCTGCTCACCTGGTGGTCAGAAACTAAAGGACGCTGCTCACCTGGTGGTCAGAAACTAAAGGATGCTGCTCACCTGGTGGTCAGAAACTAAAGGATGCTGCTCACCTGGTGGTCAGAAACTAAAGGACACTCACCTGGTGGTCAGAAACTAAAGGACGCTGCTCACCTGGTGGTCAGAAACTAAAGGACGCTCACCTGGTGGTCAGAAACTAAAGGACGCTGCTCACCTGGTGGTCAGAAACTAAAGGACGCTCACCTGGTGGTCAGAAACTAAAGGACGCTGCTCACCTGGTGGTCAGAAACTAAAGGATGCTGCTCACCTGGTGGTCAGAAACTAAAGGATGCTGCTCACCTGGTGGTCAGAAACTAAAGGACGCTGCTCACCTGGTGGTCAGAAACTAAAGGACGCTGCTCACCTGGTGGTCAGAAACTAAAGGATGCTGCTCACCTGGTGGTCAGAAACTAAAGGACGCTGCTCACCTGGTGGTCAGAAACTAAAGGATGCTGCTCACCTGGTGGTCAGAAACTAAAGGACGCTGCTCACCTGGTGGTCAGAAACTAAAGGATGCTGCTCACCTGGTGGTCAGAAACTAAAGGATGCTGCTCACCTGGTGGTCAGAAACTAAAGGACGCTGCTCACCTGGTGGTCAGAAACTAAAGGATGCTGCTCACCTGGTGGTCAGAAACTAAAGGATGCTGCTCACCTGGTGGTCAGAAACTAAAGGATGCTGCTCACCTGGTGGTCAGAAACTAAAGGACACTCACCTGGTGGTCAGAAACTAAAGGACGCTGCTCACCTGGTGGTCAGAAACTAAAGGATGCTGCTCACCTGGTGGTCAGAAACTAAAGGATGCTGCTCACCTGGTGGTCAGAAACTAAAGGATGCTGCTCACCTGGTGGTCAGAAACTAAAGGACGCTCACCTGGTGGTCAGAAACTAAAGGACGCTCACCTGGTGGTCAGAAACTAAAGGACGCTGCTCACCTGGTGGTCAGAAACTAAAGGACACTCACCTGGTGGTCAGAAACTAAAGGACGCTCACCTGGTGGTCAGAAACTAAAGGACGCTGCTCACCTGGTGGTCAGAAACTAAAGGACGCTGCTCACCTGGTGGTCAGAAACTAAAGGATGCTCACCTGGTGGTCAGAAACTAAAGGATGCTGCTCACCTGGTGGTCAGAAACTAAAGGATGCTGCTCACCTGGTGGTCAGAAACTAAAGGACACTCACCTGGTGGTCAGAAACTAAAGGACGCTCACCTGGTGGCCAGAAACTAAAGGACGCTCACCTGGTGGTCAGAAACTAAAGGACGCTGCTCACCTGGTGGTCAGAAACTAAAGGACGCTGCTCACCTGGTGGTCAGAAACTAAAGGATGCTGCTCACCTGGTGGTCAGAAACTAAAGGACACTCACCTGGTGGTCAGAAACTAAAGGATGCTGCTCACCTGGTGGTCATAAACTAAAGGACGCTCACCTGGTGGTCAGAAACTAAAGGACGCTGCTCACCTGGTGGTCAGAAACTAAAGGATGCTGCTCACCTGGTGGTCAGAAACTAAAGGATGCTCACCTGGTGGTCAGAAACTAAAGGACGCTGCTCACCTGGTGGTCAGAAACTAAAGGACGCTCACCTGGTGGTCAGAAACTAAAGGACGCTCACCTGGTGGTCAGAAACTAAAGGACGCTGCTCACCTGGTGGTCAGAAACTAAAGGACGCTCACCTGGTGGTCAGAAACTAAAGGACGCTCACCTGGTGGTCAGAAACTAAAGGACGCTGCTCACCTGGTGGTCAGAAACTAAAGGACACTCACCTGGTGGTCAGAAACTAAAGGACGCTCACCTGGTGGTCAGAAACTAAAGGACACTCACCTGGTGGTCAGAAACTAAAGGACGCTCACCTGGTGGTCAGAAACTAAAGGACGCTGCTCACCTGGTGGTCAGAAACTAAAGGATGCTGCTCACCTGGTGGTCAGAAACTAAAGGACGCTCACCTGGTGGTCAGAAACTAAAGGACGCTGCTCACCTGGTGGTCAGAAACTAAAGGACGCTCACCTGGTGGTCAGAAACTAAAGGACGCTGCTCACCTGGTGGTCAGAAACTAAAGGATGCTCACCTGGTGGTCAGAAACTAAAGGATGCTGCTCACCTGGTGGTCAGAAACTAAAGGACGCTCACCTGGTGGTCAGAAACTAAAGGACGCTGCTCACCTGGTGGTCAGAAACTAAAGGACGCTCACCTGGTGGTCAGAAACTAAAGGACGCTCACCTGGTGGTCAGAAACTAAAGGATGCTCACCTGGTGGTCAGAAACTAAAGGATGCTGCTCACCTGGTGGTCAGAAACTAAAGGACGCTGCTCACCCATAGCTGTCAACATTTCGTTTTGAGAAAACGTGCACGTTTTAGCCCCGCCCCTTCTCCTGGCCCCGCCCCCTCAGCCCGCCCCCTCCAACCCGGCCCCGCCCCCTCCCAATGGAGCTGCCTTGTCGCTGCCATCTGCTGGTCAAAACCTGTATGTACCCAGCCATTTCGTTGTAGGGTAAACTTTTCCTACTTAGAGTGTAAATGCTATGTAAATTATGGTTTTGTTGAACATTTGTATTTCACAGGAGAGAAACTGTATTCAAAGAAAGCTATTAAAATAGTCTTTGAATCTAAATATACTTTCTTTGTGTTGATTTTACATTAATTCCATGATTTTACTCAAGTAAATATCTGTTACAAGCTTCGGTTTTATGTAGAAAAATGCTGTTTTTAATTAGATTAATCTAGATTGATTACAGAAAATTGTGAGATTGATTAGTTAATTTTTTTTATCTATTGGCGGCGCTGGTGTATATATTATATATATATATATATATATATATATATATATATATATGTGTATGTGTATATATGTAATGTGTGTATATATGTCAGAGAATCAGCCCCTTGCGTCCTTAGTGTAAAGCATATGACATGGTGTATGTTTGTTCATTGATGTGACTGGCCCCTACAAATGTCCTAACCCAGTTGTACAATAAAGACCAAACATGGCTTTGTCAGTATTCCAATGTACAGCCCCACCCAACCCCACCCCACCTACCCAACCTCCTCCAATGTACAGTTTCCATGTCAAATGTATGTCAGTATTCCAATGTACAGTGTCCCCCCCCCCCTACCCAACCCCCCCCCCCCCCGGCCCCCCCCGGCCCCCCCCCACCTCCAATGTACAGCCCCACCCCACCTACCCAACCTCCCCCAATGCACAGTTTCTATGTCAAATGTATATACTCTTCTTCTGGATTTTTTTAGTATCACAAACAGTACTGTATTTGAAAATCTGGTATGTCATAAATGTATAGATGTAGCAGTACTGTATCTGTATGTCATGTGTGTCATATGATGAATTGAAAATGGGGGACCCTGATGGAAACAAGACGAAAGTCTTTCTCAGGTCTGCATCCTCTTAACAATTGTATGTATTGAGCTGTACTGTACTGTACCCATTCTGCAATCTGTTAATAAACTTTTCAATCAATCAATCAAACAGTGTCTGGCAACATACTAGTATTGTTCTTTTTATTTCTTTGTGTTTGTGATTTGTCTTGATGCGTTGATGACAATTCACGACAACTTTTAAAACGGATCAATTATTATTTATAAATCGCATTCAGGAAATTGGACGTCAGAGTGAAGGAGGGGGACGCCGAGGCGCAGAGCAAACGGCTGTTCACCAAGACATTTACACATTCCTTCCTGCATCACATACACAGTAACTTTGTATTGTTTTATCCACAGAAGATTTGCAAACCCTTTGTTCCAGAGACAAAAGCCACAGAGTGGGCAATCAAGAGACACTGGCTAAGTTGATTTGACACCCTCGGTGCCGCATCAGTCTCTCCCCTGAGCTCTGAGCAAATCCGCTCGCTACTTCTGTTCTTATTCTTCTTCGGCTCGCAACCGTCTCCCGGTCTGACTTCCTGTGATAACGGTCTAATCTACACTGCTGCCACCTGTCGTCACGGAGGAGAATTGCACCCATTTTGTAAAAAAAAAAGATAATAATAATTAGTACAAAATACGTACCAATCCGTGCGCCGTAAAGACGGCGTGCAGAGGGTCGAAATACAGGAGAATCCCGGTAAAACCGTGCGTGTTGACAGCTATGTGCTCACCTGGTGGTCAGAAACTAAAGGACGCTCACCTGGTGGTCAGAAACTAAAGTACGCTGCTCACCTGGTGGTCAGAAACTAAAGGACGCTGCTCACCTGGTGGTCAGAAACTAAAGGATGCTGCTCACCTGGTGGTCAGAAACTAAAGGACGCTGCTCACCTGGTGGTCAGAAACTAAAGGACGCTGCTCACCTGGTGGTCAGAAACTAAAGGACGCTGCTCACCTGGTGGTCAGAAACTAAAGGACGCTGCTCACCTGGTGGTCAGAAACTAAAGGATGCTGCTCACCTGGTGGTCAGAAACTAAAGGACGCTGCTCACCTGGTGGTCAGAAACTAAAGGACGCTCACCTGGTGGTCAGAAACTAAAGGATGCTGCTCACCTGGTGGTCAGAAACTAAAGGACGCTGCTCACCTGGTGGTCAGAAACTAAAGGACGCTCACCTGGTGGTCAGAAACTAAAGGATGCTGCTCACCTGGTGGTCAGAAGGAGACGGTACATGTTTAGGACCCGGAGACCGGCTGCACTGCTGCACGGTGTCTCCCAGCAACTCCTCACCTGCAGAAGAGAAATACAACATGGTTCAAATTAGTGCTGTCAATCGATTAAAATATTTAATCTGATTAATCGCACGATTGTCCAGTTAATTCGCGGTTAATCTCAAATTAATCGCTTCTTTTTTTTTTACCTCTTTTATCTACCTTAAACGGATCTTTTTCAAGTTCCAAGTTTTAATACTCAATACTTATCAACATGAGTCAACAAATGCTTGCTTTATGCAGCCATTTAACACAAAAGGATGACCCTCATGCATCAAATTCAAAACAGAGTGATGCACAAAATAACTTAAAAGAAAATAATAATTTAAAACAATGAATAAAGTGCATGAAATAATAGGGGAAAGAAAACGTTAGGAACTTGTTACATTCACCCACACAAGGGCTGATTAATCACACCACCCCCCCTCTCTCTCACACACACACACACACTCTCCCAGCTCTCTTTCTCTCTTGCCCCTTCCTCATCTCTCACCCGCCCCTCTCTCTCCCTCTATCACACACACACACACACACACACACACACACAGTATCAATGAGAGTATCAATAATACACATGAGTGAAGTCTAGTAAAAAAAATAATAAAAAAAAGTAAAAAATAATAAAATTCTAAATACAAATTCTAAAAAGTTAATCGTGAGTTAAAAAAATAGTGGCGTCAATAGAATGGTGCGTTAACGAGTTAATACCGCGTTAACACTATGATCGCCGGGGACGAGTTAAGACGTCATTCCTAGCCATGCTCATTCTGCCGAAGACGCCGTAACTCGTCTTTGATGTCAATATTTCAAAAATCTGTGACCGAAATCATATTTCCCCTCCGGAGCCCTGAGACACACTGCAAAGCTCCACTCAACTCTCTAGCGGTTCAAGAGCGCCATCTGGTGGCCGATCGGCAGATCGCCAACCGGAAATGAGCCTTTGAACCGGAAGTGCTCATCCATATGTGGTCCGGGCACTCGCTATCGTTAGAGAGACTCCGTCTTGACATAGTGAACATCGATCGGTGCAAATAACTCGAAAAAACAACATGATTTGGACGTATATACTATTATACAACCTGGAAATGGATCGGGCATTTCTCAATCCCATAATAGAAAAAATTCTGTTCCACGCTCATCTGCCAGCGGCGCGAGGAAGCCACGGTAAGATTCAGCGTTATATTCTAACGTGTTCCATATAAACTGCTATGATGAACATATGACCCACTCTGGATGAATCATCTAACGCTGCCTACGGAATTATAAACGATCCCCCGCCCATCCGGTCATCATCAGATGACACGTAGTAACTTCTAGAACCACGTCCAGTTGACATTTTTTATCTCGCGCCGATTGCTATCAAACTGTATTTCATCATCAATATAATGCATTTGGAGCTATAAATCAAGTTCTGGAGAAAGCTGCAGAAAACGATAAAAACATACTTATACTTTAGACCATATTTTAGTATGAATATGTGAATGAAAAAGTTTAACGTTGCTACACCCTGAACAATACATATAGGACATTGAATGGGCCATAATAATGGCAATTTAGCAATAGAATTTAAAAAGTTATAGCCCTGCAAAGAAGGGGAACTTCTCCATAGACAAATAGAGCTGGCGAGGGATGGTAAATTATGAATTTAACCCATGGTGATCAAAGTGTTAACTTTGACAGCCTTAGTTAAAATATATAATGATGTTATTGATATGCACTGTAGGAAATAATAACCATGTTTTGGAACCTGTAAGTGATGAAATACAGCACGCTGTGTTTATTGGTGTAGTCAACGGTACATCATTACATTACACAGTACAGTACATTACAGAACACTTTCAGGCCTGTGTTGGCCCAGTCCTTGATTATGGATGACTCCCAGCTGGAGTTATTCCAGGAGTGTAGCTGTGCGTCATCATTCCAGCAGTGTCAGGAGATATAGTCTTATGAGGTTGGTATTAGTGCTGTCAGGCGATTAATTTTTTTTTATCTAATTACTCGCATTAACCATTTTAGGCCTGATATTCTATATTCTATAATAATCATATTTCAAATTGCATGTGTACTGTATCTACAAAACCTTCTGTTTACCGTAATCATCTTCCATTTATTCATTTGCTTAGATTTTTCAGGTCTGGTAAGTTTTAGCATGGTGTTATTCACAGTCAAAGATAAAAGAAAAAAAAATTATATTCTCATTTGGTTCATTACAATTTACTCAAGCCTAGTAACAGACACAGTATTTCTGACACTGGGAATACATTCCCTGAGATCCATAGATGTCCCTAGAATCAGATACCAAGAACATGCAAATGGACCATATTAAAAAAGTCTGTAAATGTGTATTCTATGTTGTTATGGAATGAATGAGCTTAAAAAAAAAATTATGTAAATTCTTTTTTTTAAAGATATTAAATACATTTTGAGTTAATTTTCATAACGCGATCATTTGCTGTGTAATTAATTAATCTAATTAACGCGATAAACTGACAGCCCTAGTTGGTATATTACATATATTATATTGTGCCAGTTATGGTCCAGACCCCCACCTTCTGTATACTGTTTACTTTTACTCATAGTATATATTCAGAGATAGAAATGTATTACATTATTACTTTTATATAATTATTTTAACGTATATTATAACCAATACAGACCCTCATCTGCACCTTTTTCCCCCTCTTTTTTTTTAAACACTTTTTTAATACTTTTATTAAGTGAAGCAAACCATTCTTATTTAATTCATTTTTATTCATTATAAATATAATAATAATAATTAGAGGCAGCCTCTAATAATAATTAGAGGCAGCCTAATTTTCATAGCCTAATTGATCTAAAAGATGCACATGCTACTGTTTCGGTTTGTTTATTAACACTTTGGTCGCCAGGCTTATATTCAGAATAAACCATCCCACGCCAGCTCTATTTGTCTATGGAGAAGTTCCCCTTCTTTGCAGGGCTATAACTTTTTTAATTGTATTGCTAAATTGACATTACTATGGCCCATTCAACATCAAGTATCTATTGTTCAGGGTGTAGCAACGTTATACTTTTTCATTCACATATTCATACTAAAATACGGTCTAAAGTATAAGTATGTTTTTATCGTTTTCTGCAGCTTTCTCCAGAACGTGATTTATAGCCCTAAATGCATTATATTGATGATTGTATACAGTTTGATAGCAATCGGCGCAAGATAAAAAAAATTCAAATGGACGTGCTTCTAGAAGTTACTACTTATCATCTGATGTTGACCGGATGGGGGGGGGGTCGTTTATAATTACGTGGCCAACGTTAGATGATTCATCTAGTGTGGGTGATATGATCATTAGAGCCGACCTTTCAATCACAGTCGAGAATGCAGCTGTGACTGCGTCCCCGACCGCCAAGAACCTTGGTGTTGTCCTCGACGACCAGTTGAACTTCTCTGCTCACATCGCAGCAACGACCAGAACCTGCCGATTCCTCCTGAGCAACGTCAGAAGGATCCGCCCCTTCCTGACAAAAGAAGCCACCCAACTCCTCGTCCAATCAAAAGTCATCTCCCACCTGCAATGCACTGCTCGCTGGCCTCCCGGCCACTGCCACTAAGCCTCTTCAACTCATTCAGAACGCAGCGGCCCGCCTGATCTCAAACCTACCGAAGTCGGCCCATGTCACCCCACTTCTTAGGGACCTGCACTGGCTCCCCATTGCTGCACGAATCCGCTTCAAGGCCCTCGACCTAGCATACCGTGCGGCAAAGGGAACCGCTCCCACCTACCTCCAGTCAATGGTCTCTAACTACACACCCTCAAGACCCCTACGCTCTGCATCTTCTGGCCGCCTCAGACCTACTCCTATCCAAGCTCCGGGAGGGTCATCAAAGAGAAGTCGCCTATTCTCAGTCCTTGCCCCACAATGGTGGAATGAACTACCCACCCCAGTTAGGACAGCCGAATCACGTCCAATCTTTCACCGTCGACTAAAGACGCACTTCTTCAACCATTATCTGAATAAAAAAATAAATAAAAAATCTATAAAAAAAAAAAATCTAACCCTAACTAACCGTACTGTCATGCACTTGTCCTAATAAACTAACCTACACTGTAGCACTCAACACTTTGATGAACATTGTTACTCAGCTGATAGAGTCGTGCCCTTCCTGATGTCTTGTCGTACAGAACTTGTAAGTCGCTTTGGATAAAAGCGTTTCAGCGAAATTACTAAATGTAAATGTAAATGTAGAGCAGTTTGTATCGAACACGTTAAAAAATAACGCTGAAACTTACCGTAGCTTCCTCGTAGCGTTGGGCGATGAGCGTGGAGCAGAAATATTCCTATTATGGGATGTAGAAATATGCAATCCATCTCGAGGTTGTATAATAGTATATACGTCCAAATCATGTTGTTTATCGAGTTATTGGTAACGGATTGCTATCCATTGTGTCTAGCTCGAGTCCTGGGACTATTAGCGAGTTATCGGACCGAATTGGAATGAGCACCAGCTTCCGTTTCCTGTTTCCGGTTTGAGCGATCCGCCGATCGGCCACCAGATGCCGCTCTTGAACCGTTGGAGAGTTGAGAGGGGATCAACAGTATATCTCAAGTCTCCGGGGGAGAAATATGATTGCGATCACAGATTTTTGAAATATTGATATCAAAGACGTGGTACGGCGTCTTTGGCAGAATGAACATGGCGGGGAATGACGTGGTAAGGCGTTTTTGGCGACCATAGTGTTAAAACCGGTTGATAGGCCAATGCAATGCTGTTATTATAGGCTACGATGGTGAATGGTGTCATCAGCTGAGCCGATGAAGGATTATCTGAACTTCAGATTCTGAAGTGCCTATTTATGCAATACCCTTTGAATTGAACTGAAACTGAACATTTTAACTGAAACAGAAAATAACAATATATTTTTTATATAATAAAATGTTTGGGTGGGTGGGGTTAAGACCGAATATTCGGTCTTAACACATTGTCTGCCAGGCATTGTGCCCATCCTTATGCCCAGTGCTGTAACCCTATGGAGATGTTTACCTTCTTTGCAGGGCTATAACTTTTTAAATATTATAGCTATATCGACATTACTATGGCCCATTCAACATCGGGTATCTATCGTTCCGGATGTGGGAACGTTATATTTTTTCATTCATACATTGTCGTGTTAGTACCGTCGAGAATATAAGTATGTTTTTAAGGTTTTCTGCAGTAATTCCTAAAACGCGAGTTATAGGCCCTGACGCATATGAAAGATTATCGATTGGCGTTTCTTTCCTATACACGCTATATTAAAAAATGTAAATGTATATGATCGGTATGATATGTGGTGGACACTAGATGGAGGTGTCTCACTTCAGAATGGACACTGATTGGGTGGTAAGGAGGAGTTGGCTTAAGGGTGTGGCTGTACCTTGGTTCGGTTGGATTTGTTTGGAAGTAAAGTTCAGAGACTCGATACTCCGTCTGCTCGTCTCATTGATTCACTTCCACAGGTATACATTATGCTTCATCATGTGTGAAGGAAAGGGGGGTAGTTTATAATTCCTTGATCGTCAGTAGCGTCTTTTCTTACTATGGGTTGATACGTTGATCAGATGGATTGCCGTGAAATTAATAAACAATCGGGCTGAAAATAACGTTATATTCCTCTTACCGTTCGCCGGTGAGACTGGAGGAAAAATATTCCAATTATTTGACGTCGATCTGCTAGATCCATTTCCCATTTGTATGACACAATAAATGCCGAAATCATATTGATTATTGCGTTTCGAAAGCGATTCCATGCACACAAGTGTATATCTAGACCCACGCTACAAGATATTGCTGCCGGAGGAATTTCCTCGATGCACCGAGCGCCACTTCCGGTTTGGCTTGGAGTGTAACTCGCCCGACATCCACCAGGCGGCGGTATTGAGGCGTTGCAATATCAGACAGGGTCCAGCTGCAGTCCCGGAGGGAGGCTGGATGAATTATGAATGCCATGGCGATTTTTTTTTATATTGATCCCAAAAACGAGTTAACTCGTTTCTGGCGCACAACGCATGGCGGGCAATAACAAGTATACTCGTTTTTGGCGTCCAATGTGTTAAGAACTATTCGAAAATGATTTTGGTCTGTCATGCACATCCCTAATCTATACTATAAATATCTCAAAACATAACGGCCATGGGCAGGCCTCTGGAAGAGTAATCTGGGGGTGGAATCTGGAATGTACCTTGAGGTGCCGCACTGTCACTGGACTCTCTGGTTGGGTTCTTGGCTGTATCTTTCAGAGTGGGCTGCCTGGCTCCGCTGCTGTCACTGGACTCTCTGGTTGGGTTCTTGGCTGTATCTTTCAGAGTGGGCTGCCTGGCTCCGCTGCTGTCACTGGACTCTCTGGTTGGGTTCTTGGCTGTATCTTTCAGAGTGGGCTGCCTGGCTCCGCTGCTGTCACTGGACTCTCTGGTTGGGTTCTTGGCTGTATCTTTCAGAGTGGGCTGCCGGGCTCCGCTGCTGTCACTGGACTCTCTGGTTGGGTTCTTGGCTGTATCTTTCAGAGTGGGCTGCCGGGCTCCGCTGCTGTCACTGGACTCTCTGGTTGGGTTTCTTCTGTAGCTGTAAGTCTGGTAGCAGGACCAATAAGTGGGTTTCCTCCTGGTCCGTTTCTGTGAGACGCAGCTGTCCTCTGAGGATGTGGGGCCTGGAACACACTCTGGCAACACAAGTAGTTTACAATGAGACACTGTATGTCACTGTACTTGTTTCGAGGGTCCTGCATTAAATCGTATATTAATAGTGGTAGTTTGAATGGATTTTGACGATTGGTATCTAGGGACATCTATGATCCATAGATGTCCCTAGATACCAAGAGCATGCAAATGGACCTTGTAGACGTGGAGCAATCTTCCATTTACTTAGGTATGTATTTTTAGGCGGATTTTCAGAAAATAGGGCTTAACAGGTTAATTGACATGTATTTTAATGAAAGCACATCCTTTTCTATATGTAAGCAAAGAGCAATATCTAACAATGATCTAAAGCCTAAAAATAATCTCAATGTAATCTCAAATCAATATTGCAGCATCACACCTGCACTATAAATATCTCAAAACATAACGGCCACAGGCAGGCATCTTGAAGAGTAATCTGGGGGTGGAATCTGGAATGTACCTTGAGGTGCCGCACTAGGGGGCTGAGGTCTGAGTAAAGGTCCATGGAATGTGGAGAGGAGATCTTTGATGATGTCATCCTTTGCCATATCCAGGGCACTGAGCCCACGTGCATTCTTGTCATTGGGGTTTGAACCATACTCAAGGAGCAGCTTCACCAACTGAGGAACAAGAGACAGTGGGGGATTTATCACATTAAGTATTCACCTAAGCAACAATTAAGTTGCCAGCTTTATATTTATTACCATTAGCCGTTGAGTTTTATATTGCAGGTTAATTGTTCTGTTTCTTAACAAATATAAACAAAGGTTTATATCTCAATCATCCAGTGATGAAAGTATTCAAGTGGTAAGGTCAACTCCTATAAGATATAAGCTTGATGACTCATAGCAATAACATGACACTTTATTAGTTATTTGGAAATGCAGCCACTACTCCAATCATTCATTCAATTTAATTTAATTAAAACGTTCATGTAATACAAGCTTAATGTGTCATGTTTATGTTCATGACACTTAATTAACCATTATCTGAATTAAAAAAAAGAAAAAAAAAAAAAATCTAACCCTAACTAACCATACTGTCATGCACTTGTCCTAATAAACTAACCTACACTGTAGCACTCAACACTTTGATGAACATTGTTACTCAGCTGATAGAGTTGTGCTCTTCCTGATGGCTTGTCGTACAGAACTTGTAAGTCGCTTTGGATAAAAGCGTCAGCTAAATGACTAAATGTAAATGTAAATGTAAATGTAATTAGTTATTTAGAAATAGGAAATCAACAAGCGTTTTTTTTTTTTTTTGTAATTTACAAGGGAAAGTCCTTCTCCCTCCCTGTTCTCAGGGTGTGTGCAGCACCTGACAGTGGCCCAGGTACACAGCATCTTGGAGGGCTGTGAGGGCCTCAAACCCTCTGGAGTGAACATCAGCTCCAGCCCGCAGCAGCTCCTGGACCATTTCCACGTTTCCAATGGCACTGGCCTCGTGGAGGGCTGTCCAGCCTGACGACCAGAAGCACAACCATGAAAACCACAGATGTGTTTATTATTCACCGTTACTTTTTAGTTTGTAATTATTAAAAGTTTGTAATTGGGGTGGGTTTATTAGATGTGTGAAGCATAGCTGCAAACTTATGGAGTGAAAAAGGCAACAGAAAAAGGCAACAGACACAAAACCACTCAGAAATCACTTAAGTGCCATGATTTGGGGTCAAAAAGGTAACTTAAGGTGACTAGTTTGCAGGTATGATGTCAAATGTGGCTACAAACCTGCATTATCTTTCATGTTGATGTCCAATCCAGCTGCAATAAGGACTTTTACTAGAGCCAGGTCTCCTCTTCTGCACGCTGTGTGGAGACGACTCTCGCCCATTCCATTTACCTTGTGCAGTCGTCTGGGAATCTTTGTACCTTTAAAAAATTTTATAAAATAAAGATGAGTAAAATTAACCAGATGAATCAAGACAAACCAAAAATGAAATACATTTAAATAATAAACAAGAAAACCAGGTCCAAGCAGTTTTGATTCAATAATAGCTACAGTATATTACATTAACATTCATCATATAAATGGCATTGGATGTTATTTGTTGAATGATATTTACCATCTATGGCTTGCACTATGATTCTGCACCAATATCACCAAACCAACACCTGTGGATTCTTTGTACATGGCAACTAAAGTGTTTCTGAATCTCATATTACATCATGTTCCAATGACTAGCAGTGTATCAGTACCTGATTTACATGTGTTATCAGGACATTTGGTGGGACTGAGGTGACTGCTTTAAGCTGCCTTGTCACTTATGAACTGGTAACCAGTGTTGGGAAAGTTCACTTTCTACATGAACTAGTTCAGTTCACAGTTCACACATTTTTAAATGAACTAGTTCAGTTCATAGTTCATAATTCAAAAGTTTGAACTAAAGTTCATGGTTTCAAAAATGAACTAATTTATAGTTTATAGTTCTTTTTTTCAATACGTTGCTGCGAGCTATTATTTGTCAAATGTATTGCCACAACCCATAATAGAACCACAGAATACTGGCATTTCCATAACGCTTTGCTGCCGCCCATTCAGTCCACACTAGTAGCAGCTGCAGCTTTCATCTCTACAGTATATTTTCAAAAACATGAGGAAAAACGTGCTGCTTGAATGGTCTTTATTACGTATAATAATCTAAATATACTTAAAGTACCAAAAGTGAAAGTAGTCATTGTGCAAACATATGCCGACATAACTCTGTACTAACACAACACGAGGTAGGAACCAGGCTGAGGTATGAAACTAAGGTTGTACCTCAAAGTTCAATATTCAAAGTGCAAAACATTTACTGACTTTAACTAAAACGCTTTTAAATGCTCATACACCGACGTCGTAGAGTCTGACTCTGAGTGAGTGCAGAGCCAAGTGCGAGTGCTGCTGCTCTACTACCAGACTCCCCGAAGCCCCGCCCAGAGCGGTTGCCAGATTGGGTGCTTTTCCGCATTATTTTAAAGCCCGTTTACGGTGTGTTTTAACTGGGTTTTCGGCTGAAAGGCATATGAAATCTGGCACACTTTTGAACGCCGTTATAGTGCTGAGAATGAACGCACTTTTGAACGCCGTTATACAGCGCTGAGAATGAACGCGTTCTCAATTACGTTCATCTAGCGGAAAAAACATCCGTTCAGTTCACGTTCGCCCCAAAATACGAACACGTTCACGAACGATCGTTCATTGAACGCGTTCAGGTACATCACTGCTGGTAACGCTCATATCTTTTTCAAATTGGTCAGTGGCAACACAGCTTCTTCCTCATGTGATGGTTCGGAACACTGAACGTTATGCATCACTGCAACTTAGTGGAATGAGTGATGGGGTTCAGTAATCTCATTACAGAATAAATCGGGAACCAGTCAATGTTGTAGAAGATCGTCTGACTCAAATGAGGAAAGTAGACGACCGGAGTTCAGTAACTTGTGGTGAGGAACGTAGGATGAGGAAAGTAGACGACCAGAGTTCAGTAACTTGTGGTGAGGAACGTAGGATGAGGAAAGTAGACGACAGTAACTTGTGGTGAGGAACGTAGGATGAGGAAAGTAGACGACAGTAACTTGTGGTGAGGAACGTAGGATGAGGAAAGTAGACGACCAGAGTTCAGTAACTTGTGGTGAGGAACGTAGGATAATTAAGTTATAGGCGGCTGGGTGGCGCAGCGGCCATTGCGCTCGTCACCAACGCAAGAGACACCGGGTTCGACTCCGGCTGTCGGCGTTGCCTCCGGCTTGGGCCGGCCGTCATACTAACTCAATTGGCAGAGTTAGCGGGTGGGAAGTCGATGGGTGGTAATCTGGACGTTGTGGACAGCGACTCCTACAGGTCGGTTGGGGGACGCCTGCACAGCAGAGACAGGAGAGGGCGAGGGTAGTGTGAGCCTCCCACACGTTACACCTTGCCAATGAGAGTCCACGCTGGCAGGTGAAAAGATGTGACAGGCTGCCTCCACAAGTATCGGGGGGGACATGGGATGCAATGCTTCTATCCTCCCTACAACCGACCAGTGGGGGGCATATGCGAGCAACGTTCAAGACAGGGGAGGGGAGAATTGGCACAGCTAAATTGGGATGGGAGAAAAATATAAGAAGAGGAGAAAAAAGTGGATAACATTTTCTTTTTAATTAAGTTATAAATATGTAAGGGATAATGTATGGCTACGAGGTCATTGTCGCAAAATAATTGACCGACACAGAGTTTAAAATACCGAGGCGCCGCGCCGAGGTGTTTTAAACTAACAATATACCTAATTCATTTGACAAATCGCAGTTGTTCTGTGGCTCTGTCAGCCCAAATAAAGTGATTATTATTATCGCGGGCAGCCAGCTCTGTTCTGGCTCCGCTGACACTCCGCTGTCAGTGCAGCGCTATACATTATCCCGCTTATTACATGGCTAACTTACTAACAATATACCTAATTCATTTGACAAATCGCAGTTGTTCTGTGGCTCTGTCAGCCCAAATAAAGTGATTATTATTATCGCGTGCAGCCAGCTCTGTTCTGGCTCCGCTGACACTCCGCTGTCAGTGCAGCGCTATACATTATCCCGCTTATTACATGGCTAACTTACTAACAATATACCTAATTCATTTGACAAATCGCAGTTGTTCTGTGGCTCTGTCAGCCCAAATAAAGTGATTATTATTATCGCGGGCAGCCAGCTCTGTTCTGGCTCCGCTGACACTCCGCTGTCAGTGCAGCGCGGCAGGTGTGTCTGATTTGCTGCACTGATGTGGGCTTGATTGCCAACAGCTGCGCACTGCGGTCATTATTGAAAAAACAGCGGTCATTATTGAAAAATAATGACCGCTGTCGGGGGGCTGTTGACCAATCACAAGCAAGCATTTCGGCGAATGTGAAAACGCCATGTAATAATAATCAATAATATTTTTGGGGGAAAGCAATACTTTTATTCCTCACCTTTCTAAAAGCTGTGGATGTATTATTATTATTATTTTTTAATTATTACTCTACATACAAATCTATAGCACCTTGGGGCGGAGCTGAGCGATCATGGAGTAGACGTGTTTCACATGAGCTCCCTTCTACCGTGCAGAATATACGTTTCTCCCCATTAGTCTTTATTTTATTTTTATTTGTTTTTTGTCTGCTTGCTAAGTTGTCGTGTTTCAAATACTGTCGTCGACTTTTTTTTTACTTTCTGCGATGTCGGTGGTGGAAACCAGATCCATGAGCGCCCCAACCAGCAAACCACCACCGGGCCTGGCCGCACCATCGCCCGGTGTCGGTGAGATAAGCGAAGCTGTGCTCTTGGTCATGACCAAGCTACATGCAGAGTCTGAGACACGCTTCGCTGAAGCACAAAAGAAAGTGCTGGCGGATTTTTGTGTCAACCTTCATCGAGAGATATCAGAAGAAATAAGGCTGGCGGTCGTCCCGCTGATAGACAAGATGGAGTCGCTGCACGCTGTCTCCTCGGCTAATGCTATCGAGCTAGCTGCGCTAACGACGGAGGTATCATTACAGGGCGAGAAGATGGTGGATCTCGAGTCCTCCCTGCTGGCTAGGCAGGCTGAAGTTACCAAACTACAGTCGGTAATTGAGGAAATACAGTCCCGGGAGAGACGCTACAACATCAGGATTGTTGGAGTACCGGAGGGCAGCGGTGAAGGCCGTCTCTCTGAGACCATGCCGGAATTGCTGCAAAAAATACTGGGAAATGACGTCCTCTCCTCCCCTCCTGTCTGTGAGTCGGCCTACAGAGCGGGCAGGTCCACTCCTGGTGTGAACAAAGAGCCGAGGCCCATCATCGTCAAGCTGAACAGGCTTCAGCAGAGGGAACTCATCATGCGGTCGGCTCGTGCCAGAAGGGGTAATCTGAGGCTTGGCGATCACAAAGTGGCCATTTTCGAAGACTTTACACCGGAGGTTCAAGCACAGAGAGGCGAATACAAAGTGGTCTTGTCCAGGCTATGGAAACTAGGCCTGAGGCCCACGCTATTCGCTCCCGCGAAATTATCTGTGTTGGATAAGGTCGATGGTCGGCGTTCATTTTGGTCGTTGGATAAAGCGAAGGAATATCTCGAGGGGATACCCGAGAATGTAGCTTGATAACTATATCGGGTGAGTGACGTGGCGATGTGGGCCTGAATACATTGTTAGGGCCGGCTATTCACAAACACTTGCTGTCATGCCCAGACATGCTAACTGCCCACTGCCCATCCAACTAGCGGGGCTTCCCAATGACTTCTGTTACTTGCTAAAGCTGACCTCATGGTCGTACTTGTGTATCGCCTCTTTGGAAGCTAACGAGCTAGCTGAACAATGTACATAATAGACTAACGTGCTATCCGGATTCATCACTAGCTTACGCGATAGCCGCGGGCTAGCTAGCGGGCTGCGTCTATCGTCTGCGCTGATACATTCGAGACCCGTTAATATTTACGCACTTTGGTTGTTGTTGCTGTTTAAGTGTCATCGGTTCGCACAATTCAACGGTGATCGGGTCCCTAACTAACTTCTTGTATGCTTTTATTTTTATATCCAGGCTGTTTTGAGCTTTGGGCTCCGGTAGGAGAAGATCGGTTGAATATATATATAAACAAGATATGATAACAGGTTGTGTCAGGTATTGTTTATTACCATCCCCGGGTTAATGAATGTGTTTAATTCTATTCTTACAAAGGTTATGTTGAGTTATTATATAATAATTACTATTTTTTCCATTACAGTTATCTCATGTTAGGGCCAAGGCTCACGGTGGTTTTCGACCGATATCTTTATTGAAACAATATATGATAACAGGTTGTGTCAGGTATTGCATTACCATCCCCGGGTTAATGAATGTGTTTAATTCTATTCTTACATAGGTTATGTTGAGTTATTATATAATAATGACTATTTTTTCCATTACAGTTATCTCATGTTAGGGCCAAAGCTCACGGTGGTTTTCGACCGATATCTTTATTGAAACAATATATGATAACAGGTTGTGTCAGGTATTGCATTACCATCCCCGGGTTAATGAATGTGTTTAATTCTATTCTTACATAGGTTATGTGGAGTTATTATATAATAATTACTATTTTTTCCATTATGGTTATCTCATGTTAGGGCCAAGGCTCAGGTGGTTTTCGACCGATATCTTTATGGGAATTTTATTTTTATTATTATTATTAATTGTGTTTATTGGACTAGTGGGGGTTTAATCAGGGGTTTATCTAGAGGGGGGTCGGAGTGGGGAGCGTCTTATCGAATCCATGACTCCAGTGGGAAATGATAGGAACATGACCATCCTTAGTGGATGGGGCATAGGGAGGGTATTGGAGAGTAGGTATAGGAGGACTTATAATAGGACGGGTGGGTTAGGGTTTAGAGTAGAAGGAGGGGGGGTTGTAACTGGGGTGGGATTTTTATGTGTTTTATGTACTGTTGTCTTATATGTGTGTAATTGTTCCTCCTCTGAACTCCTGGGATTGACCGTCTGGGCCCGCCTGGATCAGCGCCTCTGTATTCAGCCTGGCTGCACTGGTATGTTCTCTACGCATTTAGACAAACTCGACCATGGCTAAATTGAATATTTTAATTTGGAACGCAGGAGGTCTTAACGCCCCACACAAGCGTGCCAGTGTCCTTTGGTTATTGAAGAGAAGAAATATTGACATTGCTCTCCTTAGTGAGACGCATTTATTGGTGGGTGATGTGTCAAGGCTAGCAAATCGACAATATCACGTTATCTCCTCATCCTCAGCCGATGATAAGACGAAAGGAGTCGTCATAGTTACAAGACGTAACCTTGATATCAAAGTCCTGGATGTGTGGTCGGACACGGAGGGAAGGATTACTATAGCAAAAGTTGAGTTCTCTCATAGGAAGATGGCAATAATAGCATTGTATGCCCCTAACACATTTGATTCAGCGTTCTATAATACAATCACGAAGAATATGTTGGAACTTACTGGATACGCTCTCATTGTGGGTGGCGATTTTAATGCGTGCTGGGATGTTTGATTGATTGATTGATTGAAAACTTTATTAACAGATTGCAGAATGGGTACAATACAGTACAGCTCAATACACACAATTGTTAAGGGGATGCAGACCAGAGAAAGACTTTCGTCTTGTTTACATCAGGGTCCCCCATTTTCAATTCATCAGGACATATATGACATACAGATAGTCAGTACTGCTACATCTATACATTTATGACATACCAGATTTGCAAATACAGTACTGTTTGTGATACAGAAGGAGTCAGGAAAAGGGAGTATATACATTTGACGTAGAAACTGTACATTGGAGGAGGTTGGGTGGGGGGGGGTTGGGTACACTGGGATATTGACAACCATACTGGGTAATCTACATTGGAGGTGGTTGGGGGGGGGGGGGGGGGGGCACACTGTATATACAAGCAAAACTGTACATTGAGGGGGGGGGGGGGGGGAGACACTGTACAAACAAACAAAATTGTACATTGGACTATTGACAAAACCATACTAGGTAAATGACTGTACATTGGAGGGGGTTGGGTTAGGATATGTACAGGGGCCAGTGTTGAATTGCAGTCTCCCGTAGGTGTCCCTTGAGAGAGGTTTTGAAAGTGGGTAGTGATCCACATTCCTTTACAGCTTTGGGTAGGGCGTTCCACATTGATGTGGCATAATTGCGAAACGTGTTTAGTCCCTTATTTGAGCCGAATCTGGGTTTAACATGATTTGTGGAGCTCCCTCTGGTGTTGTGATCGTGGTATTCACTGACCTTTGGGAAGTATTTTGACATGTACATGGATACCTTGGTCGTGTAGTGTATCTTGTAGACCAGGCCCATTGCAAGTTGCTGTACTCTGTCGTCTACTCTAAGCCATCCTAGGTTGTCAAAGTGGGCAGGGGTGAGGTGGGTTCTAGGAGTAAGGTCAAGCAGTAGTCTGACCAGTTTGTTTTGAGATGTTTGTAATTTTGTTTTTAGCGCCTTTGAGGTGCTTTGGTACCATGAGGTGCAAGCATAGTCGTAGTACCCCTGAATGAGTGCTCCTGCCAGAGTGGAGATGGATAGGTCCGGATCCTCTGAAACAAGCGACCAAAAACGGTCCTCTAAGGCCCTCAGGATGTGGGCCCAGGACACTGGGCTCGCAGACCTATGGCGCTTATCCAATCCCACCCTCAAGGATTACTCTCACCTGTCTGCCAGACACAAAACCTTCTCTCGAATAGACTATGCATTCGCATCCCCTAATTTGTTTGATAGTTTCAACGTCTCATTGGTTCCCCTGGCTCTCTCGGACCACAAGGGGATTTTCCTTGTGGCAACCTTTGGCAGGCTCTCCACGAGAGCTCCCAGGTGGCGTTTTAACTCAACCTTATTAACACTTTGACTGCCGGGAAACGCTGTACAGCGTCATTCCCGGCCATGCTCAAGTTGCTGTACAGCGTCCTTATATCAATATTTCAAAAATCTGCGATCGGATTCATATTTCCCCTCCGCTGGCCTGAGATCCACCAGGAGGACCCACTGAGCTCTCTGGCGGTTCAGGAGCGCCATCTGGTGGCCGATCGGCGCAATCGCCAAACAGGAAGTGCTATGGAGATTGTGCTGGTCGGCCATATTACTTCCGGGCACTCTGTTTGGCTCCCGGGACTCGATCTCGACACAATACATAGCGATCGATTGCCAATAACTCGATAAACAACATGATTTGGACATATATACTATTATACAAGCTGGAAATGGACCCGATATTTCTACATACCATAATAGGTAAATGACTGTTCCACGCTCATCGCCCAACGGCGCGAGGAGGATACGGTAAGATTCAGCGTTATTTTTGATCATATTCTATATAAACTGTTATGATGAACATATCACCCACACTAGATGAATGATATAACGCTGCCCACGAAATTATAAACGATCCCCCGCCCATCCGGTCATCATCAGATCATACGTAGATCATTCTAGAAGTACGTCCAATTGAAATTTTTTATATCGCCCCGATTGCCATCAAACTGTATTTCATCATCAATATAATGCATTTGGGGCTATATATCACGTTCTGGAGAAAGCTGCAGAAAGAGATGAAAACATACTTATACATTAGACCATACTTTACTATGAATATGTGAATGAAAAAGTTTAACGTTGCTACACAATGAACAATACATATAGGACTTTGAATGGGCCCTAATAATGGCAATGTAGCAATAGAATTTAAAAAGTTATAGCCCTGCAAAGAAGGGGAATTTCTCCATAGACAAATAGCGCTGGCAATCCACAGTCATTTTCCGGATTTCTGGCCGGCACCCATAGTGTTAAAGAACGATGATTTCTGGGCGGTTAGGTGGTCGAGCGGAGATTGCGTTCGTCACCAGCCCCGGAGCTGTGAGCTTGGTTCGCCTGTTCGAATCCAGCTCACAGCTCCGGGGTTGTCACCAGCTTGGCTGGCCGTCTGCACTGATACAATTGGCTGTATCAGAGGGTGGGAGAAGCTGGCGGGGTGGGTCCGGGTCGTTGTAAACAGCGACTCCTACAGTTCGGTCGGGGCGCCTGCTAAGCGCGGATTGGACGTGAGGGGGATATCAATGAGAATCCGCGCTGCCAGGTGAAAAGAAGCGGTGATTGGCTGGACGTGTGTCGGAGGAAGCACGTGGTAGCCTCCACTCTCCCAAATGATCTGACTGTGGGGGGTAAAGCGCAGCGACCAGGAAGGGACTGGGAATTGGCATACGACTAACATTGGGATGGGAGAAAATCGGAGGAAAAATGGAGGGGGAAAAAAGAAAAAAAAAAAAAAAAAAAAAAAACGATGATTTCTGCTCTGAGTTCAGGAGTAAACTAGCTGAATTCTTGCAGATCAATGTTGGCACGGTCGATGACCCCAGGGTCCTATGGAACGCATTGAAAGGATTTATCAGGGGTCATGTCACACTTTTCGCCTCCAACTTACGTAAATCCCGGTAAAAAAAACTAGAAGGACTGGAAACATTATATGCTGATCTATACGCATCTTTGCAAACTAACTATAGTGAACGACTAAACACACAACGTAAGATAGTCAAGAAGGAAATAAACTCCATACTTAAACAACAGTCTGAGTTCTTGATACATAGGACAAGGCAAAATTACTACTTTCACGGCTCCAGGCCTAGCCATCTATTGGCAAAGAAAATACGCTTGAATGATCATTTCTCGGATATCCCCTCGATCAAGACGCGACAGGGTACAATCACTACTGATTCGAAAAAGATCAACGACACTTTTAAAGAGTTTTACTCACAGTTATATAGCTCAGAGGTTAATCTCGACGACTCTAAATTTGAATCGTTCATTGGCGGGCTTGAGATACCCCACATTTCTGAGGAAGAGGCTAAGGAACTGGGGAAACCGATCACCCTTAATGAACTAAGGGAGACGATTGCTGAAATGCAGAGGGGTAAGGCACCAGGCTGGGATGGTATTCCACCCGAGGTGTATTTAGCTTTCTGGGACCAACTGGGTCCATTGATGCTCGATATGATCAATTATGCTATCGAACAAGGGGAGTTCTCAAGAGATGTCAACATGGCGCTGATTTCTTTACTTCTTAAGAAGGACAAAGATCCCAATGATTGTGGTAGCTATAGGCCCTTGAGTCTTCTCGGGGCCGATTTAAAAGTGTTTGCCAAGGTGCTGGCCCGTCGCCTGCAGAGATTTATGACGGTATTGGTACACTGCGATCAAACCGGTTTTATCCCGGGGCGCCTGGCTGCAGATAATCTTAGGAGGCTGTTGCATGTAGTCGATAACAGTAAAGACAATACAGCTCCGTCCACTGTTCTGTCGTTGGATGCCATGAAGGCGTTTGACAGACTAGAATGGTCATACCTGTGGAAGGTACTTGAGGTCATGGGTCATGGAAAGAATTTTATTCATATGATTAAAGTCCTGTATGCCTCGCCGTCGGCAATGATACTGACAGGCAAAAACTGTTCCACACTTTTCCCAGTCTCCAGATCTTCTAGACAGGGTTGTCCTCTGAGCCCGGGACTATTCGCGCTTTCCCTCGAACCATTGGCCCAATTTATTAGGCAATCAGAGGACATCGTCCCCATAATGATCAATAATACACCACACAAAATTGCTCTCTATGCGGATGACCTACTGATTTTTATGGATGACCCTTCCCGGTCGGCCACAAAATTATTGGAAATAATCGACGACTTTGGTAAATTGTCAGGCTTTAAGATTAACTGGAACAAATCAGCCTGCCTACCTCTTAATGAGCTGGCCAAGGCGGTGCGACTACCAGCTGATATCCCCATAGTGGAACATTTTAAATACTTAGGTATAGAGATATTCCCCACGCTGAGTCAAACTACTAAGTACAACTTCACGGGTACTTATGATAAAATACGCCAGGATCTAGACAGATGGTCGTCCCTTCCTAACTCCCTACAAGCCCGAGCTTCCATAATCAAAATGAACGTTCTGCCTAGGATACATTTTGTTAGCTCAATGCTCCCCCTGCCCCCTCCAATAGACCACTGGCGCAAGGTACAATCGATGGTATCTAAGTTTATCTGGAATAACAAACGCCCGAGAATCAAAAGAGCTACTACTCAACGTAGGAAACAAGATGGGGGCCTCGCAATCCCTGATTTTAAGCTTTATTTCTGGTCCTTCTCACTGAGACCTCTGATGTGCTGGCTAGACCCTGTAGATGCTGTATCTTGGCGCTCCTTAGAAGCGGCGGCGGTCTCACCGCTAAGATTGCAGGATGTGGTGTACTCCACTGTCTCTATTTCGAAATGCCGGCTGAGGTATGGACCGATCATAACTCACGTGATCCAAACGTGGCGTAATGTACAGAGGTCGTGTGGGGTTAAATGCCCATGGCACCTGGACTCTCCAATTTTTAATAACCAGCAATTACTTGTTGGGCACAAGCCGGTTAATATTCCTCAATGGCAAAGGAGGGGGGTGCATACTCTGGAGGATATTTATGATAAGAACGGCCTCTGTGCGTTTCAGGACTTAAGAGAATTTTATGATCTTCCCGGCGAGTCCTTTTTTCTTTATCTTCAACTAAGGTCAGCACTGAGGGCGCATGGCGTGCCGTGGGCTCAAGCTTTGCACCCACACCCCTTCCTCAGGCTCATAGTGGACAGGATGACCTCCAGAGGGTTTGTCTCAGACTTTTATACACTCTTAATTCAATCCACGTATAAAAATCTATCATTGGATACAATCTGGCGTGTGGATATCCCGGAGTTGGACCCCGAGTTTGACTGGGATGATGTTTGGGCAAATGTGGCATTGTCTTCCCGCAATCCCAATCACCAGCAAATTAATTTTAATTATATTCATAGGACCTATCTTACACCTAGGAAGCTATTTGCTATGGGACTGATAACCGACTCTCGGTGCACTTTGTGCTCTCAAAAGGCCACTGGCACTTATATGCATATGTATTGGGATTGCCCACCAGTGGCCCGCTTCTGGAGGTCAATAACGGACAAACTTTCAGATCTGTGTGGCTTAACTATCCCATTCACAGCTGTTAAGCTACTCCTGAACGATATAACGACACTACCTGCGTCCGTTCAACTAAAAAGGGTTGTCCTAGCGGGTGTCACAGCAGCGAAGAAGCTAATAGCAATGAGATGGAAGGAGCCTGAGAAGCTTACAGTGATTAACTGGTCCCTAACACTATTGGATGTGATTTATCTGGAGATATCCACGGCGCGGGTGATTGGGGTGGGGCAGGCAGGTTTGACCTGTGGTTTGCAGCAGCCGAAAAGGTCAGGACCGCCGTGTGCGGCTGAGCGGGGTTGAGGTGCGTGTTCGGGTGAGTCCGTCGGTCTTGTCTGTCTTGTCTTTGGTCTTGTCCTCTTGAGTTTAGCTGGGGATTTTATGGGGGGGCAGCTATTTAACTATTTCTTCACTGTTTGGCCACTTTTACACGGTCTCTGTGAGTTTATGGAACACCCCTACAGGTTTTTGTTTTTTCATGAAGGTTCATTGCTGTTTTCGGGTCGTGTTCTCAAAAAAATTTCCTTGTGGTGGATTGGAGATGTACGTTTTATTAATATAGGGTCACACGGCCGGGAATCGGGGCTGAACACTGGGAAAGACCATTTATTGGATAGTACCCCTTGGAATAAAAATTTAGAAGGTTGAACTCTGTTTTCTTTTCTCTTTGTCTGTATAAATTGTTAGTCTGTATTATTATTGTTTTTGTTATTTTCTTGTGAAGTTCTATGTATTGTGATTGTGGTTAATGTGTTGTCTTGTTTCATGTGAATAATAATAAAAAAAAAATTGATAAAAAAAAAAAAATCTATAGCACCTTTTAACTCATCAATAAACAAATGCAGTTGAATCTTGCTTCTTCACAGTAACATCCTCTTACGACAGGAGAAATGCAGTCTACATTTTCACGACCACTTAGAATAGTGAATCTCCGCATAAAGCTATAAATATATATATGCATGCCGCACCTTATGTGAATACTGTATACTTCATCAGATCATATATTTAGCATTTTAGATTATATATTAGATTAGATTTAGATTATTGGACTATTAGATTATATATTGCATATATTTAGCATTTAGTTATTTCTTTCAGATTATATATTAGATTAGATTTAGATTATTATTGGATTATTAGATTATATATTGTAACAATTTATTGTAGGGCAAATATGACAATAACTGAGAGGGCATACATACCCTCATCTCGCACCTTGTTGCCCATATGCACATGTCCAGAGTTAAGATATTGATTTGTTATATTGTTTACACTGCTTTTTTACTACCTGTACCTCCCCTCCCCCTGCTGCTATGATGCCTGAATTTCCCCAAGGGGATCAATAAAGGAATATCTTATCTTATCTTATAAGTCCAACTAAACACATCAATCTAATACTATGATAAATTACTGAGGAGAGGGCTTGGCTGGGCATTGCTGGTCCGATCTCTCCCGGCGACCCTCCTGAGCTTGGCCATGCTCCCCTGGGATGGACTGGTCTCCTGTGCTCCACTGCTGGGTGGCTGTGGTCCTCTTAATACTACAAGAAATCCAACACAGGCCCATGAGTTCCACTCCATTTCTCCAACAAAGCATGTTATATATTTAGCACGAATAAATGACGAATAGGGATGTCCCGATCACGTTTTTTTGCTCCCGATCCGATCCCGATCATGTGATTTTGAGTATCTACCAATACCGATCTTTCCCGATCCGACAAAAAAAAAATTATAATAATTTAATCCCAATTTCTCACATTACATTCACCCTGAATGTTGACGTTATCCAGGTGAAAAGTTAACTTCATTCAAGCGAGGCATTGCAATCCTTGACATAAATCATTTGATGTATAATTAAATCAAAGGAAATGCGTTTGGGTCTGAGAGTGTGGCTGGTCTGCCGTTCTGCAGCTGGATACTATTGGTTTGTTTTGGCAAAATTCTTCTGCTCTGTGTGACAATAAATAAATGAATGATGATATGCAATTTAAAACCAAAACTAAGGCCTCAGTATGAGTTTAAGACGTGAACATGGTCATGTTTGTTAAAAAAAAATAAAAAATAAAAAATGTTGCCGATCCCGATCTTCGGAAAATCACGTGATCGGATCGGGACATCCCTAATGACGAAGAAGGTAAAGTAACACAATAGTTCATTTCAGACCTGACAATGTCTTTCTTTTGTTGTTGTGAGGAATGTTTTTCTCCATTTGTCTTTGTGGTATCCCAGGGTTGGACTTCGTTAAGCGGCGTGACAGACCTGTGTTGGTGTCACCTGCATGATCGAGTCCCCGGAGGCTCCTCCTAGTGGCCTGGAGTGGTAATAACACATTAACCCTTTCACTACCACACTACAGAAGGTTAACCCTTTCACTACCACACTACAGAAGGTTAACCTTTCACTGCCACACTACAGACGGTTAACCTTTCACTACCACACTACAGACGGTTAACCTTTCACTGCCACACGACAAAGGGTTAACCCTTTCACTACCACACTACAGAAGGTTAACCTTTCACTACCACACTACAGAAAGTTAACCTTCTGTAGTGTGGTAGTGAAAGGGTTAACCCTTTGTCGTGTGGCAGTGAAAGGTTAACCGTGTGTAGTGTGGTAGTGAAAGGTTAACCTTCTGTAGTGTGGTAGTGAAAGGTTAACCTTCTGTAGTGTGGTAGTGAAAGGTTAACCTTCTGTAGTGTGGTAGTGAAAGGTTAACCTTCTGTAGTGTGGTAGTGAAATGTTAACCTTCTGTAGTGTGGTAGTGAAAGGTTAACCTTCTGTAGTGTGGTAGTGAAAGGTTAACCTTCTGTAGTGTGGTAGTGAAAGGGTTAACCTTCTGTAGTGTGGTAGTGAAAGGTTAACCTTCTGTAGTGTGGTAGTGAAAGGGTTAACCTTCTGTAGTGTGATAGTGAAAGGTTAACCTTCTGTAGTGTGGTAGTGAAAGGTTAAAGGATAACTCCACTATTTTGGGAAATTAGCTAATTTAACATCTTCCCTGGAGTTAGACAAGAAGATGCATACCTTTTTTGTCTCTGTGCGTGCATTTTAGCTTTGGGAATAGATGCTCCGTTAGCATAGCTTAGCTTCATCACTGGAAGTGAGGCAGGACAGTAGCCTTACAGTGCCTTACAGTGTATTGCAAGGTCTGACATTGACCAAACTTGATATGCATGACCTTGGTGGGCTCTAGGTCAACTCCTGAAAAGGGGGTCAATGTCAGACTTTGCAATCAAAAGTTAGGGGGCTAATAACCCTTGCCATAATTTCAGTGCGCCCCTAACTTTTGATTGCAAGGTCTGACATTGACCCCCTTTTCAGGAGTTGACCTAGAGCCCACCAATGTCATACATATAAAGTTTGGTCAATGTCAGACCTTGCAATACACTGTAAGGCACTGTAAGGCTACTGTCCTGCCTCACTTCCAGTGATGAAGCTAAGCTATGCTAACGGAGCATCTATTCCCAAAGCTAAAATGCACGCACAGAGACAAAAAAGGTATGCATCTTCTTGTCTAACTCCAGGGAAGATGTTAAATAAGCTAATTTCCCAAAATAGTGGAGTTATCCTTTAACCTTCTGTAGTGTGGTAGTGAAAGGTTACAGTTCAGTCAATATTTGGGATCATGCACCACTCTCTTCTAAGACTACAGTGGCTCAGGAGGTAGAGCAGTCAACTGGTATTCTGAAGGTTCTTGGTTTGAACCCGGAAATGTGTTGAAGTGTCCTTGAGCAAGACACACACACACCCCTAACTTCTCCCGCTGGGCAGGTTGGCACCTTGCATGGTTGCATCCAACATCAGCGTGTGAATGTGTGAGTGAACGGGTGAATGTCTGAGGAAGGCGGGCAGTATCTCCAACACCTCTCATCCCAACCAACCAAAGACTGTTTCCCCTCCCCCCTCAAGGGAGACGCTATAATGAATCTTAGTTCCAGAACCAGCAGAACCTCAGCTGTCCTTTCACTGAACTCTGGGTCACGGTGACAGCATGTATTCATACTTGTACGACTGTATATAATAATACTGGATATACATTAGCTTAGCATATTTACTCTGTAGCTTTCATCTAGCTTTCATGTCATATATACTCAACAACACATTCACATGTTACACGGTATACTGCTCCTTTGCACTTTGTTAGATGCCAGTTTGTTCTACACTGTACTTGTACTTGTGGAATGACATTATATTTAATCTAATCCAATAAATTGTAAAGCGCTTCGGATAAAAGTGATATATATAAATGCATTCCATTTAACACATTCCCGGCCAACCACGGACATGTCTGTGTTTCGGATCCAACGGTTGAGGGCCAACCACGGACATGTCCGTGGCAAGGTTGTTTTGGCTTTTATTCCATTTTAATAACCTACTCAATGTCACCGAGCGGCACTGCAGAATTACCCTACTCTTGGAATTCGGAAAAGTGCATTACCGGCCAGATCCTCGTAGGGGCGCTGTCTCGATAATGCAGTGTTCCCTGTGGCAGAACGGATGAAGTTTTTTTTCATCATGCAGTGAATTTTCCTGCTAGCCTGAAGCTATGCCTGTAGCATGTAGCTTGGAATACTTTTTGCGACGCCGAATTCAGTATGCAGTAAAGGAATATATCATCAGCCAATGGACATATGGATCTACCAGATGGCGATCGATAACTGGGAAATCCTTTTTGCAGTCCAACCGGTCACAGGTAAGAGCTATTTGACGTCAATTACAGCTTGGTCGGGCCTTGCTTTGATAGCCATCCACCCGGTCAGCGAATTAGGCTACTGAGGCTAATGCCGTTATTGGTAATCAATAATCAGAAACGACATCCCCCCCCCTTTCATGCAGTCATGGTGGACCATGATACCGATCAAATGCATTTAGATTTTTATCTCTAGCTGGTCTATGGTCGAAACGCCATTCGATTTAACGTTATTAGCTTAGCGCCTTGTAACTCGCCTTCCAGGAAATACCCCAGAACATTTAGCTATATAGTTCATATTCACGACGCTATAAAATGGGAACGTATTGATGAAAAAAAAATTGTATAAGGCATATTGAAGGTAGAGCTGCCGCGGTATTGATGTTTTCCTTACCGCACAAATTTGCGAAATATTTCCTACCGCTGCGGTTATTACTGCACACACACAAAAAAAAAAAAAAAAAAAAAAAGTTTGAATGCATTTTTTTTTGTAGTCTACTCTTTATAGCATATAGCCTGCCTCTAGTCTAAATGTCTATCTTTAGAGGATGACTTTGCAGCATGAATATTGTTTGGGATTCGGCAAGCACGCATTCGTTATTAAAAGTGAAACACGGATTCGAAGTCTCCCCTCTGTGTCGCGGGCAGTGTTGGGACTAACGCGTTACAAAGTAACGCGTTACAGAAACGAAGTTACTTTTTGCCGCAACTAGTACTCTAACGCATTACTTTTGAAATTCAGTAACGCTACTTACGTTACTGAATGGTTTGTTAGTTCGTTACTGCGTTCTTTTTATGTAGATTCATAGCGAGCGTCCTTATTTCGCCTGCGTTTGTTTTGTTTACTGTAGACTGAAAGGCGCTATATAAAACGAAGTATTATTATTATTATTATTTCTTTCCGTAGCCTCATTCTGGTTTTCGCACTTCTGATTGGCCACTGACGTTCTGAAAGAAATAGACGCTCTCTACAGTAAACAACAAGAGGACGCTCGCTATGAATCTACATAATAAGAACGCAGTAATAATAACGAACTAACAAACCATTTAGCAACTACTTGGAGAGATAATTAATATACAACATGGAAACGAGATAAAGAACATGTTTGAAGGGCTGCTGGAGTCAACTGGACTAACGTTACATCTCGACCACCGCAGACTGGTGACGGTGAGTGCAATGTGTTCACTGAAACTCAAGATCAACGGATTTTGACTGTACGAAATCTGCCAGGGAATCTCATAATACTAATCAAACAATATAAATATAGTCCTTTCATGCACAATTGATATCCTAACTATTCTAACGTTGCAATGCTTTGATTGATATCTTAAACAACGCTGCAAGATGGTTATGAATGAATTAATGAATGGATGAATGAATGAATGAATGAAAACTTTATTTAACAGATTGCAGAATGGGTACAATACAGTACGGCTCAATACATACAATTGTTAAGGGGATGCAGACCTGAGAAAGACGTTTGTCTTGTTTCCATCAGGGTCCCCCATTTTCAATTCATATAGACATTTATGACATACACAACATACATGACATTTATGGCATAGGGACATATAGGTATTTAGTACTGATACATTTGTGACATAAGCGGTATTCAAATATACAGTACTGTTACCCCTAGATCCTGACAGAGTATATACATATGATGGGGAGGGGACTGTACATTAGGAGGGGGTGGGTGGGTGGGAGAGAAATATACATACAGCGGGGAGGGAATATATAATGAAACGCTCTAGACCACATTGCTTAGCAGAGTTCGGTGATGTGAATGGAAACTGTCAAGTTGATCAACCGATTTTGAGTATATGGGGCATGGGACTTGAGCAATTTTTTTTTTTTTTTTTTTTTTTTTAAATAACTAAATAGTTACTTTTCACAGTAACTCATTACTTTTGGGTGTAAGTAACTAGTACAGTAACGAAGTTACTTTGAAATGAAGTAACTAGTAAAGTAACTGAGTTACTATTTTTCAGTAACTAGCACAACACTGGTCGCAGGCAGGGGTGGTAGCGGCGCGCCCGCCGGTTACCCCCCCCGACCCTTTCTTCGTCTTCTTCTTCTTCTTCTTCTTCTTCTTCTTCTTCTTCTTCTTCTTCTTCTTCTTCTTCTTCTTCTTCTTCTTCTTCTTATTATTATTATTATTATAACGTTTTTACTACTTATGATTACAAAGGCATTCGTTTTGTGGCATTAACGTTATATAGTTACACGTTCAATAACATCAGCGTATTTACCGGACCATAGCAAGGCAAGCGTTACTCAATTCATATCTCAGTTCCTTTCTTTGCTCAGAGCGTGCCGAGTTGTACCCATTCTGCGGTCTGTTAATAAAGTTTTCAATCAGACAAGTGTATAGAACGAAGGGCTTTTATTATAACATTTCGTTGCAGTAAAATCATTATGCCTCGTTCCCTGAGGAGCGACGGTAATCCACTCCGGTCTCCGGTGGGAGCTAACGTATTAGCCGTGTTGTGACTGTGAGCTCTGATCAATGGCTGACATTCAGGAAGTAAAAGCACTGCAAGACGCTCCAACGTGTGACGCGTATCTCTTCTGACCAATCAGTGGTCTGCAGTGTTTCATGTGACTTTTCTGGTACCCAATAGGGTCGCTTGGAACCTCGACAGAGAAGTAGGGTATATCTGCAGAGCCGCAAGCCCAACGAGAGCAGGGTACTTTATTATTATTATAAAAAACAGCGGTGATGCGGTATTCAGCCCAACTCTGCGGTGGGCATGATGTAACAGCGATACCGCGGTAATACCGATACCGCGGCAGCTCTAATTGAAGGGACGGTTTATAGTGTCAATTGACAATGAGAATGGACAGATAGCAATACTATAAAGTATAGATTTAGCTCTACAAACAGCCTCACGCACAATGAAAGTTTGTTTTGATTTGCTGGCCGTATAGAGTGGGATTAGACGGATCCAAATGGCCCCGAATGTGTTAAAGGAACACGCCAACTTTTTGGGAAATTAGCTTATTTGCCATCTTCCCTGGAGTTAGACAAGCAGATACCCTTTTCTTCTCTGTGCATGCATTAGGCTTAGGGAACAGCTGCACCGTTTTTTTTATTTGTAGACATTTTAGTTTTCTAAGCAGATATATACTCTGAACTATTTTTTTGCCGAACCACTTGATTGATTGATTGAAAACTTTATTAACAGATTGCAGAATGGGTACAATACAGTACAGCTCAATACATACAATTGTTAAGGGGATGCAGACCAGAGAAAGACTTTTGTCTTGTTTACATCAGGGTCCCCCATTTTCAATTCATCAGGGAATTGGCCGCAGTTTTTTTTCGTCACCTCAAAAGCCCCAAATCAGAAAGATTAAAATGGGTGGCATTCACATTCAACAATCTATATCGGGGGATCTAATGCCATGATTTGGAACAGGAGTTGATTTATTAGCATTGGTTAACCCTTTGTCGTGTGGCAGTGAAAGAGTTAACCGTCTGTATTGCCGCAGTGAAAGGGTTAACCATTTGGTAGAGTGGTAGTGAAAGGGATAATGCCACTCACTCGTCCCAGTGGGGCATCCTCTTGCAGTGGGCTGCTTCTACTGCATGGAGGTACCAAGTGCCTTGATCGCTTCCAAGCTGTAAATGATCCAACAGCAAAGATTATCATTACTTTCAAAGGGAAAGTATAATTTTTCTCTCCTTTTCTTTCACACAAATTGGTAAGCCTTACCCTTTAAACGAAATGTATCAACTGAGAATCCAAAAAAAGGCCACAAGTAATAGTCTAAACGTATAATATAGGATATTAAGATAGTATACACACCTTTGGGGGAGTGCGTGTGCACTGAGGGGGGTGTTGTTTTACTAAGACCACTGAAAACAGGTTTTACATCCTTCTGCCTGTGCTTGGGTATGGTGCTCCTAGAAAGTGACAATAAATCAATGATCATTAAATGCAAGGAAAATATACTAATTCTAATACTCCTGATAAAATCAATAGAGCAGATGTTTGTTTACCTAAACCCTTAGGAATGGAGGCTGTTCAGGAGAAATGTATCCAAATTCTAGGCCATAAGTTATAAAAACTGGCAATATTGAATAAGGTATTCAGTGTATACAGTATATAGGAATTGCTATATATCTTAGGCAGTTAGCCTCGCTGGTATGCGCGCCATTAGCGTTAGCCATGCTTCTAGGCCTCTTTGCTTTTGGAAAGAATGATTTAAAAAAAAGAATATATATATATATATATATATATATATATAATATTATTTTTTGTGTGCATTCGACTGAGAGGTTGGCAGTCGACTGCGGCTCCTTGCGATGGATTAGTCGACTATTCGACTAGTCGAGGTCAGCCCTAGTGCATGGTCAATGTGAAACGTTCTTGTTTACTTGTTGGGACAACTGCCCCATTCAAGCACATGTGTGAACATGTGTAAACTGTCCAGTCCTCTCCCCACCTACTCACATGTGGCTTGCTCGCTCCTCATTCTTCCCTACAATGGAAACACAGAAAAACAAGCATGCGATTTGCATGGAACTCAACTTATCGAAAAACACCATTGATTGTTTGTTACGGGGTCTCTGCACTATTTTACATCAGACATAAGCACTGCATTGTTCTCTCGTGTGTCTGTCGTTATTGTTTGGCTGAGGTTGATGAAGTAGCCGCGGCTCCGAGCGCTGTGAGGGGAATTGTTTGGGCCGGCGTGGCTCACATTCACCGACAGTGTATAAGACATTCCAGCCCGTGTGTGAAGCAGTGACGGACAAAGACCAGTGTTTTCCTCCATAGTCCTGCACATAGAGAATATCAGCCACGCGCCTCGCACTGCCCACTTGGCTGGATTGTACATGCTGTACTTTTTCTCCGTGAATAAGCTTCCGATTGTGTGGGTGGTGGGCACGGTGGTGGGGCAACAGTGCAGCTTTCAGGAGCAGGAAGAATGTAAATAGTCCAGAGAATCCAGCTTGTATTGTGTCGACTGTATCGTCTAAGCATCTTTCTTGAGCCTCCGGGAGCTATATAGGCCTACAGTATATATATATATATATAAATATATGTTGTTTTTTTATTTAATTTAATTTATAACTTGTATTTTGCTTGACAATTCCATTTGACTGCAATAGAGATTATTGGGATGAGGTGAACAGACTGAAAACATTATCTTATCTTCGATTAAACAGATGATGTATATACATTTTATTACAGATGTTAACAAATCTTTTGGGGACATTATTTGCAGTTGAAAAAAGGTAATAAATCGCAATATATCGCAATATGGTGATATTACAATATCGTGACTCTATCGTGATAATATGGTGATATTGCAATATAGTGTTGTCAAAAATATCGATTTTTCGATACATATCGATTCTGAATATTTAAAACAGTTTCAATACTCATTTCCCGCAATAACGATAATTTCTGCACTATACCAGCTGGCGTTCTCTCCTACAGCAAGTTGTTGACCCCCCCCCCCCCCCCCTATCTTGTCAACACAAATCTCATTCGCTCCAAGTGCCGAGCCTCGACAGCTCCTTTCAACATCACTGAAGCATTAACCCTTTCACTGCCACACGACAGCCGGTTAACCCTTTCACTGTGACAATACAGAAGGTTAGCCCTTTACTATCACACAACCGACGGCGATGCTCCATCATTAGCATCATTAGCTCCGCGGTGCTAATGATGGAGCATCGCCGTCGGTTGTGTGATAGTAAAGGGTTAACCTTCTGTCGTGTGGCAGTGAAAGGGTTAAACAAAATGGCCCAGTAAGCGATTAACTTTAGTTTAATACATGAGGCGTTGTCTAACGGTATCTACCTGGCTATCGACTGATAGCTCATTATATCAACGGCTGATAACATCATTGGCGTTCGTTGTTGCAGGCCTGCAGCTGTTGGCTAGCGTTGGCTAGCTAGCTATTGTTCTTCCATTGGCTTAGCTACCTAGCTACTAGCTAGCTAATACTGGCTGGCTGGCTACCTTTTAATTCGCAATGGAATGGCTAGCTGACTGTTAGTATCTGTTTGTTGGAGAGGGTTGATGATGTGTCCGTCTCTTGCCAAATCTGTGCCAGTTTTAATGAAAACATTTTGATGGATCAATGTAGCCTTTATCAAAACCTTTAAATAGTGACTTCTACTGCAGCACCCTATAGAAAATATGTTTTATTCAGTTGTTACAGAAACTCCTAGTAGTAGTGTCTAGTGTGGCAGTGAAAGGGTTAAGGAGTATTCTTGAGTATAGCTGCTCTGATGCTCGTGTTGCTGCTCCCTCACCGGCCTGGGGCTGCTCCTGTCTACCACCACACTGTTACCTGGACGTGCAATACTGTCACTCTGTCACTTGTGCCTTGTTTTTCTACTCTTTTAAGATTCTTTATTTTAGCATTAAACCTTTTCACAAGCTCCCCCTTGTGGCCATATGGGGAATAACACCGGTGTTCTTGTTTTCTCTTTTCCCCTCGATGCCTACTAAAGATATGAGACTTGAATTCCCTTGAAAAGATGTTACATTGTTGTTATTATAGGCCTACATAATATAATAAAATGAAGAGATATAAGAGGTTGGAAAGCAAGTGAAATTATTTACACACTGACATATCTACAGGACATGTGAAGGGTAAATGGAGGATATTAAGTTGGTTGAATGTTGGTATTGATTTGAAACAGGAAATGTACTCAAATTAATTGTACTTTCTATGAATATAAGCCAACTTAACTATTGTGCCTGAGCTGCTGAATGACATGTTTAATTCACACCACCACCCACTAGGTGGCAGCACATACTTCACTGTGCACAGTGGCCACATGTAATAACTATAAAACGGGACACACCAACAACTTCTTGGGGTGCTCTCCTATCTGTTGTCCTCTTGTCAGCTTCATGTGGATTTATTCTAAGGTTGAGGAGAGAGAGAGAGGGGGGGGGGGGGAGAGAGAGAGCGAGAGAGGGGGGGGGGAGAGACAGAGAGAGAGAGAGAGAGAGAGAGGGAGGGGGGATAGAGAGGGAGAGAGAGCACGAGAGAGAGAGCACAAGAGAGAGAGGGAGAGAGAGAGCATGATCATATATATATATATATACACAGACGTGAAGTTGTATTATGCAGTTTGAATAAGTAAGGGATAATGTATAGCTACGAGGTCATTGTCGCAAAATAATTGACCGACACAGAGTTTAGAACACAGAGGCGCCTCGCGACAATGACCGAGTATAGCTATACATTATCCCGCTTATTACATGGCTAACTTACTAACAATATACCTAATTCATTTTACACCATCGACAAGACGAGATCAAATGCAGACGCAGTTGTTCTGTGGCTCTGTCAGCCCAAATAAAGTGATTATTATTATCGCCGGCAGCCGGAAGGTGTGTCTGATTGCACTGAAACAGTGTGTGTCAGTGGGCTTGATTGCTCCAGCTGCGAAAAACAATAATCACCGGTGGTTATCGAAAAATAATTCACCGCTGTCAGGGGCTATTGAATCACAATCAAGCATTTCGGCGAATGTTAAAACGCCATGTAATAATGTAAAGTAATCAAGAGTTAAATTCCCACCAATTCATACCCAGAGACCCACAATGCCATCAATACACAGATGCAACCAAACACTGCAGTGAAGTTCACATATTTCTTTAAGAAATTATACAATGATGCTCTGAGGCATTAGACGAGCAGCAGATGAGTGTATAAACCAAGACAACAAGACTTAAATCAAACGTGGCCGTTAACACATCTTGCGCCAAAAACGAGTTTACTAGTTTTTATGATCGTTATTTCCTTTATTCGCTATTGGCATTCATAATTCATCCAGGAAGCCTCCGGGAGCCAGATGGACCCTGTCTGATATTTCAACGCCTCAATACCGCCGCCTGGTGGATTTCGGGCGAGTTGCACTCCACTTTAAACCGGATGTGGCGCTCTGTGCATCGGGGAAAATCCTCCAGCAGAGATATCTTGTAACGTGGATCAAGATACACACTCGAGTGCATGGGATCGCTTTCGAGACGCAAGAATCAATATGCTTTCGGCGTTTATTGCGTCATACAAACGGAAAATGGATCTAGCAGATCGACATCAAATAATTGGAAAAAAATATTCTCCAGACGCATCGGCCACAGGTACGAGGAATTTAACGTTAATTCCAGCTCGATTGTCCATTTATTTCATTGCAATCTATCTGATCAACGTATGATGTCGTACTAAAGAAAGCCATTAGTGACAATCAAGGAATCATAAACGACCCCCCCCCCCCCCCCTTTCCTTCACGCATGATGGAGCATAATGTATAGCGATCATATGCATTTGAATTTTTTAATATAGCGTGTATAGGAACTAAACGCAAATCGATTATGTGTAATACGCGTCAGGGCCTATAACGCGCGTTCTAGGAATTACTGCTATACACTCTAAAAACATACTTATATTCTCGACGGTACTAACACGACAATGTATGAATGGAAAAATATAACATTCCCATATCCGGAACGATAGATACCCGATGTTGAATGGGCCATAGTAATGTCGATATAGCTATAATATTTAAAAAGTTATAGCCCTGCAAAGAAGGTGAGCCACTCCATAGGGTTACAGCACTGGCAGAGAGTGGTAAAGATGGTCAAACTGTGTGGCGCAGAATGTGTTAAGACGCTTGAGACGTGTTTTGTACCTGATCTGTGAGTGGTCCCCCTCCCCCTCCGTTAGGGCTTCAGCTCGACCCGGTCCAGTAGAGCGTCTGGTCCTCCTCACAGCAACATGCTCAGAGAGGCCTGCTGCCAGGTCTGCAGGTGGGCAGCTCCCCCTTGTGGCCATATGGGGAATAACACCGGTGTTCTTGTTTTCTCTTTTCCCCTCGATGCCTACTAAAGATATGAGAGACTTGAATTCCCTTGAAAAGATGTTACATTGTTGTTATTATTCATAATATAATAAAATTGGGGATGCACCGATATGAAAATTTGCCACCGATACCGATACCGATTGTTCAACTAACACAATCGGCCGATACCGATACCGATATTTGTGGCAAAAAAAATAATATTCAAAGAAAAATCTTTGAATATTAATTTTTTTATGAAACTACTGTATATTTGTATGTCTCTAAATGTTTTGATGAATTGAAAATGGAGGACCCTTATGTAAAAAAGCCAAAAGTATTTTTCTGGTCTTCATCCTCCAGTCCACTGAGCTGTACTGTATTGTACCCATTCTGCAATCTGTTAATAAAGTTTTCAATCAATCAATCAGACAAATGTATAGAAAAGCTTTTATTATAACCATATAACAAAAAATTATATTATTGTTTATGAATGTTTTAGCCCTATGCTTGACTATTATTTTAGGCATGGCAACAAATAAAATAATAATAATAAAATGAATAAATAAAATATTAAATAAATAAATAGGCTACACGTCTCTCTTTTTGTGTTACAAATTGTGCTCACCGATATGAACATAGGCCTCTTTACTTACTTAAAAAAAGGAAACATCAAGAAATATGTTTATGGTATTAATTCCACCATGCCATGTGTGTTTTTATTTTATAATGCTCATGAGTCATGATTATTGCTGAGTCATACAATACTCACTGGCTTTCATAACAGACTAACTTGTCTTGCTCAAGACTTGTTTATTAATTTTAAATTAAAACTTTTAATAAGAGAGCACTAGCTCTCTCAACCAAAGCAATGCAACAGAACAATTTTGATTGACAGTCGATTCTGCCAATTACGTCACACCGCTTGCACCCGCCTCTGCTGTTCTTACCACCAATCGGCAAGTGCGTATTCGTTTTTTACTTCCGGGATGTCCGCCATTGATTTTGACGAGAGCTAAACAACAAAGCTAATAATGTTAGCTCCCCGCGGCCCACGAGTAGACTACCAGCGCTCCACAGGAGTACTAAACGAGGCATAATGATTTTACTGCAACGAATGTTATAATAAAAGCTTTTCTATAAATTTGTCGGATTGAAAACTTTATTAACAGATTGCAGAATGGGTACAATTCAGTACGGGCTCTCTGAGCAAAGGAAGGAAGTGAGAGATATGAATGAGTAATGCTTGCTATGTTCGGGTAAATACGCTGATGTTATTGAACGTGTAACTATATAACGTTAATGCCACAAAACGAATGCCTTTGTTAATCATAAGTAACTTTGATGCAGTAGCGTGTGTGTGTGGGGGCGGCGTTGTGCAGGTCGCTTGACTGAAACTTTTTTCAAAGTTTGAACGTGTGGACCAGTTTGACGCGACACAAATTGATGGATATTTATCGGCTACTGCCATCGGCACATTTGAGCTTATCGGCCGATAGGCCGATGGCAGTCAACAAGGCACTTATCGGCCGATACCGATACCCGACCGATATATCGGTGCACCCCTAAATAAAATGAAGAGATAAAAGAGGTTGGAAAGCAAGTGAAATTGCTATTTACACACTGACATATCTACAGGACATGTGAAGGGGAAATGGAGGATATTAAGTTGGTTGAATGTTGGTATTCATTTGAAACAGGAAATGTACTCAAATTAATTGTACTTTCTATGAATATAAGCCAACTTAACTATTGCGCCTGAGCTGCTGAATGACATGTTTAATTCACACCACCACCCACTAGGTGGCAGCACATACTTCACTGTGCACAGTGGCCACATGTAATAACTATAAAACGGGACACACCAACAACTTCTTGGGGTGCTCTCCTATCTGTTGTCCTCTTGTCAGCTTCATGTGGATTTATTCTAAGGTGGAGGAGAGAGAGAGAGAGAGAGAGAGAGAGAGAGAGAGAGAGAGAGAGAGAGAGAGAGAGAGAGAGAGGGGGGGGGGGGGGGGAGAGAGAGAGAGAAAAAGAGAGGGGGGAGAGGGAGAGAGAGCACGAGAGAGAGAGAGAGAGAGAGAGAGAGAGAGAGAGAGAGCACGAGAGAAAGAGAGAGAGAGAGAGAGCACAAGAGAGAGAGAGCATGATCATATATATATATACACACTAACGTGAAGTTGGATTATGCAGTTTGAATAACGTAAAGTAATCAAGAGTTAAATTCCCACCAATTCATACCCAGAGACCCACAATGCCATCAATACACAGATGCAACCAAACACTGCAGTGAAGTTCACATATTTCTTTAAGAAATTATACAATGATGCTCTGAGGCATTAGACGAGCAGCAGATGAGTGTATAAACCAAGACAACAAGACTTAAATCAAACGTGGTCGTTAACACATCTTGCACCAAAAACGAGTTTACTCGTTATTGCCCGCTAATCGAATAGCGCCAACAATGAGTTTACTCGTTTTTATGATCGTTATTTCCTTTATTCGCTATTGGCATTCATAATTCATCCAGGAAGGCTCCGGGAGCCAGCTGGACCCTGTCTGATATTTCAACGCCTCAATACCGCCGCCTGGTAGATTTCGGGCGAGTTGCACTCCACTTTAAACCGGATGTGGCGCTCTGTGCATCGGGGAAAATCCTCCGGCAGAGATATCTTGTAACGTGGATCAAGATACACACTCGAGTGCATGGGATCGCTTTCGAGACGCAAGAATCAATATGCTTTCGGCGTTTATTGCGTCATACAAACGGAAAATGGATCTAGCAGATCGACATCAAATAATTGGAAGAAAAAAATTCTCCAGACGCATCGGCCACAGGTAAGAGGAATTTAACGTTAATTCCAGCTTGATTGTCCATTTATTTCATTGCAATCTATCCGATCAACGTATGATGTCGTACTAAAGAAAGCCGTTAGTGACAATCAAGGAATCATAAACGACCCCCCCCCCCCTTTCCTTCACGCATGATGGAGCATAATGTATAGCGATCATATGCATTTGAATTTTTTAATATAGCGTGTATAGGAACTAAACGCCAATCGATTATGTGTAATACGCGTCGGGGCCTATAACACGCGTTCTAGGAATTACTGCTATACACTCTAAAAACATACTTATATTCTCGACGGTACTAACACGACAATGTATGAATGGAAAAATATAACGTTCCCACATCCGGAACGATAGATACCCGATGTTGAATGGGCCATAGTAATGTCGATATAGCTATAATATTTAAAAAGTTATAGCCCTGCAAAGAAGGTGAGCCACTCCATAGGGTTACAGCACTGGCAGAGAGTGGTATAAGATGGTCAAACTGTGTGGCGCAGAATGTGTTAAGACGCTTGAGACGTGTTTTGTACCTGATCTGTGAGTGGTCCCCCTCCCCCTCCTTTAGGGCTTCAGCTCGACCCGGTCCAGTAGAGCGTCTGGTCCTCCTCACAGGATAATAATGCTCAGAGAGGCCTGGTGCCAGGTCTGCAGGTGGGCAGCTCCCCCTTGTGGCCATACGGGGAATAACACTGGTGTTCTTGTTTTCTCTTTTCCCCTCGATGCCTACTAAAGATATGAGAGACTTGAATTCCCTTGAAAAGATGTTACATTGTTGTTATTATTCATAATATAATTAAATGAAGAGATAAAAGAGGTAAGAAAGCAAGTGAAATTCCTATTTACACACTGACATATCTACAGGACATGTGAAGGGGAAATGGAGGATATTAAGTTGGTTGAATGTTGGTATTGATTTGAAACAGGAAATGTACTCAAATTAATTGTACTTTCTATGAATATAAGCCAACTTAACTATTGCGCCTGAGCTGCTGAATGACATGTTTAATTCACACCACCACCCACTAGGTGGCAGCACATACTTCACTGTGCACAGTGGCCACATGTAATAACTATAAAACGGAACACACCAACAACTTCTTGGGGTGCTCTCCTATCCGTTGTCCTCTTGTCAGCTTCATGTGGATTTATTCTAAGGTGGAGAGAGAAAGGGGGGGGAGAGAGAGAGAGAGGGAGAGGGGGGGGGGAGAGCACAAGAGAGAGATAATTTTTGAATTTTAATGACACTTTATTTATAAATCATTCTAGCATTACAACAAAAAGCATTACACAGTCAACTGTACATAACACTCGTCCTCCTTTCAAGAAAACCTACAAACAATTTGATAAACAATTATTAACACAATGGCGCCCGACCACGGAGATCTCCGTGTTTCGATTCCACCCGTTGTGGACAGAAGCACGGATATATCCGTGGCAAGTTGTTTTTGCTTTTATTCCATTTTAATAACCTATTCAAGGTCGCCGAGATACACTGCAGATGTACCCTACTCTTTGAATTCGAGAAAGTGCAATACAGATCCTCTTAGGGGCGCTATCTCGATAATGCAGTGTGCCCTGTGGCTGAACGGAGCAGTCTTTTTTTTTTTTACTTTCAATGGAGTTTTCAGTTAGCAGGATTCTGGATGTGCAGCATGTAGCTTGGATTACGTTTTGGAATGCGGATTTCACCATGCAATAAGGGGATTTATCATCAGCCAATGGACATATCGATCTACCAGATGGCAATCGATAACGGGGAAATGCTCGGGGGGATCCAACCGGCTCATGGGAAGATCTTTTTCACGTAAATTACAGCCCGATCGAGCCTTGTTATGATACGATACGATCGGCCTATGTGGCTACTTAGACGAACACGGTTATTGGTAATCAATAATAAGAAACGACGTCCCCCGCCCCCCCCCCCCTTTCATGCATACATGCTTGAGGATCGTGCCGATCATATGCAGTTTGAGTTATTTCTGTAGCATATGTATAACGGAAATGCCATTGGATATAACGGTAGTAGCTATTAGCGCTGTATCTGGCCTTCCAGGAAATATACTAGACCAAATCCTGTATAACGCTTATATTCACGGCGCTATAAAATGAGAATGTATTGATGACATTTTTATTTCTTTAAGCCATTTTGAAGGGACGGTTTATGGTCTCAATTGACAATGAGAATGGACAGATAGCAATACTATAAAGTATAGATTTAGCTCTACAAACAGCTCCACATCTGTTTACATTTCCCGGTCCTCTAGAGATTTATTAGACTCATCCCAGTGGCCGCGATTGTGTTAAAAGCACAACAAAAAGGCGGTTAGGTGGCCGAGCGGAGATTGCGTTCGTCACCAGCCCCGGAGCTGAGCTGGATTTGCCTGTTCGAATCCAGCTCACAGCTCCGGGGTTGTCACCAGCTTGGCTGGCCGTCTGCACTGATACAATTGGCCCTATCAGAGGGTGGGAGAAGCTGGCGGGGTGGGTCCGGGTCGTTGTAAACAGCGACTCCTACAGTTCGGTCGGGGCGCCTGCTAAGCGCGGATTGGACGTGAGGGGGATAGTGTGGTCCTCCCACACGCTACGCCCTCTCAATGAGAATCCGCGCTGCCAGGTGAAAAGAAGCGGTGATTGGCTGGACGTGTGTCGGAGGAAGCACGTGGTAGCCTCCACTCTCCCAGATGATCTGACTGTGGGGGGTAAGTGCGCAGCGACCAGGAAGGGACTGGGAATTGGCATACGACTAACATTGGGGATGGGAGAAAATCGGAGGAAAATGGAGGGGGAAAAAGACCAATATATATAAAAAAAAAAAAAGCACAACAAAAAAACACCAAAAGAAAACAACACCACCAACAAAAAACAACCACAACAAAGAAAAAACTCATATCAGCTCAGTTGCCAATACCAACTCATCTACTATTACAGAGCACAACACTCCTTTATGTGCCCATATATCAGTGAACTGATCTAGGTTGTTCAATGCTCTATAATAATTAAAATATATGCTCAGTCTGGCTTTGATCATTTGAATGAAATTAAAAAGATGACACTTGCTTTTTTCTTTTCTACAGTATTTAAAACCCAAAATGTACCGCTCTTTCGAGAACACCTCTTCACCAGACTGGAAAAGTCTCTAACACTAACAGAGGCAGCAGCCTGGAACAGTCCAGAAAACAGTGGAAAACTGTTTCCCTTTGCGCACAATAAGGACAGTCATGTGAGACGTTAGGGTTCAATAGGGAAATAAAATAATTGACAGCCACTATGCCATGTAAAACCCTCCACTGCAGATCGCCAATTCTTTTGAATAATGGTGGTTTGTACAGTGCTCGCCACTCTGGTTTCACCTCATCACTGAGACCAAGGTGGTACAGTGCTCGCCACTCTGGTTTCACCTCATCACTGAGACCAAGGTGCGCTCTCCAGGGAGTGTCACCTCTCCCGTTGAGCTTCTCCTTGTTAGAGAACCTTGACCAACAGTCTGTACAAACATTTTCCATCAACCACATCAAAAAACACACCAGAAACATCTCCCATTACTAAAAGAGGCCCTGTGCCGTTTTTAAAATCAGGCTGCAGCTTAACTGTAGGAAACATATCCTCATCACTAGGACGAAGAGACCCGTTTTTAAACTCTGTTAACATGCAACGTTCTATCTCACTGAGCCCCTGCCTCCATTTCCCCAGCATCAAGCTGACCGTCCTGATGGATTTCACCTCCAAACGCGAAGCCAGGGCAGCAGCATTGTCCATGTTTGCCCCTGTCAAGTCCACAACATGTCCCAGTGTGGTGAACTTTGACCTGCAGAGCTGCCCGGAAAGTGTCAGTCCCGGCCCACCAGCTACGTCCAAACGTGCTCCCAGCACAACTGGCTCTTTCAAAAGCCAGAACAATGACTTCGAGTAATCCAGCGGTCCTTTATCGAACAAACTCCATGTTTTAAAAAGTACACTGTAAAAAACAGGTAGAACATTTAACCAAGCACCGCTAAAATCCATTAAAAACAGAGAATTCGACAGTCCCAGTCCCCCAAGCTGTTGCAGTATGGCACAAGCCACCAGCCTCCACACCCAGGCCGGAATCCACAGAGGCTTTGCACGCTTTTTCCGAAGCAAAGCCGGCGCATCTCGCTCTCAAATGAATGAAATTAGGTTGCTCAATTGGCGTAAATGAGGTAACATGGGCGGAAAATCTCCCCTTTCTATGTAAATGAGCCTCTAAACAGGTGATCATGGCAGCAGTGATTGTAGCAGAGAGGCCTGACCGTGAAAGATATTATCGAATATCTCGAAGCAGGGTTAGAAATTTACATTTTTTTTTCATGGATTTTTTTGTCCCCCCCTTAATAGATTTTCGGGGGCTTTTTTGTATTTCGGGGGCACAGAATTTTTATGATGAAATTAACATAAACTTTATTTTTTACAGTCTTCGTCCCCATGTTTGATAACGTAATGTTAACACTTTAATCGCCAAGGACGCCTTAACTCGTCATTCCCCACCATGCTAATTCTGCCAATGACGCCATAACACGTCATTGAGATCAATATTTCAAAAATCTGTGATCGCAATCATATTTCTCCCGCGGAGACTTGAGATCTACTGTTGATCCCCTCTCAACTCTCCAACGGTTCAAGAGCGCCATCTGGTGGCCGATCGGCGGATCGCCCAAACCGGAAACCGGAAACTGGTGCTCATCCAAATTCGGTCCGATCACTCGCTATAGGTCCCGGGACTCGAGCTAGACACAATGGATAGCGATCCGTTACCAATAACTCGATAAACAACATGATTTGGACGTATATACTATTATACAACCTGGAGATGGATCGCATATTTCAACATCCCATAATAGGAATATCTTTGCTCCACGCTCATCGTCCAACGGCCCGAGGAGACTGGGGTAAGTTTCAGCGGTTTTTTTTACCGTGTTCGATACAAACTGCTCTAATGATCATATCACCCACACTAGATGAATCATCTAACGTTGGCCACGGAATTATAAACGACCCCCCCCCCATCCGGTCAACGTCAGATGATAAGTAGTAACTTCTAGAAGCACGTCCATTTGAAATTTTTTATCTCGTGCCGATCGCTATCAAACTGTATTTGATCATCAATATAATGCATTTAGGGCTATAAATCACGTTCTGCAGAATGCTGCAGAAAACGATAAAAACATATTTATACTTTAGTCCGTATTTTAGTATGAATATGTGAAAGAAAAAGTATAACATTCCTACATCCTGAACGATAGATAATTGACGTTGAATGGGCCATAGTAAAGTCAATTTAGCAATACAATTTAAAAAGTTATAGCCCTGCAAAGAAGGGGAACTTCTCCATAGACAAATAGAGCTGGCAGAGGATGGTATATGGATGTACATAAGCCTGGCAAAGAAAGTGTTAATGTCTCCATATATAGGGCTCTACGCTAACCTTTTTCCCAAGGAGCACATGTGCTCCTAAATAAAATTTAAATAAATAAAATCTAAATAAAAATTTACGAGCACACAAAGAAATTTAGGAGCACAGTGAAAATTGTTCAAGTAACACGAGAGTTTATTAACAAACTATTTATTACATGCATATTATACTGTGCCTGTGCATACTAAGGGCTAAACATCTGTGCGAATAGCACATACCACCAAAATCACAAATTGGCCCATGCCTAGACGCAAAGGATATCGGTTGTCAAGCTGCTTTTGTATGTTGTAGTCTTGTCACGATACCAACATTTTGACTTTGATACAGATAGGAAAGGCAATGGAATATATTATTAGATGACAGAACATGGAAAATTCTTTATACAATTCTTTAATTAATTATAATTGAAACGCTATTGAATAATACCGTAGTTAATTAAAGGAAAACTCCAACATTTTGGGAAATTCGCTTATTTAACATCTTCCCTGGAGTTAGACAAGAAGATACATACCTTTTTTGTCTCTGTGCATGCATTAGGCTTAGGGAACAGTCGCTCCGTTAGCGTAGCTTAGCTTCATCACTGGAAGTGGGCAGAGTTAGAGCCTGACGTTCCCTACAGTGCCCTACAGTCACGAAATACACTCCAAATACAACTCCAAAACATTCCTGTAAACATGCTGTGACCTGTGTATTTACCACGTGGAGAAATAAAAAATAATTGAATTCGACAATTACGTTTTCTAAGCAAATATATCCGAACCGATTGAAGTTTATGGATACCATGACTTAAAATCCTCTTACCTTGACGATTAAAAGCCTCCCCAATTTAGAAAACAGTATTCCAATGGCTGGTCTTCATAGGCTGCTAGCTAACGGAGCTAACCAACAAACACAGAACCTGGCGGACACTAAAGTAAATAACGAGAGCAATGACTTCCTTTCTAGGGGGTTTCAAAATAAAAGAGCGACGTCTATAGCAGCGGAATACGTTTATTTTGTACATTATCTAACGTTAACACGAACCTAAACTAACTTTAGGTTAGTTATAACGTTAGTTTAGGTTCGTGTTAACGTTAGATAATGTACAAAATAAACGTATTCCACTGCTATAGACGTCGCTCTTTTATTTTGAAACCCCCCAGAAAGGAAGTCATTATATTTGCTTTAGTGTCCGGTTAGCTTTAGTGTCCGGTTAGCTCCGTTAGCTAGCAGCCTATGAAGACCAGCCATTGGAATACTGTTTTCTAAATTGGGGAGGCTTTTAATCGTCAAGGTAAGAGGATTTTAAGTCATGGTATCCATAAACTTCAATCGGTTCGGATCCTTTGAATGAATGAGAATGTCAACAAACACGGCTTCACGTAGAAATCACTGACTGCGCCCAGAGACGAGTGCTTAGGCAAAAAATAGTTCAGAGTATATTTGCTTAGAAAACGTAATTGTCGAATTCAATTATTAATTTTTTTTCCACGTGGTAAATACACAGGTCACAACATGTTTACAGGAACGTTTTGGAGTTGTATTTGGAGTGTATTTCGTGACTGTAGGGCACTGTAGGGAACGTCAGGCTCTAACTCTGCCCCACTTCCAGTGATGAAGCTAAGCTACGCTAACAGAGCGACTGTTCCCTAAGCCTAATGCATGCACAGAGACAAAAAAGGTATGTATCTTCTTGTCTAACTCCAGGGAAGATGTTAAATAAGCTAATTTCCCAAAATGTTGGAGTTTTCCTTTAACACTTTCAGTGCCGGCCATTAACATGGTAAAGCATGGTTAAATGCCAGCACCCACTTCAATGATAGCATTGTGAATGCATAATCTCTGTCTTAAATTATGGCTGTGTCTAATCTGCCTGTTGCTTATCAATGACTTGTTTGCAGTCAACATTGTCGAAACGGATTGTTTTTTTAATCGGTTAATTTCCGTTTTATAGCATTTTGAAAATCCCTCGTTTTCAAGGAAAATATTAAGATTCCGTGATAAAAGGCATTTACTGGAATATTCGGGCATACACAAACAGGTTGTCATTTTTCGGCCTATTTATAAATCGTTTTCAAATAAACGCTAGATTATCGATAGTATGTGTACTTATGCACGCTATAGAGGTGGGCTGAAAAATCGATTCTCTCATTTCCTCATCAGCGATCACAGCCACACATACACACGCATAGGGCAAACGCTTATATATAGGTGAAAATAGCTCTGATTATCCTAAGACTGGTCAAATAAATTCCTTACCCGAGATCAGATGTTATCCAAAAAGATTAATCCAATTCCTGATCGCCATTCCAAATATCGATCACGCTTATTGATTACAGTGTTGGGTACTGTAAATACATAATCCACACGTTTTCCGGGCCGGCGAGCACAATGGATTCTTCAGTTGGCCTTGACAGAAAAGTAAAATGAGTAAACTGGCCCTCCCCCCCCTTCGTCAGTCTAAAGTAATGGGGTGCAGTTACACAGGGAGAGACGATAGGGGGAGGTATCTTCCCAATTGAGCTCAGAGAGAGTCTGCAACACTAGCGTGAGGCTCGATTGATGAAATATGAATTCAAATCGCCAATAAAAAAAAATACGACAAACAAACGCTATATAGCGTTGGCGGGCACTCAAAGGTCGGCATGAACTAACGACAAAACGTGTCCGTGGCACTCTATGTGTTAATAGTTAATACAATTATTCTGTTACAGCTACAACTGAGCTATAATTTATACGTATAGCTACTGTCCATCAATGTCTTCCTTTTGAATGAAATAGGTTCAGGAGAGAGATGTAGAGAGGGAGAGGGTGTGCGTGTGCGTGTGCAAACGGGAACGGGACACACATGTCATCTGTGCAATAGCACACACCCGTCACACCACCAAAGTCACTGGCTGGTTTTTACAACCTAATAAAGAGATTGAATACAATTAAATGGGATATAAACGGAATATAGCCCAATATGATTATAATATTATTTCATTGTATATGGTATACATTTCATTTAAGTTCCTATCCCATTTAATATATATTCTTTATTAAGTTGTAAAGCCCTGGCCTATATCTGATTTCATAATTAGATTATAGTGAAGGAGATGAGTTCTTATTAATTAATTATTAATACAATTTTAATTTAATAATAATAATAATAACTTCAGAATAATAATAATCATGACATTGCATTACTGCTGATCAGCACCTATATCAGAAATAAATGTTTACTGTATTGATCATCATCTCAGAAGCAAGCATTTGAAATGTCAGATAGCCTTATTTCTAAATCACGCGGTGCGAAGGCTATTGGCACTCTTTTTATATTTCGCGAACAAGTTAGATACTGTTCATAACTCATAAGATCTATTTTCTTTAGTATTCCGTTCATTTTGTATTGTATTTCGTTTACTTCGTAATGTATAGAGGAGTGCAAAAGAATAGAATCTTTATTGTCATTGTTGGTCCAACGAAATTGAGTTTAGAGCATCACCACATAATACTGAATATAGCATGTACAAAATAATAACATCAATAATATAATATCAATGTCCCAAGTGCAATAGTGCTAGTGCAAATGAATACTATGACAGTCCAGTTGAGTTAATGGATGGAGTGATTTCTTGATTTCTAATTTCTTTTCTTTTTATGGACAGCGCGCTAAACTTGACAGCGCGCTACATTTCGACACACACATTTCTGCCAAGAGCGCTGTCAGGGGGGCAAAGCGCAGAGTGCGGACTGCTTGCGAGCTACACATATTGGGCGTGTCTGCGCTGGTATCTCATCGAGCAATGTGCTTTCGTGAATAGCTCGCAGACGCAGAGCAGGCTCCGCGAATGCAATTTGCTTCGCGCAATCCATTCTCTGTGGATTCCGCCCCAAGTCTTTTGGTCCATAAAAAAGTCTCTGGATGGACTGGAGTCGAAAAGTTGTACCCCTACTGCACAGAGTCTAGAGCCATATGGAATCCGCGATCATGGAATCGCGGACGGAATCGCGGAATTGAGCAATAAAAATGGAATCAACTATAAAAAAAAATTAAAAATTAAAAATTTACTTTTTATTTTTTTTATGTTGTGGGACTTGTACAGCACTTTGTTCAACTTTGTCAGTGCTGTAAAGTTTAAACCTTTTTAAATCTTAGACAAACAAAACACTTTGCTTTCATGAAATATTGTAAGCCGTCATTTGAGGCTTTATAAAAGCAGCACAATGAACACAAATCTGTCAGTGCCGAGTCCGACCTCATCTTAAATAACAAACAGCATTGCTTGTTGTAGTTAACAAAGAGAGGCAGAGTTGATTATGCAAAAATATATATAATTATTATTATATTTTTTTAATAATCGAATTTTATTTTCATATTCGAATCCCATGCCCATCGAACGAAGCTTCGAAGCTTCGAAGTATTTAAAGGGGCTATGTACTGCTATTCCTAGCACTATTTGGGCAACTTTACACAATTCCTGTTAGTCTATTGAAGACATTTGTAAGGTTTTTTTCAAAAAAATGCATTGTTTTATATTTCTAATCAAGTACTCAAAACCATAATTTTTCAGCCTCAAGATTTCAGGCTGTTATGGCCTGGCTCCGCCCATAAGCACTTTGAGTGACAGTCAGTCCACACAGTCTGCACTGGTAGAGAGAGAGAGAGAGAGAGAGAGAGAGAGAGAGAGAGAGAGAGAGAGAGAGAGAGAGAGAGAGAGAGAGAGAGAGAGAGAGAGAGAGTGAGAGAGGGGGGGGGGGGAGAGAGAGAGAGAGAGAAAGAGAGGGGGGAGGGAGAGAGCACGAGAGAGAGAGCACAAGAGAGAGAGCATGATCATATATATATATACACACTAACGTGAAGTTGTATTATGCAGTTTGAATAGAGAGAGAGAAAAAAAGACAGGCCGTTATTGACAAGGCCCCCTCTCTCCCTCCCTCCCTCCCTCTCTCTTCCTTTCTCTCCCTCTCGGTGATGAGAGTCCGCGCGGCAGAGAGAGAGAGAGAGAGAGAGAGAGAGAGAGAGAGAGAGAGAGGGAGGGGGTGGGAGAGAGAGAAAAAAAGACAGGCCGTTATTGACAAGGCCCCCTCTCTCCCTCTCTCTTCCTTTCTCTCCCTCTCGGTGATGAGAGTCCGCGGCAGCTTGTGGGTTTTCTTTTCCTTTCTTTCAATCTCCCGTTTGCGGGTGTGTGGCGCGCGGCAGGCAGGTCCCCCCCCCCCCTCCCCTCTCCCCATGCAGAGTATGAGGAAATGGTTTCCACTCTAGGTAGAATGTGGGCGGGCATTAGCTACAACCACAGAGCCAATCACATCACTGTCTGCTACCCAGCGGCCATATGACGTATATCAGCCGTTCAAATCAAAATGGCCGGATTTACTGGAGGAGGAAAGGGGCTGAGCTGAATCAGAGCAATCCGCCAATATGGTATTTAGACACTAAAACACATTGATACGAACTCCTATTACTATAATACAATGCTAGAGACTGAAAAATGACATTTATAGTACATGTCACCTTTAAGACAGCCCTATTAAATGGACTGTTATATCTTATTAAATTGTGGACATTTATTCATTCCCACTTATTAGACACTATTTCTGATGGTAAAATGAGCGTACAAAGCAACATACAGAATTCTGAAATAGTAGAACGGAAAAAACGGAATTTGGAAAAGAATATAATGGAATTTGGAAAAATTCCGGGACTCCAGCTCGACACACTGGACAGCGATCAGTTGCCAATGACTCGATAAACAACATGATTTGGACGTATATACTATTATACAACCTGGAAATGGATCGCATATATCAACATCCCATAATCGCGAACTTTATGCTCCACGCTGACCACCCAACGGTCAGAGGAAGATGCGGTAAGTTTCAGCGTGTTTGAATATTATGATCCATATAAACTGCTGTGATCTATGTATCGCCCATAGTACATGAATGATTTAACGTCGGCCACGGACTTATAAACCCCCCCCCCCCCCCCCCCCGCTTCATTACTTTAGGCAACCAACTTGCGCCTAGCCACGCCCCCGCGGCAGTTAGCTCAACTCGTTCGCCGCCTTGCTGTGGAGCCTGCGGTGCGTTGGTGACAAGTTCTAATCACTTCAATTTTTTTTATATATTTTTTTTAACATGCATTCTTTCGCCGGTTAAGTTTAGGCATTCTTTCGGAGTTGGTTAAGGTTAGGGTTAAGTTTAGGCATTCTTTCGGAGTTGGTTAAGGTTAGAGTTTGTCTTAGAGCATGGCAATATTTCTTTCGCCGGTTAAGTTTAGGCATTCTTTCGGAGTTGGTTAAGGTTAGGGTTAAGTTTAGGCATTCTTTCGGAGTTGGTTAAGGTTAAGTTTAGGCATTCTTTCGGAGTTGGTTAAGGTTAGGGTTAAGTTTAGGCATTCTTTCGGAATTGGTTAAGGTTAGAGTTTGTCGCAGAGCATGGCAATAGAATGCAGCCTATTTCCGCACTGCCGCTCTCTCGCTCACATGGGCGTCGTGGCCAATCAGAGAAACGCTGAACGCAAGTTGGTTGCCTAAAATGTCGACGCCCCCCCCCCTCCGGTCACCAGCAGATGATGAGGCAGGACGTTTAGGACCTTGTACAATTGAAAGTTTTAATATGACGTCAATCGGTATCAAACTACATTTGATGATGTAATATATGTATTTATAGCTATAACTCGCGTTCTGCAGAATGCTGCAGAAAACGATAAAAACATATTTATACTTTAGACCGTATTTTAGTATGAATATGTGAATGAAAAAGTAGAACGTTGCTACATCCTAAACGATAGATACTTGACGTTGAATGGGCCATAGTAATGTCAATTTAGCAATACAATTTAAAAAGTTATAGCCCTGCAAAGAAGGGGAACATCTCCATAGACTTACAGTGGTGGCAGAGAGGGGATTAATATCAGAATAATCCCTGGCAGATAAAGGGTTAATTACCGGCCCACCACAGTCTAATTAGTCCCGCCAGTTTTATAATGAACAAAAAAAAGGTTATTAAACATTTATTTTATTTCTTTTTATTTCTTTTTATTTTTTTTTAAATATAAAGTTTGCCAATAGGGATGTATCAGTAGTATTGGCAGTGGTAGTAGTCGTAATAGTAATCCAGTATATTTTTTTATTTCCTAAAAAATAAACCAGTTCAACACAGGTAACCACTTTTGCTTCATTTCTTTGATGGCTCAAATGCACGGTCTAGTCGATTTTGAGCACAAAGTTCATCATAGATCTAGCCTCTTTATTTTGCCAGATTGATGCATTTAACTTTAAAAATGTACAACAACAAAAAGTTCCGGGGGGTCATGCCCCCGGAACCCCCTAGAGGGGCAGAGGTTCACCCACCACAGTCTCACAAAATCCTGTGGGAAACACTGGGTCAACACACATCAGACGATGCCACAGTATAGAAGACACTAGGTTATTGATTACCAGAACACGGCCCCTATACGACATGTTCGGTACAATCCATTTCCATTTCTTTAAACGTAGAAGACACTAGGTTATTGATTACCAGAACACGGCCCCTATATGGCATGTTCGGTACAATCCATTTCCATTTTTTTAAACGGCCTTGAGCTATTTCTAGTATGTTTTCCCAGTCTTTCCTTTGATATAATTTAAAACCTCCCTTTTTCCAATGCAGGCCCCCTGGTAAAGTGAGTCTGCTACTCAACTTACCAACCATGAGTGCTTCGCTCTTCCCCCAATTGACCTTAGCCGATGAAATCAAAGCAAAACGTCCCACATTTTCAACTAACACATTGATATCCTCCTATTTATTTATGAAAAGAACCAAGTCATCTGCATATGCTGATAGCTTAAAAGGTGCAATGCATCCAGGGACACTTACACCAGAGATGCCTGCCCTGAGCCTGTGTAGCAGGGGTTCAAATGCCAGGGAATACAGCATTCCCGACAAAGAACACCCCTGCCTAATACCCCTCTGGATTTTAAAAGGAGCACTCAAACCACCATTAATCTTTAGCACACTCTCAATGTTACTGTACAAGGCCTTGATCTTGGCTATTAGACCTGGGCTGAAACCAAAGGCCACAAGTACTGGCGTTCAACCATGTCAAAAGCCTTTTCCTGGGGTGGCTGGGTGGCGCAGCGGAGATTGCGCTTGTCACCAATGCAGGAGACTCCGGTCTCGAATCCGGTGTCGGCATTGCCTCCGGCTTGGGCCGGCCGTCATACTAACTCGATTGGCTGAGTTAGTGGGTGGAAGTCGATGGGTGGTAATCTGGACGTTGTGGACAGCGACTCCTACAGGTCAGGTCAGGGCGCCTGCACAGCAAAAGACAGGAAGTGGTGAAGGTAGTGTGACCTCCCACGCGTTACACTTCACCAATGAGAGTCCGCGCTGTCAGGTGAAAAGAGAGCCGCTGGCTGTCTCTGCATGTGTCGGAGGAAGCATGTGGTAGACCTCAGGGCTCCCTTGACCGACCAGTAGGGGGCACATGCGCACAACGACCAGGTAGGGGAGGGGGGAATTGGCATAACGACTAAAATTGGGATGGGAGGAAAACGCAGAAAAAAACTGGAGAAAAAGATATACACGGTATATAAAAAAAAATGCCTTTTCCTGATCTATGGAAATAAGTACAGTTTCCAAACCCAATGCACTAGAGATGTCAAAAAAATCCCGAATCAGAAAAACATTGTCACTGACCAACCTGTCAGGCATACAATAGGTCTGGTCATGATGGATCACCTGCCCCATTACCTCTCTCAGCCTGGTAGCTAACACCTTGGAGAGGAGCTTGTACTCTGTACACAAAAGTGAGACACGTCTCCAGTTCTGTATCGTATCGCTCTCGCTCGGCATCGCTCTCTGCACTATCTCGCATATGTGCACGCGCACTGAATAAAGACCACAATGTACCTTTAATCCCAATATTCGTCTGACCACACCCCTATCAGCTTACCCATATAAGCAGGGGTGGGGCCACCCACTCGCCTCCTTCTCGCTTTCACCACAAGGAAGAAGTGCCTCGGTAGATCCCCACACTTGACACCATGATGGAAGAAATTGGATTAGGAACAGCTTTGGGAAACAAGGATACGTTGACATCATATCTTTATTTTCTCTCTCACTATTTTCGAGAAAATACGGCGATATTGTCTTCGTACTGGAGTGTCTGGAAGATGTTGATCATTCTAAAAATCCTCCACCGGTTTTCGTATTGGGAGCACGCCGCTGCATGCTTCTCAACTGCAGTTCCTTGCTGTGTTTGTTGGGGTGAAACCTGTCAGGCCACAGCTGAACTGTCGGACATGCCGCTGTTGTGAGAAGCGGTGCGTTCCAGGTTGGGTGAGTAGTGTTTTGCTGGCAGGCTCCACTTGTCTGTTAGTGCTATGGGGGCTACTTGACAATGTTTATGGAAACCGGCCCCAGGCTAGGGTCCTTTGTTCAGCCACCTAGGCGACAGAAGGCCTTGGTCTGAAGACCATTATAGTTTTAACTAGTGGGCCGCGACCATCAACACTGGTGATCCCTGTGTGTTTTGGACGAGTGGATTCTCTCTGTCACCGTGTTAAGGCCCCATCTTTCATATCCAAATGAGAGTATTCCTTCACGAGGGGATATGTGCATGAATGTGCGATAGCGGCAGATTCATGTTCAAAGTCAGCTACACAGGCCAGTTGGTATTGTGCTGATTCCGTCGGGTGTTGGTAAAATCACCGTTGTGAAGCGGTGTTGACATCTTGTTTTCTCTTTTCTCTTAAAAAGTGAGGAGAGGTTCAGAACGGCGGCCTGTCTGGGTGAGTGTTATGTCATTGTTTACATGTTCATAGCTTACGGTTAGCCAGTCAGCTGTTAACTGCTGCGTTAGCCTGCTGGATCGCTGCATGGCCTGCTTAGGGCCTACTATTAGCCAGTCAGCTGTTAGCTGCGGGGCTAGCATGTCGTGGTCGCTAGGTAACGTTAGCTTGCTGCTATGGGCCATGGCTGGCGCGGGGTAGCTTAGCTTCTCGCGCGCCGCCGTGAGCTCGCTTCTGATCGCGTGCGTCGTTAGCTCGGCGTGTCGCGAGCAGAAGCAGTAGCACCCGAACGGTTGGAGCGGCCGTTAGCTTGATGCTATTCTGTTGAACGTGCTTTGATTTTAACATGTTTTACACTCTTGACCACGACGTCATCCTTGACAGGGGATGTTTCGTCGACCCTGCCCTGAGCCAGGACGGCAAGGTTGCATCAACAGGGGACTGTAGTGCGGGTTGGGGCGGTGACGCTGCCCAGTTCGGACAACACAGGAGCGGCTGTGTTCCTACGGTGTCTGTGACTGCACTTCGCTGATCTGCGTTCCGGGTAGGAACGGGGTTGACCAGACCTCATAACACGTCTTCTGGTTTTACTTTGCTAAATGTATTGTGAATAACGGTGTTTTTCCCAAAATGTGTGTTGCTACAATGCATTTAGGATACGTTGCGGGTTATGTGTGAGCTGTTTTTGTCACTGGCAGTTAGCTTCTCCGTGCAAATCGGGGAATGATCTGGTTGTTGTGTGAGAAACATCATGGTGTTTATATGCACCGTGTACTCACAACTAAGGTAACTAACCTATGAAGCTATGCTTGGTGACAAGTGAGTAAAAGAATGTTCTTTCTCAGACTGTAATGACAATGAACAGTGTGTTCACACATTAACAGGTTTTCCTGTTTTAACTGGCCGTATTGAGGGTAAAATAGGAGGATTGTGTTTCCCCCCCGGTTCCCTGGGGACTTTTTCATCCTCCTATCAGACATGTTGTGCATTAATTGTGTCTTTTGTGTGGTAGGGATACGATGTAACTCTTAGCTTGATTGCTGAGGTTGTGCTAAATCTGCTGGAGAAACTTATTTCCTAAAGGGAAATTGGTTTGGTTGCTGTCATGTGTGCTTAGCAAGGCCTGTGGTCGATACTAATCAAGAATGATGTATTCTCTCATTGTGAAAAAAACGGCGTTCCTCTGTTGAGTGTTTTTGCCATTTTTTGTAGGTGATGATGGGTTGTGTGTGTCATGTGACCTACAACTGGGTTGTACTGGCCACAGAAGCACATGTGTATGTTGGACCGGGGTTCTTAGAGCCCTCTCTATTCTGTGTTTTTCCTTAGTAAAAATCAGATAGCAGGTTAGCTCATGCGCTGTGTGGAGCTGTGAAACGCTTCATAGAGCTGACTATGACTGTGTCATATTCTCTTTTTGTCGTTACATCGTATCATGGGTGTGGGGTCGTAAAGGGGTGAACTGGTAACCTTTCCTCTCCCCATTGTTCTGTCGGTCAGGGGTACACCCCCTGTCCTTCAAGGTTCCCGTCACGTGGCGGTTCGGCACGTTACGGGGGGGGGGGGGGGGGGGGGGGGAGGGAGTTCCTGGTCCCACGGCCTGGTATATTGGGCGTGTGCACCGCAGGAATTCCCCCGCCATAGAGTACGTCACCGTGCGCGTCTCTGTTGGTAGGACTTCCGTGTGCTGTTCAGGTCCATGTGATGGATCTGTTTTCAGGGGGGGTGGTCAGGGCTCCTCCTCACCAAGCGCCTATTCAGGCCTTCTGTGAGTTCGGACTCCTTCTTCCATGTGAGGAAGCCTCCATCAGAGTACAGAGCCTTCCTCCTCAGATTGTCAAAGTGAGTGGACCCTCTAGAAGGGTCCTTTTCTATTGTATGTATATTCGATTCAATTCGTTTATTGAGTGTGTATGGGTTCAGTGCCTCTTCCCCGGAGGCCCTAAAACCAGTTTTTTACATGGCTCAAGGTGCAATATATTCTTTTCAATCTGTACAGCTCGCGTGGGAAGTCTCTCTGGGGATCCCCGTCTCTTTCCTATGGGAGGGTGGTGGGATGTAAAAATGTGAACATTTTTTACCCCGGCTGTGTAGACTGGGATACATACTGTTGATGCTTCCTTCTTTCTATTCCAGAAGTGTTGGAGTTAGGGAGTGTCACACCCCTCTTGTCGTTCCCCTGGGCGCCTTGGGGATTCAATGACAGGTCTAAATAGCCTGTTCATTGATGGGGGTGTGTCCCGACGCACGTATAGTGCTAGCTCGCTGTAAACAGGCGATTGACTGGCACGCCTTGGTTGCTTGTGGTTGAAACAGCATTTTATAAAGCAACTGAGATGGGTTTTTTTTTTTTTTTTTTTTCCTCTTCCGACGACCACATCCCATGACCTGGGTGGGTTGTCGACGGATTCTCGTTCATGTCTGGGGGATGATGACGGAATGGATCTGAACATATGTAGAGGGGTCTCACGCCCTTGGGGTGGGCCACCAGGCGCGGTTCGCCCGAACGTCTGGGTGGCGCCTTCTTTTCATGTTAAGATCAACACGCATATCTGCCCTTCTCCTGGAGTAGGCATGTCGGCGTGGTTAGGGCACGGGACTGGTTCTGGTCACGCTGGTCCAGATCAGTTGAACCCGTTGTCCGCCGGGGATGCAGATCTGCTGTTCTGGTACCCTGAGGGACTTGGGCTTTTTTCAGGGGGAAAAATGCCAGGTCGGTCTGGGTGTCACAGGGTTAAGCGCTATGGAGACCCTGGTTGGGGAATTTTTTACTCAGCACTGTCGTAATGGCTTACAGCCATGCCATTCTGTACACGCTCGATCTCGTCGGATCTCGGCCGCTACACAGGTTGGTCCTGGTTAGTACTTGGTTGGGAGACCGCCTGGGAATACCAAGTACGTGTGCTTAGGGGCTGGTTCTCCATTATATTTTTTGCTCCTCTCTCACGCATGGCAAAGAGGGGCCTGTGGGGGTGGTTTTTTGACCTCCTCTGGTGACCCTGTGCTTCCCGTACCGCCAGGCCCGGTCCGAAGTGATGTTTGCGACCCGTAGGCCTGGGTTAACCCTTTTTTGAAAACTGAAACGCTTGTACTGCGGTATAGCCGGTGTATGCCCGCAGGTGTGTTTTGGAGTTTTTTCTTGAGGGGTTATAGGAACGACCACCGCATTGGGTAACACCGAGGTGGTTGATTCCCTGGTGTGTTGGAGCAGTGTCAACTCCCGGGTTCACCGGTTGGGGGTGCCCCTGCACGTTCATGACGTCTGCCAATCGTGTCAGCCTTCTCTGCCTCGACCCCTCTGGGTGGGGGTTTTTAAATGGAGGCTTGGTCATGCAACACCGCCAGCTTACGCTCCTTCCGCCGGGGCGGCTGTGTTCAGCTGTCCCCTCTGGCGCCTGTCTCGTCCGCAGTCTCCAGGCTAGGGTTAACAGCCTGTTGCCTGGTTTTTCCCCGGTGCGCTGCCTGCTTCCGTTGGTTAACCTTTTTTGTGTGCTTACGGCCATGCTGACTGCCTGTTCTGCAGGGTCAGTGTGCCAGGCGGTGTACTATTGGGGGGACAGGGCCCGCTCGGCTTACGGCCATACCGACCTGAACACGCCCGATTTCGTCCGATCTCGGAAGCTAAGCAGGTGCTGGCCTGGTTAGTACTTGGTTGGGATACCGCCTGGGAATACCAGGTGCAGTAACTGAGGGGCCTTTGTCCGAATACGCTGGCGATGTGGGGGGCGGGGCACTACGTGCCCACCTGGTGGGGTCTTGATGCTGGCATCGTGGACTTCTCCGGGCCCCCATTCCAGGGAGTCCAGTCCTTTTGGTGGGTCTGGGTCTTCCTTCGTGCTCCGCTGCTACGGCCTTGCCACGGGGTTGGGTTTGCCCTTGACCCCGTGATTCTGGGGGCAGTAACGAGGTTGTTCCTCCGTTCGTTCCCGGGTGGCATGCGGGTTGTGCGTGTGTGTAGTCGTGGGGTCAAGCCACGGTCTGCTCACCCTGTGCGTTGAGTTGCTTGAGTGCCTCTTCGCACGGTCGGGTCCGTCGCCTTCCCGTGAAGCCCCTAATAGGGGGGATACCCTCCATTAGGGTGGGTCGGGGGGGCTCGGCCCTCCCTGTTCTGATGGTTTGTGGGGGGCTGTCAGCGGGGTGTATTTGTCGGCCGTTGGCTCTCGCTCGGCCTCCCTTGTGCAGAGAGCGATGCCGAGCGAGACGATACAGAACGTTAGGTTATGACTATAACCAAGTTCTGTTAGTATAGCGAAGCTCGGCATCCGACGCCGCTGCAGCCTTTGACCTCGCCTTGTGGCGAAAGCTTGGGAAGGAGGCGAGTGGGTGGCCCCACCCCTGCTTATATGGGTAAGCTGATAGGGGTGTGGTCAGACGAATATTGGGATTAAAGGTACATTGTGGTCTTTATTCAGTGCGCGTGCACATATGCGAGATAGTATAGCGAAGCTCGGCATCGCTCTCTGCACTAACAGAACTTGGTTATAGTCATAACCTAACGTTCCTGATCCCCATTAAGTCTCCCTTCTTTGGCAACAGCGTGAGTACTGCCCTCCTGCAGCTCAGCGGCAGCTGCCCTCCAATAAGACTGTCTCTGAGCACCATCAGGAGATCTTCCCCCAACACTGACCACATGGTCTTATAGAACTCTACAGGTAGGGCTTCCGTAGGGAGAGGCACACGAGATGGCTGCTTGAAGTTATAGCTCCCGACGGTCAATTAAAATAACCTCTCCAAATTCAAAAGAAAAGCTAAAACAATAATGAAATACTCGGAAATGAGTGAGAGGACATAAACAATGAGTCGAAAGAGTCGAAGGAATCGTAAAAAACAAGAGAACGACGACGAAAAACGGCGAGATGGACGAAGTAAGACTAACTAACATGGGTGAAGATGGCGGCGGCGAAAACACGGCTGAAACAATTCAAGAGGGACTAGCCAACATTAGCAGAGAGATATACGCGACCTTAAGACAGAACTGAAGAACGACTTAAAAAACGACACAAGAAGAATTAGAGTCATGAGTAAAGTAAAGCACATTCTGGATAGAAAATCACTCTACATTCTCTACTGTTCACTAGTTTTACCATATTTAAATTACTGTGCTGAAGTCTGGGGAAACAATTATAAGTCTACACTACAACCACTTTTTATACTCCAAAAAAGGGCCATAAGGATAGTTCACATTGCAGGTTATCGTGATCACACTAACATACTGTTTTTGGAGTCAAAGACATTGAAGTTAAATGATCTTGTGGAATTTAAAACGGCACAATTAATGTATAAAGCAAAAGGTCATGCACTTCCAAGAAACATTCAAGAATTGTTCTTTGATAGGGAGGGGGGTTATAATCTGAGGGGAGAACACAATTTAAAAGTGCTAAATGTACGCACTACCATGAGAAGACACTGCATCTCGATATGTGGAGTGAAACTGTGTTTCAAGTTTCTTTAATAGTTGTCATACAGAAGTACAGAATACTTTTGTACAAAATGCTTCTTACTGTTGCGCTCCAGAGACTGTGCATGACAAGATAAGTATGAAATAAAAACATAGTAAAAATTAGAAGTAAAAAAAGAGGTCACAGTGTTCAGTTTAGACATATGTACAATGTTCGTAGACGTAGTTACCATACAATATACAATACTGTGCAGTGTACTAATATACAATACTATATAGTGCAAGGCATAAATGGACGAGGTGCAGTTTAGGTACAATTCACAGTAGGTGTACGAGTTGTAGTGCAAATCCTTTATCAATAAATATAAAGTGTAAGTGTGTTTGTGTGATCTAAAGTGTGGAGAGTGGGTGCTGCAGTGTGTTGTTTGTTTGAGTGAGTGTGTGCTTGTGGGTGTGTGTGCTGTGTGCATTTGATGGTTGTTGCATAGTGATTATTGTTCGTTTAGCGATTATTGTTCGTTTAGCAGCCTGATGGCCTGGGGATAGAAGCTCCTTCTGAGTCTTTCTGTGCTCGCCATAAGACTCCGGTATCGCTTGCCTGACGGCAGCAGTTCAAAGAGGCAGTTGTTCGGGTGGCTCGAGTCCTTAATAATTCTCTTAGCCTTCCCCTTGCACCGCTTGTTGTAAATGTTCTGGAGGGTGGGAAGCCCCCCTCTAACTGTGCGTTCGGCTGAACGTGTCACTCTTTGTAGTCTGCTACGGTCTTGTGCAGTGCTATTCCCAAACCAGGAGGTGATGTTGCCGGTCAGGATGCTCTCTATTGTACATGAGTAGAAGTTCCTAAGGATCTTCTGACTGACTTGGAACTTCCTTAGGCGCCTGAGGAAGTAGAGGCGTTGTCGTGCCTTCTTCACAACACTGTCAATGTGTGTGGTCCATGTCAAGTCCTCGGATATGTGGGCTCCGAGGTACTTGAAACTGTTCACTCGCTCAACTGGTGCCCCGTCGATGCTGAGGGGGCTGTAGTCCTTGACCCCCGACCTCCTGAAGTCCACAATCATCTCTTTTGTTTTGCTGACGTTCAGGGAGAGGCAGTTCTCCTGAACAGTGGAACAGTCTAAATGTGGTGCTAAAGCAATGTCCAAACATGAGACAATTCAAACTGATGTATAAGGAAATGATGTTCACAAGGTACAGGGATGAGGAAGGGACTTGATATTCACGGGTGTTTACATTTTTATTTTATTTCTTTCATGTTTTACATATATAGTTTTAGTTTTTTTGTTTTATATATATTTTTTTAATTTTTTTTATGTGTTTTAAAATAGTACACTCATTTGAGTAGTGGAAAAGGGGTAGGATTAAATAAGTGTATACTTCTTCCTACTCCTTTTCGAACATGTAGATTGAGTTGTGTTTTGCTTTTGTTATTGTTTGTTTGTATTGTATTCATTGCATGTTCGAAATAAAGATTTCAAAAAAAAAAAAAACAGAACTGATGACAGAACTCAAAGATTTAAAAAAGGAAATTAATCAAGAACTGAGAGCTAACGCATTACAGGCCAAAGCACAAAGCACCAGAATACACGAGGCGGAGGCACGCATCGGAGAAACAGAAACATGGAATATGACGGTCAAGGAAACACTCCTCATGTCTTTGGAACAGCAGAGAGCCATGCAAGAAGCGCTAACGGACATGGAAGGGAGGTCCAGAAGAACAAATATGCGCATCTATAACGTACCGGAGGGAACGGAGAAAGACTGCCCTCTCCCGGAGTTTATTGATAAACTGCTAAGAGCTGAGCTCTCACTACCGACAGATACCGACCTGCAGATCCAGCGGGCCCACAGAGCATTAGCTCAAAAGCCAGGACCCGATGCACCACCTAGGTCGATTATAGTAAACGTCCTACAATTCACTACCAAAGAGATGGTCATCGGTAAATCCTGGCAGAAGAAGATCGAGATCGAGGGCAAACGCTTGTCGTTTGACCATGACTACGCGACGGCGGTGATGCAGAAGAGAAGGGAATATAGCGGCATCAAAAGGGCACTGAAAGGAGAAGGGATTCGGTTCCAGACACCCCTCGCTAAGATCCGAATCCACTGGGACTCCGGCACACGCACATACGACAGCGCCGAGGAAGCCGCACAGGATCTGAAGAAGAGAGGAGTCGCTGTGGAGGAGCCAGCCCCCCGCACTGCTAGAACAGACCAGGACGAGCGACTACAGCGAGGACAACCGTGGCAGCGCGCTGGAAGGAAGGAGAGACACCCGGGAGACACGAGCGAGAGGGAGAGAGGAATAGCCCAACGAGCAAAGAACAGACTGCAGGACTATCAATGTACCACCAGCAAATAAATCTCAGGGTGAGAAATACATAGCCTAATAAGACTGGTGAGTTAATTTAACGTGACGCGAGTAACCTGCCCGAATATGTCTAAGGACTATGGGCTGTATTGTGTTGCTTTGACTCGCTTAACGATAACGTTAGACGTTCCGAGTTTTTGTTGGATCTAATGCGGACTAGCTGTAAGCTATTCACGTGAACGCTAAATAGCCCCTTGACCCAAATGACTGGATGACTTAGTCTCCCTTTTTATAGTTTAACAGACTCCACTTGATTATTGAAAGACCGTCAAGAGTCACTCAGGCACGCTGTGGGTAGACTAGACACTTTCTCTTTTATTTTATAGCTCCTTTTTTTTCCGCGGGGGCCTGCACTTGAATGGAGCCACGGGACCTAAGCCATGGGATGGCCAGCAAACTTCTGTTTTTGGAAGCCAATTGTTGTTTTTGTTATTGTTACACCCGTTCTCTATGTGTATGTGTCTAACTCTTCATGTTTAGTAATGTGTGAATTCCGGGTTGACAGTGTCAGGTTTAAGTTGTTAAAGCACAGATGAGTAGAAACTTTAAGGTGGTATCTATAAATGTAAATGGTCTGGTTAACCCAGTTAAACGGAGCAAAGTCATAACCAAATTGAAACGTGAAAAAGCTCAAATTGTCTTTTTACAAGAAACGCATCTCTCTCAGATGGAGCACGAGAAACTCAAGAAATATGGATATAGGAATACAGTCTATAGCTCGTTTAGATCGGGTCATAAACGAGGTGTTTCTATACTAATTCCTAACTCATCAAATTTTGAACTTATGAAAGAAACTAATGATAAGGAAGGACGCTATGTCATGATAAAATGCTAATTAGAGGGCAACTTGGTTACGCTGCTGAATGTATATGCCCCACCGGGGAGCAACAAAGGTTTCTATAAATTCATATTTGGTCTGATAGCAGCGGAGTCTGAGGGGATACTAATCTGTGGGGGAGATTTTAATACTATTCTTAGTCGTGAGCTGGACACTACAAGCTAATAGGGTGAACAGGACTCCACAGACAAAAATAATGAATGCTTCACTCACAGACTTAGGAATGTTTGATGTATGGCAAGATATCCACCCGTCTGAGAGAGACTACACCCACTATTCTGTTCCTCACTCTGTTTATTCAAGAATTGACTATCTTTTTATGTTTAGAGGTGATAGACATAGGATAAGGGATTGTACTTTGGGAACTACTGACATATCAGACCACTCTGCAGTCTATATGACTTTACACTTGGATAGTAGGCCAAGGAACACACTATGGAGGCTTAACACAGGAATATTGAACAACAAAACAATTAGTGAAAGTATTAGGACAGAAATAAAAACATATATAGAGAATAATGATAACGGTGAGGTTAATCCAGTGAGTTTGGGATGCTGCAAAAGCCGTGCTAAGGGGGAAAATGATTGCCATCACAGCAACACTGAAGAGGACGAAAGAGCGCAAATATCAGGATCTAACCCCAAAATTGACATCTATAGAGCAACAGCATAAAAATACTCCAACTAGTCAGCTGCTACAGCAAATTAGGGAAACAGGAAAATTGATTGACGAAGTCTATAAGGACGACATTGAGGAAAAAAATATAAAAAAAAATACGTCAAACATATTATGAATCAGGCCCAAAGGCTACTAGATTATTGGCCATAAGGTTGCGAAAGCAACAGACACAAAATACAATTAATAAGATTAAAGATCCCTTAACCCTCTGAGGTTGACTGGGCTTTTTGGACCCGTGGGCGGAGAACAAAGGGATTTAGAATGACTCATAAATGCTCTGGAAGTCGCGCTTTTCAGAAATCTGTAAAAATAGAAAAATTACAATTTCGAGTGCTTTGACATGTACCGTACTTTTCGGACTATAAGCCGCACCTTTTTTCCCCATTTTTCGACCCTGCGGCTTATATAACGGTGCGGCTTATATATGACTCGACGTGACCAAACCCGAAAATGTAAAAATCGAAATATTGCTTTTTTGACTGCATTGACATTTTATTTATCTGTTCCCTTATTTGCTAAACTTAATACAACTTGTAAATGAGTTAATTCTTGTTATTTGTCCGACAGTATTGTGTCCCAATGCTAATTACATATGGTAATTAAACATTAAAACACCTGCGGCTTATAGTCCAGTGCGGCTTATATATGTACACATCATTCAATTTAGCTGCTGCGGCTTATATTCAGGTGCGGCTTATAGTGCGAAAAGTAAGCTGAGTAACAATGTTCATCAAAGTGTTGAGTGCTAGAATGTTCGATTATGACATCATACTGTGACATCACAAATGTTCTAGAATGTTCGATTATGACATCATACTGTGACATCACAAATGTTCTAGAATGTTCTATTATGACATCATACTGTGACATCACAAAAATTGTTTAGGAAGTTTGGTTGACATTGCATTCCAGATGCATGTTTTATGACAACTTTTCCTGGAAAACGTTATGGATGTTACATTCGCTGATTCACATATTGATACAACAGCCCTTCATGAGGTTAGAAAAATATCAGTTGATATTTTTTTTGCCATTCTGGCCATTCAGAATGTGTGTGTGTGTGTGTGTGTGTGTGTGTGTGTGTGTGTGTGTGTGTGTGTGTGTGTGTGTGTGTGATTTTCAATTTTTAGTGATACACACAATGCCCTCTGAGAATACTTCTGTGTGTGTGCTGTGTAACCAAATGCATACCTACATGCAGGGAACAAAATAAGTACCAGCCAACCGCCAATGGCTGGTAAAAAATCTGCCTGGCTGGTAGTTTTTCAAATCTACCAGCCAAATGGCTGGTAAGTCAAAAAGTTAAGTTTGTTCCCTGAGAGCAGAGCTACACAGCAGTGCGCCTATTTTGCGAGCCGAAATAAGTCTGTGGTTTTTTCTTCTTCTCACAACGGGTCAAATGCATCTAACATGCATTGCATCGTCGCCATTCCTTTATGCCTGCCCACATCGCCCGAAATGAACGTTATGTTAGCGTAAGCTAACAAGCTAATCCTGATCAGCGGCAGAGCCATAGAGAACAGCAGACAGTGTGGACTGGGGAAAGGGAAATGGGGGGGGGGGGGCACTCTCCCTTTCTCTGTGTGTGTGCGTGCGTTTGGAAAGACGCTGACTCATTCTTTCAGTCCACTCAAAATTATGCTAATATTCCTTATGTTGTTTATGATATTAATTGAAAATAGCATATGAGAGTATTATATAGTAATAATAACACATGGCGATATACTAAAAAGCTATTTTAAATTTTTGGCTGGTAAAAAATCTGCCTGGCTGGTCGTTTTTAAAATCTACCAGCCAAATGGCTGGTAAGTCAAAACGTTTATTTTGTTCCCTGCCTACATGTATGACCTATATCTATCTACTACTTTTGGATATGAGCATTTTTTTATTTAATAATAATAATAATAATAATAATTCTTTCTTTCTTTCTTTCTTTCTTTCTTTCTTTCTCTCTCTCTCTCTCTCTCTCTCTCTCTCTCTCAATGTGATATGGTACAGTACTGTAAATACCATCTCTCTCTCTCTCTCTCTCTCTCTCTCTCTCTCTCTCTCTCTCTCTCTCTCTCTCTAAAATACACTATACTGTAAACACAGAAAATCATGTATGTTGGGTATTGTATGGATACAATACCCAACTATGTAGTGGCCGCTTGTTCGCTAGGCTAGGCCTCCTGCTGGGTCCATTCACTGGAATAACAAAGGAACGACTGGGCTTTTGCTCCAGGTGTGAATGGTTCTAGTGACACTGATCACATTGAATTCTGGGAGTGTAGTTCTTTCATCAGATAGCTGAATGAACTTGGATCCTGTTCAAGTCCTATCCTGAAAAGTAGTTAGGATTTTACCAGAATGTTTGATAGGACATTGATTGAAAACTATCGTCTCAAATTTGACAATTGATGGCTTATTTTGAAGGTATGAATATGTAATTTTACATTATGTAACAAAAAAAAAGGGAAAATTCTGAGAAGGTGGAGCTAGTTACTTTAGACCTTGAAGGGCTGGAGTAGTGTCCAGTAATTTGGAGGATATAGAGAAGGCCTTTGAATCATACTACAAAAACCTATATACACAACCAGCACAAATAGATAGTGAAGCCACTATTGCATTCCTGAGGTCTCTTGACCTGCCCTCAATTGGCAAAATGCAGAACAAAATTATAACTGCAGAAATCACTATAGAGGAGTTAGACAGGACAATATCTAATCTTAAAGCTAACAAATCGCCAGGTAGTGACGGCCTTCCAGCAGAATGGTACAAAGCTTTTCGCCAGGAGATCATGCCATTGCTGTTGGCCTCATTTAACTACACTCTTAGAGAGGGCATCCCCCCTCCCTCCTGGAGGGAGGCGACTATAACAGTACTTCCCAAGGAGGGTAAAGATAAGGAATTATGTAGTTCGTTTAGACCAATATCGATCCTTAATTTGGATTATAAGCTGTACGCCTCCATTATCATGAAAAGATTAGAACAGTTTTTGCCAGACCTAATAAACACGGACCAAACTGGATTTATATCTGGTCGCCAAACCCAGGATAACTTAAGACGAACACTACATATTATGAATCAGATTAAACAAACCAACGTTTATTCTGCCTTATTAAGTCTGGACGTGGAAAAAGCGGTTGATTGTGTGAGCTGGGACTATTTATTCTTGGTACTAGAAAGGTTAGGATTCAAGGAAGATTCAATTGGGTGTTTTAAAACACTATATACAAGACCCACAGCGAGAATAAAAGTAAACGGTCGATTAACAAATCCGATCGCCCTAGAACGCGGTACACGCCAAGGATGTCCATGTAGCCCCGCCCTGTTCGCGATTTTCATTGAACCGCTAGCCCAAGCAATTAGGGAAGACCCCAATATAACAGGTATTAATATAAAAGAAACAGAGCATAAGATAGCATTATACGCGGATGATGTCTTAATTTACTTAAAAAACCCTAGTCTGAGCCTCCCTAGACTAATGGGCCTTATTGAAACCTATGGTCAACATTCGGGATACAAACTAAATATAGGAAAAACACAGATACTTACATATAACTTTGGAACATGAAGTCCATAAAATATCTGGGAGTAAGGCTGACTAAGGACTTAACAAAATTATATGAAGCAAATTACCAGCCCCTAAACACACAAATTAAAAAAGATATAGAAAGATGGTCATTAGCCCCGCTGGATTTCACCTCCAGAATAGACTCAGTAAAAATGAACGTAGTCCCTAGACTACTATATCTTTTCCAGTCCTTGCCGGTGGAAATCCCTGCTAAACAGTTTAACGAGTGGGACAGGATGATTTCTAGATTCATATGGAGCGGGGAAAAAACGAGAATTAGGTTCCGGACACTCCAACTCCCTAAAGAGAAGGGAGGCATGTCCCTCCCAAATCTGAAGGAGTATTATTATGCAGCGCAAATACGACCTTTGGTCTGTTGGTGTTAAAGGGACTACGAAGCAAAGTGGAAGGACATTGAAGTGAAATCAATTGATATACCACTCAGGACAGTAATTGGTGATAGACAGCAGGCCAATATACGGTTTTTTATAAGCACGACTTTTTCAGATACCTACAACTACGCCAGTACTTTCTAAAAGAGGTAAAGGTGTCTGAGTCCAATGCCCCAATAGACAGTGTTATTCAGATAGTCATTCAGGCATACAAAGACAAGATGAGTAAAACTGTGTCAAAATTATATAATAGCTTTGTTCAGGCCAGAACTGACTCCACAAGTTACATTAAGACAAATTGGGAAAAGGAATCAAACATTGAAATAACTGAAGACGAATGGGAGAACATGTGCAGAACTCAATGTAGCTCGACTAATTCAAAAACATGGAGAGAATTCTGCTGGAAAAACTTGACTAGATTCTTCATAACTCCCAAAATCAAATCCCGACAAGTAGGCATAGAGCAACCATGTTGGAGACAGTGCGGCCAGAGGGAGGCAAATCACTCACACAATTGTCCAGGTATTCAACGTTATTGGCAAGATGTTCACTCCACCATGCAGGTTATATTGACTTTTAAGATACCGGAGACCTCCTATTTGTACCTGGGTAACTTACCTGAGGAATTGGTAGGAGGAGACAGATATTTGCTAAAAATATTTTTAGCAGCAAGAAAGAAAACGATCACGCGTCTCTGGTATCAACAAGAACCTCCGACAAAAGAAAAATGGTTGGCCATTATAGGCGAAATATACACAATGGAAAGACTTACTTTTATTCTCAGATTACAGGAAGAGAAAGGTTTGAAGTACTGGGAAAAATGGGACTTTTATATGTTAATTACGACAACCAGTGGATGATGTATAGTTGTAAAGAATATTCACCATACCTATAGGGAAAGTAAGTGAATTGAGAACTCGGCATGTGAAAAGTATATTTTTGTAAAGTGACACTAATAATGCAGCCCGGGATTGTGTTTTTGTTATGTCTTGTTGTTTGTGATTGTTTGCTTATTGTGAAAAACAATAAAAAGAAAGTTATAAAAAAAAGAACTCTACAGGTAGTCCGTCTATTACCGGAGCTTTCCCATTTTCCATGCTCTGCAGGGCAGTATGGAGCTCATCAAGAGACACATCCGCCTCCAGCTCTGCACTGGACTCTTGCTCTACCTTTGGTAGGCCTTCGTAGAAACCATGAGATTCCTCCTGCACCTCTCCAAGTTCAGACTGGAAGAGGCTACTATAAAAACCCACAGCATGCCTCCTGATGTCAATGGACTCAGACAGTATCTGACCTGTGTCTGAGCACATGCTGTGGATGAGCCTCTTCTGCCCATTCTTGCGCTCCAGACCGAAAAAGAAACGGGAAGATGCATCCATCTCCGAGATGTTTCTGAAACGTGACCTCACCAGAGCACCCTGTGCTGAAATACCTAACAGGTCAGCCAGAGCAGACTTTTTAGCTTTGAGAGCTCAAATATGGCCTCGATCTCCTGTGGATTCTGCTAGCTCTTGAAGCTCCTCCACATCAATCTCCAGAGCCTTCATAGATCTGGCGATGTCTCTGGTAACATTTAGAGTGTACTGTTGGCAGAACTGCTTAATCTTGCACTTCCCCACATCCCACCACTGCTGAGGTAAAACTGGCCTTTGTCTGCTTATGAATCTTCCATAAGAAGGTAAAAGCATCCCTAAAATTTTGATCAATTAAAAGAGACGTATTAAAAAGCCAGTAAGCACTTTGTGGCTTTACACACTTGATAAAAATAGAGCAGTACACAAGAGAATGGTCAGTAAAACCAACAGGGGTTATATAACAATTGTTAAAAACACTAAAATGGTGTTTAAAACAATCAAACCGATCAAGTCTGGCCATTGATAATAAATTATCTCTAGTGTGAACCCATGTGTATTGCCTCTGCGTTTGATGCATTCGTCTCCACACATCACTCAGCTCATACGTCCAAACCAACATTTGGGGCATAAACAACAATAAATACCATTTTCACCTTCTCATATAATACTCTTACTTTTAAAAGACGTCCCTTTACAACCTCCTCAATCTCACATGACTGTAGGGCTGACCCCTATTAGTCGATTAGTCGACTAATCGGTCGAAAGGAGCCGTAGTCGACTAACCAACCTCTTAGTCGAATAGTAAAAAAATATTATAATAATAATTATAATATTATTATTATAAATTTTTTTATCATTCTTTCCAAAAGAAAAGAGGCCTAGAAGCGTGGCTAACGCTAATGGCACGCATACCAGAGGCTAACTGCCTAAGAAAACAGGCACAAAGGCACTGAAAGAGGATTTCACCCATCTAATGAACACACTATACTAGACAAATATCAAGATGTATCCATCAGTGGACCAATTGCATGCTTTTGCAGAGGACAAGAAGCCTTCAGTCGACTCCTTCAGACATTAAGCGCCCCCACAGCCCAAATGGAATGATAAAAAAAAAATAATAATAATAATAATAATAATAATAAAAATATATATATATATATTATACTTTTTTATTTTTTTATTTTTGGCCGACCAATAGTCGACTAACGGCAAATTTTGGCCAATCATAGTCGACCATCCAAATCCTTAGTCGGGGACAGCCCTACATGACAGTGGCAAAAAAGATCTGGAAAATAAAATCCCCACTCCACCACTAGTACTGGTGTTATGGCTTAAAACTATTTCTCCCTTCCATTCTCTTTTCCAAGCCACTGTATTATCCTCAGTGCTGTGCGTCTCTTGGACAAGCATCACATCAATATTCTTTAAGTCCATTAGTTGATAAAGAGATGCCCTCTTTGCATCATCTCTTGCATCATTTAAGTTTAGGGTACCTACTTTAAATTCTGCCATGAGAAAATATCCAAACTGCAGGACATAAAATAATAAAAGGAGACCAGATAACTTAAACATCATTGGAGATTTTTTTTTCTTGACCTTTGGACATGTTTCCTTAAACGATAAATCTCCTGATCAGAGAAACCTTCTTCATTCAAGTCATTGCGTTTCATTAGCCACTTAGCGGACTCAACAAATAACTTCACGTCAGGGAAAAAGCTTTCCACCTTAACTGCCCTTGAGCCTTTAGTTTCCTGTAGAAAACTTTTTATTCTAGTTAAAGAATACCCATCCCCAGACCCGGCGCCATGGGCGGGCATTAGGGGGCCGGGCCCGCCCACTGAGTCAGCTGTGCCCACCCTGGTAAAAAAAATAACAATAAATTTTTTTTTAAATCAAAGTCGACTATCCAAATCCTTAGTCGGGGACAGCCCTAGTGGGCACTGATGTCAACAACAACACTACTGAAGCTAGCACGGCACTCTGTGAGAATTCGTTTTCTACCCTCAAGAACGTTTTTACAGAACATCGCCTTAGTATGCTTCATCGACGCAAGGCCAATTTAATTCAGTTGGCATTTGAGAAGGACTTAATAAAAAAGTTCAGGAATGAGTGGAGAGGGGCAGTGTTTTAAGAAGATTTCACTCTGTCCCCAAATGCTGCTTGCCGCTCTACTAATGATGGTGAGTAGCCTGTGGAGGAATTTTGTTTGCTTTTTTATGCACCTTATTTTTGTCAGTTCAGTTTGTCAGTGAATTCAGAAGTGTTGAATAAATGGAGACTTTTCAAAGATATAGAATAGAATAGAATAGAATAGAAATGTATTATCCTGAGGGAAATTTGACACTGCAAATCACTCAACATTAAACAGAACAAGTCACAAATAAGAATAACAAAACAAATGGCCTAAGAATAGAATAAAATGAAATAGAATAAAATAGAATAAAATATACAGTAAATAAATACAGTAAAAATATACTGAAGTCTACAGTAGGTGTAATATTGCACAGTGCTGTTTAAAAAGTAAGAGTCCAGAAAGATGGTAACTGTCACTCTGTGCTCAGTGATGCAGTGAGGCACAGTGATGCATTGTATAGTCTGATGGCTGTCGGAATGAAGGACTTCCTGTGCCGTTCAGTGCTGCATTTAGGTAGTGTGAGCCTATAACATGCTCCTCCTGTCAGCCAAGTCTGTGTATAGTGGGTGGGAGGGGTTTTCCCTGATGGCCTGGAGCTTAGCAAGGCTCCTCCTCTCCGCCACCCTCGCTAGAGTCCAGCTCCACCCCAACCACGCTACTGGCCTTCCTGACCATCTTCGCGCAGCCTGTTTGTGTCCCCTGCTCTCAGTCCGCTGCCCCAGCAGGTCTGATATCCGTTCAGTCTGTTTTTGTATAAGTGAATGTTCTTAAGATAGAGAGAAATTAGATTTTTCAATTGCCTCTCTGCTGTTTAATTCAGCACCGTGGGCAGCGCCAAGCAAGCCACAGTGCCGTTGTCCCAGCTGAAATGTATAAAAGGGAACTTGTGTTGAAAAACCATTGTGCCCCCCCGAGAACATTTTATGCCCCCCAACTAATTTGTTTCTGCAGCCTGGTCTGCCCATCCCTGCTGTCAGCCTGAGACTGAGTGGGAGGCAGAGACTCCGCCTCATCACTGAAGTCAGAGTCTCCACTGTCACTGTCTACCTGCTGCTCAGGTTGGCCCTCTTTTTTTGCTTTAGAGTCAGATTGACTGACCTCAGTTTTCCTTTTTTGGGCAATTTTGGTAACATCAGCATCAAGTTCCATTTCCTCCTCATTTATGATCCACTCTGCTAGTCCAGCCCGTTTGCCCAGTCTGGTTCTTTCTTCACCTCTGACCCCTGTCTTCTGACCTCCCACTTCTTCACTCTCCTCGACCACAGTGACCTTCTCAACAGCCTTCGCTTTTCCCTTTGTCGCCACTTTTTCCCCATTAAAATTCACATTTACTCCTGCCTCCACTACCAAACCTCTCCTTTCCTCCTGCACCTGCTCACCCTGTTCTGCCCCCTCTACCAGGTCTATCCCCTCCCCCTGCTCACCCTGTTCTGCCCCCTCTACCAGGTCTATCCCCTCCCCCTGCTCACCCTGTTCTGCCCCCTCTACCAGGTCTATCCCCTCCCCCTGCTCACCCTGTCCTGTCTTCTCCACCAGACCCCCCCTTCCCCCTGCACATTCTCACCTTGTCCTGTCTTCTCCACCAGGCCTCTCCTCTCCTCCTGCACCTGCTCACCCTGTCCCACTTCCTCCACCAGGCCGCCTGTAGCTTTATGCCAAGCAAGCAGTGCAAAAATGCTTCCGCATTCGTCACCGCACGCCAGTGCGGTAAAGCGCCCTTCTTTTCAGACAAATACTACCGTGCGTGCACCGGCGGCGGCGTGCTCGCTCAGGTGCGTGCGTGCGCCGGCGTGCTCGCGCGAGGTGGAGCTCAATATATATAAGTCACCGCCCCTTATTCAGTATCTAGCAATAGCTCAATTGGCAAGGCCACATGGCTGTGGATCCTATGGCTCGTTTGCTGGCGAGTTCGAATCCCATCGAAAATATTTTTTAACGTGATTTTTTTTTAACGTGTATTCTTTCGCCGGTTAAGGTTAGGCATGGTTAAGGTTAAGGTTAGGCATTGTTTCGGAGTTGGTTAAGGTTAGAACGGTTAAGTTTAGGCGCTGTTAAGGAGCTGGTTAAGGTTAGAGTTTGTCAAAGAGAATGGCAATATAATTTCTATGGTTAAGGTTAGGCATGGTTAAGGTTAAGGTTAAGGTTAGGCATTGTTTCGGAGTTGGTTAAGGTTAGAACGGTTAAGTTTAGGCGTTGTTAAGGAGCTGGTTAAGGTTAGAGTTTGTCAAAGAGAATGGCAATAGACAGCCTATTTCCGCGCGACCTGGGCGCTGGGCGGCGGAAAATGAAAGGCGCATTACTGCACGGCACTACGGTAAATTTTTGCACTGCTTGCTTGGCATAAAGCTACACGCCACCAGGCCTCTCCCCCCCCCCTGCACCTTCTCACCTTGTCCTGTCTTCTCCACCAGACCTTCTCCTGTCCCTTTCCTCCCAGAGGTTCTCTCTCGACCCTTGTTGGTGCTCGAGCCACTTGGACCTGCCCTGGGTGATTTGATGGTGTTTGATCAGACGGCCTAGGCCTCTTAGTAGGACAGGACCTAATCATGTGACCTTCTATCCCACACCCAAAGCATTTCATTGTGTCTGAAGTTATATAAATAGTATAATCAAAGTCATCCACTCTAAAATGCATGGATAAATTCAGATAACTTTTTTCATTTTTCAAAACCATGAAAACCTGTCTTCTGAAAGATACCACAACAGAGGGGATTTACAACCCAGAGAAATCATCTTCACCGGGGAAACTATCTGACCGTGTCTAGCCAGTTCCCTTTCCAGAACCTAATTTCTGATGAAAGGAGGAACGTTGGAAATCGTTATCCTTTGTGCTGGGCTTACTAGTGGAAACACAGGGGTAAAGGTGTCCTGAATTACCACTCCCTGCTCCACAATCAAATGCACTTTATCTACACAATCCAAAAAAATTACAACTGCATTGTTCATCATCCGCGATTCAGATTTCACACTGTCATGACCCACAACAGCCCGACTGCTAAACTGCATTCTTCCACTGTGCAATTTAATGCCAGAGAGAGCTTTACAGCGTGTCTGCGCGTCAGACGCTCTAAACTGATAGCTGCGGGCGGCATGCCGACCAGCAGAACTGGTGGCTGCTACTCGCTCCAAAACACACCAAACACTAAGTAACAACACTGACAAACGACAAACAAAACGTACATATATAATAGACACACAGGTAGAAGATAGAAATAACTTTCAGAAAGTTTTAACTCACTCAAACCGCCTCGCTCCAAACACTCACTCCGCAACACACGCATGCGCACAGAGAGAGGAGAGAGAGAGAGAGGGAGAGAGAGAGAGGGGAGAGAGCACAAGAGAGAGAGAGAGAGCACGGGAGAGATAGAGAGAGAGAGAACAAGAGAGAGAGAGCATGAGAGAAAGAGGGAGAAAGAGCACGAGAGAGAGGGGGAGAGGTAAAAAAAAGTACGAGAGAGAAAGAGAGAGGGGGGAGAGCACAAGAGAGAGAGAGAGAGAGAGAGAGAGAGAGAGAGAGAGAGAGAGAGAAAAAGAGAGAGAGAAAAAGAGAGAGAGAGAGCACGAGAGAGCACAAGAGAGAGAGCATGATCATATATATATATATATATACACACAAACGTGAAGTTGTATTATGCCGTTTGAATAATGTAAAGTAATCAAGAGTTAAATTCCCACCAATTCATACCCAGAGACCCACAATGCCATCAATACACAGATGCAACCACTGCAGTGAAGTTCACATATTTCTTTAATAAATTATTAAGGCTATCAAAGTTAATGCGGTATTAACGTGTTAACGCCCGATTCTATTAACGCCACTATTTTTTTAACTTTTGTTTTTTTATTTATTTTTTTTAACTAGACTTCACTCAGGTGTATTATTGATGCTCTCATTGGGTCTCATTCTCCAAAAATTTTCAAAGACTTATCTTGGAACCACTGAGACAGAATCAATGACAAGTTCACTCTGAGTCCCGAACGTGCTGGTAATATGTCTTAAGTGGCTTAAACGGTCGCACAAATGATATGATCTGATATCTGCTTGGCGAATCTGATTCTGTCTTAAACTCAAAAGCGCATTCCCGTTCAGGTCATTTGCATACAAAACAACGCCTCCAGAGCTCCTTATAAGGCAAAGTAATGATGCAGCTGTGTGGAAATGGATGCGGAAGCGCTTTGCGAGTCTTGCGACCCATCGAAATGAGATTAGATTAATGTATTGTCATCATAATACAGCTTGTGGTACACCTGCCGCAGCGCGCGCGCACACACACACACGCGCGTGCAGTATACTGTAGCCTACGGTGTAATGAATGAACTTAGGCTTATTATTCCATTAATGCCTACGGTGTAATGAATGAACGCAGTATAGGCTTATTATTCCATTAACACTTTGAATGCCACTCATGGCTTTTCTCGGGTTTACCCCCCGACCGTTGAATGCCCATCACGAGATTCTTTTTTTTTATTAGCGATCTGAAATCATATTGCATCAAGCGAGCCTACCGTTGGAGATCCAGGCACCGCCGGCGCTCAGATGGGAAAAAAAGCGCCCCCTATCGTCTCCCAGATGGTAAATCACCCTTTTGGATTGGACTCAATGAAAGTGAATGGGAGAAAGGATTTCTGACTCCACATTTTACTTCTCACTGATGTAACCAGGGTCTACCAGAGTTCATTCTGGAGCCTTGGTGCCGCGGCGAATATGTGTTTTACTGTATACACGATGGATCAATCAAATGAGCGATTTTTTCGAATGGCGATCGGAAATTGGAATAAACCATTTGGATACCATCTGACCTCAGGTAAGGAATCTATGTTATCAGTCTTAGGATAATCAGACTCGTTTTCACGGATATATAAGCGTTTCCCCTATATGTGATATAGCTGTTTTGACTGTAAAAGCCATCAGGAAATAAGAGCAGCGATTATCAGCGCGCGGCACGAGCGTGCGTGCGCACACATATACTATCGATCATCTAGCGTTTATTTGAAAACTATTCATAAATAGGCCGACAAATGACAACGTTCTGGAATATTCCAGTAAAAGACGATTATCATACAATGGGTTGTTTTTTCCGCGAAAACGAGTGATTTTCAAAATGCTATCAAACGGAAATGAAGCGATAAAAAAAACAATCTGCCTTGACAATGTTGACTGGAAAATGAGTCTTTGATAAACGACGGGCAGATTAGACACATAGCCATAATTTAAAACATAGATTAGGCGATATTAAGTTAACATTGGAGTGGGTTTGGGCATTCAAGGGGGTAAAAAGGAAAACACGGCTGGCTCCCAAAGTGTTAATGCCTACGGCAGGGCTGTACAGTGCGACATATATGTCGCACGTGCGACACTGACGTCAGTCTGTGCGAAGAAAGGATTGACTTCAATAGCACTGGTGCGATGGCCCGTGCCTGGCGGAAAAAAGAAAAAAAAAGTGACGCGGTAAATTGAATGGGCCACGGTGCCACGCTATCCACTTGGTACTTGTAGTCTTGTGCGATTAAATACAATGTCCCTTCTGCGTAAGACTCCATATATCAAACACCAAATCCCATAATCCCTAGCGAACAATATCCCCGCGAGTTGCGAGCAGTGACTCATATCCGCTCGGCTCAGCTCACAACACAGCAGGTGAGCAGGACTCGTCTCAGCAGCAGACAGTAGCGTTTGGAACGCGGACATTGAAACAGAGCTAGTGGATAGTGTTGTCGCGACCCAAAACAAATCCCTGCTGTTTTATTCGGCAACGGGTCAAATGCATATAACATGCTTTGCAATCCTCGCGTCATAAAGTCTGAAATGAACGTTACGTTAGCATGAGCTAACAACAAGCTGTTCATAGCCATATAGAGAGAACAGCAGACGGGCAGAGTGAGGAGGAGGGGGCAGACATTCTCCCTTCTCTGTGTGTGTGTGTGTGTGCGTTTGGAAAGATCACATGAAGTCAGACGAGTATATTATATTGATAGTAAATGTACTGAGGGTGGACAGATAATGTTGATATTTAAACATAAAAAATACAATACAAAATAAATGTATTCATGATCATGCAACATAAAACGGTTGCGTGTTGTGAGTTCCAAAACATTTAACTTAAAGTTTAAAGCTCAATATATCAAATCGTGGCACTTTACAGTGAACAGGAGGTCTATGTGTATTAAAAACAATAGATTGTTTTACCTTTAAAAGTCTGGAAGAGGTCAAAAATAAAAATGTCAAATGATATTTCCGTTGCCTTTTTTGAGTTGATCTAAATGTTACTGATTGTGTTAAATGGGCTTATGTTATGATATCGTCTCATATCGATTGCAGGCACCTGCATCGTATCATATCGTGGCATATATCAGCAAATATCGTATTGTTGTCCAAAGAATCTATATCGTATCGTATCGTGATGAAACTGGTGATTCCCACCCCTAGTAGAGTCCATACACCCAACACCAAATCCCATAATTCCTTACACGTAACGTGTCTGGCTGTGTGACGTCAACTTGTCAGCATAAAATGACAGCCAAACATGGCACTGCAACTAAATAACACAAATACAATAGGCACATTTGTGACTGTTACAAATATAACACATTTTATACTTGTGCTACAAGATTTTGGCCTGTGCTACAAAACGATCAACCTCTGTAGCACCAGTGCTATGTGCAAAGGAAGTTAACGTACAGCCCTGCCTACGGTGTAATGAATGAACGCAGTATAGGCTTATTATTCCATTAATGACTTGTTGCATTAGGATTTAGTAGATACTATATGCTCTGCCCTACGTACAGTATAGGTACAGTAGTCTGTACTTATACTGTACGTAAGGCAGAGGCAGAGCATATATAGTATCTACTAAATCCTAATGAAACAAGTAACTAGAATATATTAAGCCTATACTGTTCATTAGACACGTAGGCCATACTGGCGCATACAAGACTTGCTATTTCCATGCGATTAGCTTTAGTTCTTATTTATTTATCCACTGTCATTTCAGTGTTGGTGTATAGGCTATATAGTGTATTTCAATATAAGTTTAATTGATTAATGATATATTCGAAGAAATGCAGTTTTTTTTTTGAGGCTCACGCTGCCCCCGACACTTCCTGATTCTACTGCGCAGGCGCACCAACCGACCTGTAGGAGTCCCTGTCCACAACGCCCGATCCCCACCCATCAGTTTCCCACCCCCTAATACGGCCAATGTGTATTAGTACGGACGACCAGCTAAACTGAAAGCAAATGTGGAGCGCTGGGCTCGAACTGACGAGCCCAGCGTCTCCAGCATTTCGTGGCGAGCGCCTTGCCCACTACGCCACGTAGCCGCCCCTGAAGGAATGCAGGTTTATAGCTATATCAACCCCCTCCAGTGTACAGTAAATGACCAAGTATGGTTTTGTCAATATTCCAATGTACAGTTTTGCTTGTACAGTGTCCCCCACCCACCCACCCCTCCTACCCAACCTCCTCCAACAGTTTCTACGTCAAATGTATATACTCTCTTTTCTGGACTCTTTTTGTATCACAAACAGTACTGTATTTGCAAATCTGGTATGTCATAAATGTATAGATGTAGCAGTACTGTCATATATGTTATGATGAATTGAAAATGGGGGACCCTGATGTAAACAAGATGAAAGTCTTTCTCTGGTCTGCATCCCCTTAACAATTGTATGTAATTGAGCTGTACTGTACTGTACCCATTCTGCAATCTGTTCATAAAGTTTTCAATCAATCAATCAAACAAAGGTCTGTCCCATTGTATACCAATCAATGGGATACATTGCATGTTGACCTGCATTCTTTCAAATGTATATAATTAATCATTAAAACAGATGTGTAACAAATAAGAAATACAAATTCCACAGAAGGCATTAAATAATTATTATTTTCAATCATTTCACAATAATTGCATAATTGTGTTTGAATATCTGAGTAATTAAAGTAATTATACATTTGTCCAAAATAGCTGTTTCAGATATGGTTAAGCAGCTGCCCTGTGATCAGATGAATCCATATTATTTATTTTTCCGACATCAAATGCGTAATTTCTTATCGTACAAATATGGTCATATTTATTTTAATTATGATTAAGTAATTAATTCCAAGGAGGCCTGTAGCGTTAACATGAAGGAATCACTGTGAGAACACAGTCTGTCAAGTTAATAACATTTTCAATTAGTCAATCAATCATAAGAGTGCTCCTCAGCACTCTTAAATCTGCTCTCAGGAAAATTTGGGGGCTCACGCTCCCAGCCCTAATATGTCTTAAATGGGCAGAAATCTGCCTAAGAGGACATTTTTGGTCGTAAATTCATTCGGGAATGAGACCCATTGATACTATGTTTGTTTCTGAAGTGTGTGTGTGTGTGTGTGTGTGTGTGTGTGTGTGTGTGTGTGTGTGTGTGTGTGTGTGTGTGTGTGTGTGTGTGAGAGATAGAGAGAGAGAGGGGGGTGAGAGATGAGGAAGGGGCAAGAGAGAAAGGAGCTGGGAGAGTGTGTGTGAGAGAGAGAGAGAGAGAGAGAGAGAGAGAGAGAGAGAGAGAGGGGGGGGTGATAGAGATGAGGAAGGGGCAAGAGATAAAGAGAGCTGGGAGAGTGTCTAATGTTTTCTTTCCCCTATTATTTCTGGCACACTTTATTCATTGTTTTAAATTATTCTTTTGTTTTAAGTTATTTTGTGCATCACTGTTTTGAATTTGATGCAAATTTGCAATGCATGAGGGTCATCCGATTCCTTTTGTGTTAACACTTTGATCGCCATGGGTTAAATTCATAATTTACCATCCCTCGTCAGCTCTATTTGTCTATGGAGAAATTCCCCTTCTTTGCAGGGCTATAACTTTTTAAATTCTATTGCTACATTGCCATTATTATGGCCCATTCAATGTCCTATATGTTTACGTTTTCGATTATGGGATGTAGAAATGCCCGATCCATTTCCAGGTTGTATAATAGTTAGAGGTGGGCATAGATAATTTTTTTTAATCTAGATTAATCTATCTGGAATCCTGGATTTAATCTAGATTAATCTAGATTAAAATGGCTAAAAAAAAAAAAAAATGCCGAAGGCATTCAAAATATGTGTGTTCTACCCAAATAATGACCAGAAGTAAGTCCTTACTTTTTCTTTCCTCCTTATGTTTCTCAGGCCAGGTGGCCCATTACACCATGAGCCCATCTACCGTTTCCAAAATGCATTACAGACTGTTTGAAAAAGCTGTTTTGCTATGATAATTGGTAATGAAATATCAAAATAATGTTCAATAAGATGTACTTGTGTTTAATAAGTTGTTTTATTCAGAAGTTAACACAAATAAATAATATTACCAGTACAGTACAGTATCTAGCACTCTCAGGAGCAAAACAGAAAGAATCATTTCAAACTTGAACTATGTAACATGGCTTGAATCAACTGCTCCAGTGGAGTTGCTCAGTGGCCAATGGTGTCAACTGTGGTTGTACTGGGCAGCTCCCAGGTGTGAATGGAACTGTGTGAATGTGAAGCAGGGCGTTCCTGAAAAAGAGCATCTGTGCTCAGCGAACCTACCCTGGGTAAATAAAGGTAAAAAAAAAAGAAAATGTATAAAAAAAAAAAAAAAAAAAAAAAAAATGAATGCGTTAATTATATTATCGCGCGATTAACGCAGCACGTTAACGCCGTTAACGGCCCAGCTCTAATAATAGTATATACGTCCAAATAACGTTGTTTATTGAGTTAGGGCGAGCGATCTATTATCCAGTGTTTCAAGATGGAGTCGCGGGAGCTATAGAGAGTGGCCGGACCACATTTGCATGAGTACTACTGGTTCAAAGGTTAATATCCGGTTGGCGATCTGCCGATCGGCCACCAGATGGCGCTCTTGAACCGCTAGAGAGTTGAGAGGAGATCACACTTGTGTCTCAGGGCCCCGGAAAGGAAATATGATTTCGATGACAGATTTTTGAAATATTGACATCAAAGACGAGTTAAGGCGTCCTCGGTGGAATGAGCATGGCGGGGAATGACGAGTTCCAGCGTTTTCGGCGGTTAAAGTGTTAAATGGCTGCATAAAGCAAGCATTTGTTGACTCTCATGTTGATAAGAGTATTACAACTTGGAACTTGAAAAAGATCTGTTTAAGGTAGATAAAAAAAATTATTAAAAGAAAATTTGATTAATTTGCGATTAATCGCGAGTTAATTATGGACAATCATGCGATTAATCAGATTAAATATTTTAATCGATTGACAGCACTAGAAGTTATACAATGATGCTCTGAGGCATTAGACGAGCAGCAGATGAGTGTATAAACCAAGACAACAAGACTTAAATCAAACGTGGCCGTTAAGACGCTTGAGACGTGTTTTGTACCTGATCTGTGAGTGGTCCCCCTCCCCCTCCGTTAGGGCTTCAGCTCGACCCGGTCCAGTAGAGCGTCTGGTCCTCCTCACAGCAACATGCTCAGAGAGGCCTGCTGCCAGGTCTGCAGGTGGGCAGCTCCCCCTTGTGGCCATATGGGGAATAACACCGGTGTTCTTGTTTTCTCTTTTCCCCTTGATGCCTACTAAAGATATGAGAGACTTGAATTCCCTTGAAAAGATGTTACTGGTACATTGTTGTTATTATTATACATAATATTAAATATTAAAATTAAGAGATAAAAGAGGATGGAAAGCAAGTGAAATTCCTATTTACACACTGACATATCTACAGGACATGTGAAGGGGAAATGGAGGATATTAAGTTGGTTGAATGTTGGTATTCATTTGAAACATTAATTTGATACTCAAATTAATTGTACTTTCTATGAATATAAGCCAACTTAAAGGAACACTCCAACATTTTGGGAAATTAGCTTATTTGCCATCTACCCTGGAGTTAGACAAGATACATAACTTTTTCTTCTCTGTGCATGCAGTAGGAGTAGGAAGACGTTGGGAACTAAGCTAATGGAGGAACCTACTTCCAGTGACTGACGCTAAGCTAGGCTAACAGTGCACGTCTTCCTACTCCTACTGCATGCACAGAGAAGAAAAAGGTATGTATCTTCTTGTCTAACTCCAAATACTTGTCCAAATAACTTGTCTAATATGGCAAATAAGCTAATTTCCCAAAATGTTGGAGTGTTCCTTTAACTATTGCGCCTGAGCTGCTGAATGACATGTTTAATTCACACCACCACCCACTAGGTGGCAGCACATACTTCACTGTGCACAGTGGCCACATGTAATAACTATAAAACGGGACACACCAACAACTTCTTGGGGTGCTCTCCTATCTGTTGTCCTCTTGTCAGCTTCATGTGGATTTATTCTAAGGTGGAGGAGAGAGAGAGAGAGAGAGAGAGAGAGAGAGAGAGAGAGAGAGGGGGGGGGGAGAGAGAGAGAGAGAAAAAGAGAGGGGGGGAGAGGGAGAGAGCACGAGAGAAAGAGAGAGAGAGAGAGAGAGAGAGAGAGAGAGAGAGAACAAGAGAGAGAGAGAGGGAGAGAGAGAGGGGGGGGAGAGAGAGAGGGGGGGGGAAGAGAGAGGGGGGGGGGAAGAGAGAGGGGGGAGAGCACGAGAGAGAGAGAGAGCACAAGAGAGAGGGGAGAGAGAGCACAAGAGAGAGAGAGATAGAGGGAGAGAGAGCACGAGAGAGAGAGAGATAGAGAGGGAGAGAAAGCACGAGAGAGAGAGAGCGAGAGAGCACGAGAGAGATAGAAAGAGGGAGAGCACGAGAGAGAGAGAGAGAAGAGAGATAGAGAGAGCATGAGAGAGGGAGAGAGAGAGCATCATATATATATACACACGAACGTGAAGTTGTATTATGCAGTCTGAATAATGTAAAGTAATCAAGAGTTAAATTCCCACCAATTCATACCCAGAGACCCACAATGCCATCAATACACAGATGCAACCAAACAGTTCACATATTTCTTTAAGAAATTATACAATGATGCTGAGGCATTAGACGAGCAGCAGATGAGTGTATAAACCAGTGGTCCCCAAACTACGGCCCGCATTGAACAAATGTTTTTTATTTCCCCTTTTTTAACCCTTTGATCGCCGGGGTTAAATTCATAATTTACCATGGATCGCCAGCCCTATTTAACATGGAGAAGTTCCCCTTCTTTGCAGGGCTATAACTTTTTAAATTGTATTGCTAAATTGACATTACCATGGCCCATTCAAAGTCCTATATCTATTGTTCAGGGTGTAGCAACGTTATACTTTTTCATTCACATATTCATACTAAAATACGGTCTAAGTATGTTTTTATCGTTTTCTGCAGCTTTCTCCAGAACTTGATTTATAGCCCTAAATGCATTATATTGATGATCAAATACAGTTTGATAGCGATCGGTGCCAGATAAAAAATGTCAAATGGACGTGGTTCTAGAAGTTACTACATATGATCTGATGATGACCGGATGGGCGGGGGGTCGTTTATAATTCCGTGGGCAACGTTATATCATTCATCTAGTGTGGGTCATATGATCATTAGAGCAGTTAGTATAGAAGAAGACATTAGAAAATAACGCTGAAACTCACCGTAGCTTCCTCTCGCCGTTGGACGATGAGCGTGGAACAGAATTTTTTCTATTATGGGATATAGAAATACCCGATCCATTTCCAGGTTGTATAATAGTATATACGTCCAAATCATGTTGTTTATCGAGTTATTGGCAACGGATCGCTATGTATTGTGTCGAGCTCGAGTCCCGGGACCTATAGCGAGTGATCGGACCAAATTGAAATGAGCACCAGCGTCTACATCCTCTTTCTTCCCTGGGCGATCTGCCGATCAGCCACCAGATGGCGCTCTTCAACCGTTAGAGAGTTGACAGGGGAATCTACCCAAATCAAAAGCCCTGGGTAGATAAATCCGTCCGTGAGGCTCTGAAAGTGCGCACATCAGCATACAACACCGGGCTGGTGACAGGCAACATGGAAGAACACAAGACGGCAAGATACAACGTCAGGAGAGCAGTAATAGAGGCAAAACGACGTTACAGGGATAAAGTTGAACTTCAGGCTGACTCTAGAGCAGTGGTTCTCAAACTGTGGTACGCGTACCACTAGTGGTACTTGGTGGTACTGCTGGTGGTACTTGAAAACATTTCCAAAAAAACAAAAAAAAAAGGAATAAAATGTTTTTTTTTTTTTTTTTTTTTGCAGTCAGGCCACTGAATTTAGAAGCAGGCCAGGCCAGTGTTTCTGGTTGCGGTGGCGCGATAATCTAAGTGGGGAACAACCAGGAGATCACTGTGACAGAGAGTAATGCAATCTAAACAGTCATAAATCTTTAATTCAACTTCAGCCCTGATCATAACCATTTATTTTTAGATTATTTTGTAATTGCTGCTAATCATTGACACATGCCTAGCCTGTAATAATCCCCCCCAGAAAAATTTACTTTGCATTTGATATATTGAAAATATTTTACTTTTTGTGTGTGTGTTTTTTTTAACAATAATTTGTGATGCCATCACACAAACTGGCATTTAAAGGGTAAACATTCAAAAATGTATTGAATATGTCTTTTCTTTTCTTTTTTACAATAATTTGTGATGCCCATCACAAACACTGGCATTTAAAGGGTAAAAATTCAAATATTCCTGCACCAGAATGCAGGAAATTAAGTTTTTGTAACAAAATAATTGTGTGTGTGTGTGTGTGTGTGTGTGTGTGTGTGTGTGTGTGTGTGTGTGTGTGTGTGTGTGTGTGTGTGTGTGTGTGTGTGTGTGTGTGTGAGAGAATGACGGACAATTGCTTGCTGTGTGAGAGAGAGAGAGTGAGATAGAGAGAGAGAGAATTAAGTACATTTGCTGAAATACAGTTCTTAATTTTCTCACTTGCTATGTGAGAATGTTAGTTATTATGTTCTCAATGCCCCTTGCATTGTATGAGTTGTGTGGAAGCGTTTGCTAGTTCTAGTGCTATCCCTTTGTACATTGTGGCTGTGTCTGACAAAAGTTAACAATAAATAATGGTATTAGGAATACATTTGCCTCCTGTGTGAACTGTGCATAGACTGTATTTTAACACCGGTCATATGGTGGTACTTGGAGAGCCAGCTACGTTCTCAGGTGGTACTTGGTGTAAAAGGTTTGAGAACCACTGCTCTAGAGGCATGTGGCAGGGCCTCAGAACAATGACAGATTACAAAGGCACCTCCCTCAAACTGAACAGTGACATCTCCTTAGCAAATTATCTCAATTCCTTCTATGCGAGGTTTGAGGCTGTGAATAACAACACCAGCCTACAAACCACGGCAATGGAGGGGGGGGGGTCTGCTGATGGAGACTCAGTGTTCAGGGTAACAGAGCATGAGGTGAGACGGATCTTTAAAAAAGTGAATATCAGGAAGGCAGCAGGACCGGACGGCATCCCCGGCCGCGTCCTAAAAGTCTGTGCCGACCAACTGGCCCCGGTATTCACTGACATCTTCAACCTGTCCTTGGAACAGGCTGTCATCCCCACCTGTCTGAAGAAGTCCACCATCATCCCTGTACCCAAAAAATCTACGCCCGCTTGCCTCAACGACTACCGCCCTGTAGCCCTCACCTCCATAGCCATGACGTGCTTTGAGAAGCTAGTGAAGGGCTACATCTGTTCCTCCCTCCCCATCAACCTGGACCCTCTGCAATTTGCATATCGCCCCAACAGGTCCACGGAGGACGCCATAGCCCATGTGCTGCACACAGCAGCATCACACCTGGACAAGAGGCAGGGGAACTATGTGAGAATTCTGTTCATCGACTACAGCTCAGCATTCAATACCATAGTCCCCTCCAAACTCATAGCCAAGCTCAGGGACCTGGGCTTGAACTATGACCTCTGCCAGTGGGTCTTGGACTTCCTGACGGGCAGACCCCAGGTGGTAAGAGCAGGCAACTGCACCTCCTCATCCATCACGCTCAACATAGGGGCCCCCCAGGGCTGTGTTCTGAGCCCCCTCCTCTACTCCCTGTACACACATGACTGCGTGGCACAGCGGAACAACAACACAATCATCAAATTTGCTGATGACACAGTGGTGGGCCTGATCTCTGCCAACGACGAGAGGGCCTACCTGGAAGAGGTAGAGAATCTGTCACAGTGGTGTCAGGAGAACTGCCTCTCCCTGAACGTCAGCTAAACAAAAGAGATGATTGTGGACTTCAGGAGGTCGGGGGGTCAAGGACTACAGCCCCCTCAGCATCGACGGGGCACCGGTTGAGAGAGTGAACAGTTTCAAGTACCTCGGAGCCCACATATCCGAGGACTTGACATGGACCACACACATTGACAGTGTTGTGAAGAAGGCACGACAACGCCTCTACTTCCTCAGGCGCCTAAGGAAGTTCCAAGTCAGTCAGAAGATCCTTAGGAACTTCTACTCATGTACAATAGAGAGCATCCTGACTGGCAACATCACCTCCTGGTTTGGGAATAGCACTGCACAAGACCGTAGCACGGCGTAGCAGACTACAAAGAGTGACACGTTCAGCCTAACGCACAATTGGAGGGGGGCTTCCCACCCTCCAGAACATTTACAACAAGCGGTGCAGGGGGAAGGCTAAGATAATTATTAAGGACTCGAGCCACCCGAACAACTGCCTCTTTGAACTGCTGCGGTCAGGCAAGCGATACCGGAGTCTTAAGGCGAGCACAGAAAGACTCAGAAGAAGCTTCTATCCCCAGGCCATCAGGCTGCTAAACGAACAATAAACACTATGCAACAACCATCAAATGCACACAGCACACACACCCACACACTCACTTAAACAAACAACACACTGCAGCACCCACTCTCCACACTTTAGATCACACAAACACACTTTATATTTATTGATAAAGGATTTGCACTACAACTCGTACACCTACTGTAAATTGTACCTAAATTGCACCTCATCCCATTTCTGCCTTGCACTATATAGTATTGTATATTAGTACACTGCATAGTATTGTATATTATATGGTAACTCAGTTACGTCTATTCTGCATCGAACATTGTACATATGTCTATACTGAACACTGTGACCTCATTTTTTTACTTCTAATTTACATGCTATACTATGTTATTTTATTTCATACTTATCTTGTCTTGCACAGTCTCTGGAGCGTAACAGTAAGAAGCATTTTGTATAAAAGTATTCTGTACTTCTGTATGACAACTATTAAAGAAACTTGAAACATATACTGTCCCCGGGGAGAAATATGATTTAGATCACAGATTTTTGAAATATTGATATCAATGACGATCGGCAGAATAAGCATGGCGGGGAATGACGCTGAAAAGCGTCAACGGCGATTAAAGGGTTAACATAAAACTAAACAAACAATACAGTAACAGTAAAAATCAATGATAAATCACAGGACAATGACAGAAATAATAATAACAATAATGACAGTCCAGTAATTAAATCAAAATAAATGTAGATTAATAGACATAGCGCCATAGCGCCAATCTGAGAAAGGTCTTACCTGACTTCTATCAGCATGTGACTTAGCGCCAATCTGAGAAAGGTCTTACCTGACTTCTATCAGCATGTGACTTGTAACACCAGAGGCGGTAACATCCTAGATCACTGTTACACGCAATTCAAGGGTGGCTACAAGGCTCATTCTGCTAGTGGCTTTGGTAAGTCAGATCACACGGCCATTTTTCTTTCACCAAAGTACAAACAGAGAATCAAAAGCACTCCCGTAGTCTCGCGAGAGGTGCAGAAATGGGATTTGACGTCAGAGGAGACGCTCCAGGCTGCGTTTGACTGCACAGACTGGAGCGTGTTCCGCGACACAGATAACATTCATGTCTACACGGAGACAGTGCTGGACTATGTTCGTACTTTGGTGGAAGAAACAATCCCCACTACCACAATGAGAGTTTACCCAAATCAAAAACCCTGGGTAGACAAATCCGTCCGTGAAGCTCTGAGAGCGCGCACCAAAGCATACAACGACGGCCTAGTGGCAGGCAACATGAATGACCACAAGGTGGCGCGATACAACGTAAGGAGGACAGTGACAGAGGCCAAACGGCGCTACAAGGATAAAATTGAACTCCAGTTTGAACAGGCTGACTCTAGAGCTATGTGGCAGGGGCTCAAAACGATGACAGACTACAAAGGCGCCTCCCTCAAACTGAACAGTGACATCTCCTTAGCAAATGACCTCAATACCTTCTATGCGAGGTTTGATGCTGGTAATAACAACACCAGCCCACAAGCCACGGCAATGGGGGGGGGGGGGGTCTGCTGCTGATGGAGACTCAGTGTTCAGGGTAACAGAGCATGAGGTGAGGCGGACCTTTAAAAAAGTGAATATCAGGAAGGCAGCAGGTCCGGACGGCATCCCCGGCCGCGTCCTAAAAGTCTGTGCCGACCAACTGGCCCCGGTATTCACTGGCATATTTAACCTGTCCTTAGAACAGGCTGGGCTTGAACTATGAGCTCTGCCAGTGGGTCTTGGACTTCCTGACGGGCAGACCCCAGGTGGTGAGAGCAGGCAACTGCACCTCCTCATCCATCACCCTCAACATAGGGGCCCCCCAGGGCTGTGTTCTGAGTCCCCTCCTCTACTCCCTGTACACACACGACTGTGTGGCTCAGCGGAGTAGCAATACAATCATCAAATTTGCTGACGACACAGTGGTGGTGGGCCTGATCTCTGCCAACGACGAGAGGGCCTACCTGGAAGAGGTCAAGGTCCTGGCGGGATGGTGCCAGGAAAACAGCCTCTCCCTGAACGTCAGCAAAACAAAGGAGATGATTGTGGACTTCAGGAGGTCGGGGGTCAAGGACTACAGCCCCCTCAGCATCGACGGGGCACCGGTTGAGAGAGTCAACAGCTTTAAGTACCTCGGAGCCTACATATCCGAGGACTTGACATGGACCACACACATTGACAGTGTTGTGAAGAAGGCACGACAACGCCTCTACTTCCTCAGGCGCCTAAGGAAGTTCCAAGTCAGTCAGAAGATCCTTAAGAACTTCTACTCATGTACAATAGAGAGGATCCTGACTGGCAACATCACCTCCTGGTTTGGGAATAGCACTGCACAAGACCGAAGCAGACTACAAAGAGTGACACGTTCAGCCGAACGCACAATTGGAGGGGGGCTCCCCACCCTCCAGAACATTTACAACAAGCGTTGCAGGGGCAAGGCTAAGAGAATCATTAAAGACTCCAGTCACCCGAACAACTGCCTCTTTGAACTGCTGCGGTCAGGCAAGCGATACCGGAGTCTCAAGGCGAGCACAGAAAGACTCAGAAGAAGCTTCTATCCCCAGGCCATCAGGCTGCTAAACGAACAATGAACACTACACAACAACAACCATCAAACGCACATAGCACACACATCCACACGCACACACTCACTTTAAACAAACACACTGTAGCACCCACTCCACACACTTTATAGCACACACTCACTTTAAACAAACACACTGTAGCACCCACTCCCCACACTTTATATTTATTGATGAAGGATTGCACTACAACTCGTACACCTTACTGTAAATTGTACCTAAATTGTACCTCATCCCATTTCTGCTTTGCACTATATAGTACTGTACATTAGTACACTGCATAGTATTGTATATTATATGGTAACTCAGTTACGTCTATTCTGCATCGAACATTGTACATGTCTATACTGAACACTGTGACCTCATTTTCTACTTCTAAATTACATGCTATACTATGTTATTTGATACTATCTTGTCTAGCACAGTCTCTGGAGCGTAACAGTAAGAAGCATTTTGTATGAAAGTATTCTGTACTTCTGTATGACAACTATTAAAGAAACTTGAAACTTGAAACTTGAAACATAAAAATAATAAATACAATACAATACAATACATGTGCTCTTGCTCGCTCTTCCTCGCTCTTTCCTTCCCTTTCTCCCCCTCCACCACCCCCCCCCTCAGGACCCCCTCTTGGACTATACATCCACTATTCCATTTAACATCAGAAATTACAAGTTCATATGCTTCCCTTTATCTTCTCCACCACAGCTAACCAGATTGCTATGCTGGCTTCATTAACACCTAAAATTCGTGCAGTAGATATCTCTAGATAAATCACATCGAGATAGGTAAGAACCCACACCTTCCGGCACATTTTATCCGGTTGAATACAGCGTGACACTATCAACTTTTTGGCAGCCGTAAGACCGGACAAAATTAGTCTTTTTACATGTACAGAGGTTGATAACTGAGAAACATCATTCAACAACAATACAGAAGGCAGTATAGGTATGGTCAGAGATAAAAATTCTGATAATTGAGTGGTTACTTTTTCCCAGAATATCTTAACAGGAGGGATATTATTATTTTTAAAAGCGTCAGCTAAATGACTAAATGTAAATGTAAATGTAGGTGGTCTGTAGGTACTGTATATTTATTTCATAAATAGTGTTATTTATTTCATTAATAGTGTTATTATTTATTTCCTGACTTTTTTTCCCCCCGTGATGATCCCGGAAAGGGTTATTAATATTTGGTTATGTGTGGCTTTCTGGAAAACAATACCGGTAAATGTTTACGTTTAGGCACCCACCAGAGAAGGGAAAAGTTATGTGGCCCTCACAGGAAAAAGTTTGGGGACCCCTGGTATAAACCAAGACAAATCAAACGTGGCCGTTAAGATGCTTGAGACGTGTTTTGTACCTGATCTGTGAGTGGTCCCCCTCCCCCTCCGTTAGGGCTTCAGCTCGACCCGGTCCAGTAGAGCGTCTGGTCCTCCTCACAGCAACATGCTCAGAGAGGCCTGCTGCCAGGTCTGCAGGTGGGCAGCTCCCCCTTGTGGCCATATGGGGAATAACACCTGTGTTCTTGTTTTCTCTTTTCCCCTCGATGCCTACTAAAGATATGAGATACTTGAATTCCCTTGAAAAGATGTTACATTGTTGTTATTATTCATAATATAATAAAATGAAGAGATAACAGAGGTTGGAAAGCAAGTGAAATTCCTATTTACACACTGACATATCTACAGGACATGTGAAGGGGAAATGGAGGATATTAAGTTGGTTGAATGTTGGTATTGATTTGAAACATTAATTTGATACTCAAATTAATTGTACTTTCTATGAATATAAGCCAACTTAAAGGAACACTCCAACATTTTGGGAAATTAGCTTATTTGCCATCTACCCTGGAGTTAGACAAGATACATAACTTTTTCTTCTCTGTGCATGCAGTAGGAGTAGGAAGACGTTGGGAACTAGGCTAATGGAGGAACCTACTTCCAGTGACTGACGCTAAGCTAGGCTAACAGTGCACGTCTTCCTACTCCTACTGCATGCACAGAGAAGAAAAAGGTATGTATCTCCTTGTCTAACTCCAAATACTTGTCCAAATAACTTGTCTAATATGGCCAATAAGCTAATTTCCCAAAATGTTGGAGTGTTCCTTTAGCTATTGCGCCTGAGCTGCTGAATGACATGTTTAATTCACACCACCACCCACTAGGTGGCAGCACATACTTCACTGTGCACAGTGGCCACATGTAATAACTATAAAACGGGACACACCAACAACTTCTTGGGGTGCTCTCCTATCTGTTGTCCTCTTGTCAGCTTCATGTGCATTTATTCTAAGGTGGAGGAGAGAGAGAGGGGGGGGGAGAGAGAGAGAGAGAGAGAGAGAGAGAGAGAGAGAGAGAGAGAGAGGGGGGGGGGGAGAGAGAGAGAGATAGAGGAGAGAGAGAGTGAATGAATGAATGAATGAATGAAAACTTTATTTAACAGATTGCAGAATGGGTACAATACAGTACGGCTCAATACATACAATTGTTAAGGGGATGCAGACCTGAGAAAGACGTTTGTCTTGTTTCCATCAGGGTCCCCCATTTTCAATTCATATAGACATTTATGACATACACAACATACATGACATTTATGGCATAGGGACATATAGGTATTTAGTACTGATACATTTGTGACATAAACGGTATTCAAATATACAGTACTGTTACCCCTAGATCCTGACAGAGTATATATGATGGGGAGGGGACTGTACATTAGGAGGGGGTGAGGCGGTTAGGTGGCCGAGCGGAGATTGCGTTCGTCACCAACCCCGGAGCTGTGAGCTGGATTCGCCTGTTCGAATCCAGCTCACAGCTCCGGGGTTGTCACCAGCTTGGCTGGCCGTCTGCACTAATACAATTGGCTGTATTAGAGGGTGGGAGAAGCTGGCGGGGTGGGTCCGGGTCGTTGTAAACAGCGACTCCTACAGTTCGGTCGGGGCGCCTGCTAAGCGCGGATAGGACTTGAGGGGGATAGTGTGATCCTCACACACGCTACGCCCTCTCGATGAGAATCCGCGCTGCCAGGTGAAAAGAAGCGGTGATTGGCTGGACGTGTGTCGGAGGAAGCACGTGGTAGCCTCCACTCTCCCAGATGATCTGACTGTGGGGGGTAAGTGCGCAGCGACCAGGAAGGGACTGGGAATTGGCATACGACTAACATTGGGATGGGAGAAAATCGGAGGAAAATGGAGGGGAAAAAAAAAAAAAAAAAAAAAAAGGAGGGGGTGGGTGGGTGGGAGAGAAATATACATACGGCGGGGAGGGAATATATACATGCGGTGGGGAGGAGACTGTCTATTAGGAGGTGGTGGGGGTTTTGGGCATTTACGGTGGCCAGTTTCGAATTGCAGCCTCCCGTAGGTGCTCTTTAAGAGCGGTTTTGAATGTGGGTAGTGATTCATATTCCTTTACAGCTTTGGGTAGGGCGTTCCACATTGTTGTGGCATAATTGCGAAACGTGTTTAGTGCCTTGTTTGAGCCGAATCTGGGTTTTACATGATTTGTTGAGCTTCCTCTGGTGTAGTGGTTGTGGTATTCACTGACCTTTGGGAAGTATTTTGACATGTACATGGGTACCCCGGTCGTATAGTGTATCTTGTAGACCAGGCCCATTGCAAGTTGCTGTACTCTGTCGTCTACTCTAAGCCATCCTAGGTTGTCAAAGTGGGCAGGGGTGAGGTGGGTTCTGGGGTTCAGGTCAAGTAGTAGTCTGACCAGTTTGTTTTGTGATGTTTGTAATTTTGTTTTAAGCGCCTTTGAGGTGCTTTGGTACCATGAGGTGCACGCATAGTCGTGCACCTCATGGAGAGAACAAGAGAGAGAACAAGAGAGAACAAGAGAGAGAGGGGGGAGAGAGAGAGAGAGAGAGAGAGAGAGAGAGAGAGAGAGAGAGAGAGAGAGAGAGAGAAAGAGAAAGAGAGGGGGGGAGAGAGGGGGGGAGCATGAGAGAGAGAGCACAAGAGAGAGGGGAGAGAGAGCACAAGAGAGAGAGAGATAGAGGGAGAGCACGAGAGAGAGAGCGAGAGAGCACAAGAGAGATAGAAAGAGGGAGAGAGCGTGAGAGAGAGAAGAGAGAGAGCACGAGAGAGGGAGGGAGAGAGCATCATATATATATACACACTAACGTGAAGTTGTATTATGCAGTTTGAATAATGTAAAGTAATCAAGAGTTAAATTCCCACCAATTCATACCCAGAGACCCACAATGCCATCAATACACAGATGCAACCAAACAGTTCACATATTTCTTTAAGAAATTATACAATGATGCTCTGAGGCATTAGACGAGCAGCAGATTAGTGTATAAACCAGTGGTCCCCAAACTACGGCCCGCGGGCCGGATCCGGCCCGCCTCCACATTTGGCCCGGCCCCCTAGCTTAAAACAAAATATATATATTATTATTATATATATATTCTTTTAGATGGCAGCATCCCCATTGTCTGTGCTGAATGTTTGTTAGTGTTTGATATTTTTTGTTGGTTTTTAGTACTTTTAAACATCAATTTTTAGTAAGTAGTAGTTTTCATTTGATCCTATAATTCTTTCATTCACCGATTTGTGGACTTTTTTTTTTGTGTCCTGAAAGGCGCCTTATAAATAAAATGCATTATTATTATTATTATTATTATCATCCAGGAGGGAAAAGACACTTTGGTTAGTAGGGACTGCATCTCTGCCTGTCCTGGTCAGGAAACACTTTGCAACTGTGATCTCCTCTGGCTGGATATTGTAATGTGTGGCGAGGGGTTGCAGCAATTCCACTGAGAGAAACTGGTCTGAGGCTGGATAACATGCCTGTATGCCTCTCATACGTTGTTCTCCAACTCATGAGAACCTGCTCTCAAGCTCTTGCAGCATTCTGTCGAGGACTGGATAGAACAGTCTCTGTCTCAGCTGATCTCCATGAGGTCTGAGCTTGTGCCACAAGATGAGTCAACTACCATCCTTTTCTGCTTCCTCCTTTGGCTGGTACTAGTATGGTCCTCAATCCCAAGGCCATTACATATGGCCTTTGTCCTGTCATACATGTCCACTGCCATCTCTGCGGTGCGATAACCTTTGAGTGTGTCCTGCACTGTGCTTTTAAATAGTACAGAGCTAGAGCTAGGTGAAAAAAAAAAAAAAAAAAAAAAAAGATATCGAACCCTAACTAACCTTACTGTCATGCACTTGTCCTAATAAACTAACCTACACTGTAGCACTCAACACTTTATGAACATTGTTACTCAGCTGATAGAGTTGTACCCTTCCTGATGACTTGTCGTACAGAACTTGTAAATCGCTTTGGATAAAAGCGTTTCAGCGAAATGACTAAATGTAAATGTAGGTGGTCTGTAGGTACTGTATATTTATTTCATAAATAGTGTTATTTATTTCATTAACACTTTGATCACCATGGGTTAAATTCATAATTTACCATCCCTAGCCAGCTCTATTTGTCTATGGAGAAGTTCCCCTTCTTTGCAGGGCTATAACTTTTTAAATTCTATTGCTAAATTGACATTATTATGGCCCATTCAATGTCCTATATGTATTGTTCAGGGTGTAGCAACGTTAAACTTTTTCATTCACATATTCATACTAAAATATGGTCTAAAGTATAAGTATGTTTTTATCGTTTTCTGCAGCTTTCTCCAGAACTTGATTTATAGCTCCAAATGCATTATATTGATGATGAAATACAGTTTGATAGCAATCGGCGCGAGATAAAAAAATTTCAACTGGACGTGGTTCTAGAAGTTACTACGTATCATCTGATATTGACCGGATGGGCGGGGGATCGTTTATAATTCCGTGGGCAGCGTTAGATGATTCATCCAGTGTGGGTCATATGATCATCATATAAGTTTATATGGAACACGTTAGAATATAACGCTGCAACTCACCGTGGCTTCCTCGCGCCGCTGGCAGATGAGCGTGGAACAGAATTTTTTCTATTATGGGATGGAGAAATGCCCGATCCATTTCCAGGTTGTATAATAGTATATACGTCCAAATCATGTTGTTTTTTCGAGTTATTTGCACCGATCGATGTTCACCGTGTCAAGACGGAGTCTCTCTAACGATAGCGAGTGCCCGGACGACATATGGATGAGCACTTCCGGTTCACGGGGTCATTTCCTGTTGGCGATCTGCCGATCGGCCACCAGATGGCGCTCTTGAACCGCTAGAGAGTTGAGTGGAGCTTTGCAGTGTATCTCAGGGCTCCGGAGGGGAAATATGATTTCGATCACAGATTTTTGAAATATTGATATCAAAGACGAGTTACGGCGTCTTCGGCAGAATGAGCATGGCTAGGAATGACGTCTAAACACGTCATCGGCGACCATAGTGTTAATAGTGTTATTATTTATTTCCTGACTTTTTTTTCCCGTGAAGATCCCGGAAAAGGTTATTAATATTTGGTTATGTGTGGCTTTCTGGAAAACAATAAATGTTTACGTTTAGGCACCCACCAGAGAAGGGAAAAGTTATGTGGCCCTCACAGGAAAAAGTTTGGGGACCCCTGGTATAAACCAAGACAAATCAAACGTGGCCGTTAAGACGCTTGAGACGTGTTTTGTACCTGATCTGTGAGTGGTCCCCCTCCCCCTCCGTTAGGGCTTCAGCTCGACCCGGTCCAGTAGAGCGTCTGGTCCTCCTCACAGCAACATGCTCAGAGAGGCCTGCTGTCAGGTCTGCAGGTGGGCAGCTCCCCCTTGTGGCCATATGGGGAATAACACCTGTGTTCTTGTTTTCTCTTTTCCCCTCGATGCCTACTGAAGATATGAGACTTGAATTCCCTTGAAAAGATGTTACATTGTTGTTATTATTCATAATATAATTAAATTAAGAGATATAAGAGGTTGGAAAGCAAGTGAAATTCCTATTTACACACTGACATATCTACAGGACATGTGAAGGGGAAATGGAGGATATTAAGTTGGTTGAATGTTGGTATTGATTTGAAACATTAATTTGACACTCAAATTAATTGTACTTTCTATGAATATAAGACAACTTAACTATTGCGCCTGAGCTGCTGAATGACATGTTTAATTCACACCACCCACTAGGTGGCAGCACATACTTCACTGTGCACAGTGGCCACATGTAATAACTATAAAACGGGACACACCAACAACTTCTTGGGGTGCTCTCCTATCTGTTGTCCTCTTGTCAGCTTCATGTGAATTTATTCTATGGTGGAGGAGAGAGAGAGAGAGAGAGAGAGAGAGAGAGAGAGAGAGAGAGAGAGAGAGAGAGAGAGAGAGAGAGAGAGAGAGAGAGAGAGAAAGAGAGAGAGAAAAAGAGAGGGGGGGAGAGTGCACAAGAGAGAGATGGAGAGGGAGAGAGAGAGCGAGCACGAGAGCAAGAGAGAGAGAGATAGAGAGAGAGAGAGAGAGCACGAGAGAGCAAGAGAGAGAGAGAGAGATAGAGAGAGCACGAGAGAGCGAGAGAGAGAGAGAGAGGGCGAGAGAGCGAGAGTGTGTAAAACACTCGTTTTCTGTGGGATTGTTATCAACTTTGCAAGTAAACAAAGGCGTAAGTAAACAAAACTTTTATTTCAACTCTATTACATTAGCACTGATTCTTCCTGTTGTGGAAGAAAGTTCAGAATGTTTCCTTTGAAAGGAGACCAGACTCATGCATGTGTATGTGTGTATAAGTGGTTCAAGAATAAAACGCAAATTACTTTGGGTATGCAATCGACAGGCGTTTTATGCTAAACTAGCCCCATTCGTGCCCGGTTAGAAGAGGTTAAAACAAAGTACTTGGTCAACAAAAAGTGGTATAGGTGCATACTGTAGCTTACAAGATGATAAGGATAAGGAACATTAAATTAATAATATAGTAAATTTGATGGGGTAACCAACCTTGATAAAACACCAGCATTTGCTCTGATCTGCAAAGGAAAGATAGAAAATGGTTAAAGGGGCACTTCAACAAAAACAATGCTGATTTATTTTACACATAATCTCACACACATCCTAAAACAGTTTGCACACATTAATTTAGTTTGACAGCTATTGATATAAACTCTCCTACCAAGTGTCATGGAGAGGGACCCCTGCGGACGGGTGTCCCCCAGGGCTCGGTCCTAGGACCCCTTCTCTTCTCCCTCTACACTAAATCTCTGGGTAACATTATCACGTCTCATGCCTTCTCGTATCATTGCTATGCCGATGATGTCTGTCCGACATCTCCGCCTGGATGACGACCAACCACCTCAAACTGAACCTAAGCAAAACAGAATTGCTCCACCTGCCGGCCAAATCCTCCCCCCTGACCGACCTTTCCATCACAGTCGAGAATGCAGCTGTGACCGTGTCCCCGACCGCCAAGAACCTTGGTGTTGTCCTCGACGACCAGTTGAACGTCTCTGCTCACATCGCAGCGAAAACCAGAACCTGCAGATTCCTCCTGAGCAACGTCAGAAGGATCCGCCCCTTCCTGACAAAAGAAGCCAATCAACAGTCATCTCCCGCCTCGACTACTGCAACGCACTGCTCGCTGGCCTCCCGGCCACTGCCACTAAGCCTCTTCAACTCATTCAGAACGCAGCGGCCCGCCTGATCTCAAACCTACCGAAGTCAGCCCATGTCACCCCACTTCTTAGGGACCTGCACTGGCTCCCCATTGCCGCACAAATCCGCTTCAAGGCCCTCGACCTGGCATACCGTGGGGCAAAGGGAACCGCTCCCGCCTACCTCCAGTCAATGGTCTCTAACTACACACCCTCAAGACCCCTCCGCTCTGCATCTTCTGGCCGCCTCAGACCTACTCCTATCCAAGCCCCGGGAGGGTCATCAAAGAGATGCCGCCTATTCTCAGTCCTTGCCCCACAATGGTGGAAGGAACTGCCCACCACAGTTAAGACAACCGAAACCCGTACAATCTTTCGCCGTCGACTAAAGACGCACTTCTTGTACCCTACATTGTAAAGCGCTTTGAGTGTCTAGAAAAGCACTATATAAATGCAAGTATAGAATAGAAATACTTTAATCATCCCGAGGGAAATTTGGCACTACAAATCGCTCACAGTAAACATTTAGGTAGACAAAACAATTAGTCACCAATAAGAATAGAAATGTGCTTAAGAATAAAGAATAAAATAAAATAATAATAATAGTACATAATAATACATTATGTATATACATTCTAATATAAAATATACAGTAAAACTATACAGAAATCTACAGTAAGTGTAATTATAAAAGAGTTATTATTATTATTACATGGCAACGCAAGAAGAAAAATAATGAGAATAACTTCTAATATCTGTTACCTTGTTTGACGTAAAGCTCCCTTTCGTCAGCCTGTTGTGAGCCAGTAGTGCCATCTCTGGAGAAAGCACTAGAGGGCAGACAGGATACAGGTAAGAGGGATGCACTAGTATGAGGTCCCGACTGAACTCTGTCATTAAAGAACCCAGGGCGTCTATCGCAAAGAGTAGGGGGTTCCCTGACGTTCCTGGCCAAATTATAAGTAGGTCTCTGACATCAAGGCCACCTAATCACCCCCCCCCCCCCCCCCCACACACACACACATACACACTTTTAATGGCTGATATAAATCCCTGTCTCCAGAGCCTTTCAGCCATTGTGTAGTATTGATTGATTGATTGAAAATGTTATTAACAGATTGCAGAATGGGTACAATACAGTACGGCTCAATACACACAATTGTTAAGGGGATGCAGACCAGAGAAAGACGTTCGTCTTGTTTACATCAGGGTCCCCCATTTTCAATTCATCATAACATATATGACATACAGATAGACAGATAGACAGTACTGCTACATCTATACATTTATGACATACCAGATTTTCAAATACAGTAGTTTGTGACACAAAAAGAGTCTAAAAAAGAGAGTATATTCATTTGACGAAAAAACTGTACATTGGAGGTTGGGTAGGTGGGGTGGATGGGTAGGTGGGGTGGGGTGGGGGGGGGGAACTGTACATTGGAGGTGGTTGGATGTGTGCCTGGTGCCAGTGTATGGGAGCCTGCATAGCCCACGGTTGGGTGCTACAGTGGTGAGGAAGGTGGCAATTTCCACCCTACATTGTAAAAACGTGCTTTGAGACTGTCTAGAAAAAAGCGGTGTATAAATGCAATGATCATTCATTCATCAATATGCTAAAGTACAATACAAAAAGGTTCCTACTGTAATCAAATGTGTACATACTGAAAGTCATAAGACGTGAAAATAAACTGTCTTTATTTCTGTTTCTACTGTCAACTTCAATGCTGCCCTAACAAAAAACCCAAGTGACAAAAGAAAAACACAAACACCTGCACAGCTAGACAGAGGAAGAGATCTGCGCAGTTCTGCTCATCTGACTGATGCCAATAAATAAAAAATATTACTATTATCAACTGATATATTGTGCTTCTGCCCGGTTTTGCTTATTGGACAGATAATAATAAAGAAAAATAATTAAATAAATACTACAGCCTATGTTTGATCCAATATGCACATGGGTAGCAACATCAACAATCACATTATCATCATCATCAACAATCCCTTACTCTGAGGTCTTACCATGTTCGCTGGGGGTAATGAGAGGTTCTGTCTTACCGTGTTCACTGGGGGTAACGAGAGGTTCTGTCTTACCGTGTTCACTGGGGGTAACGAGAGGTTCTGTCTTACCGTGTTCACTGGGGGTAACGAGAGGTTCTGAGGTCTTACCATGTTCACTGGGGGTAACGAGAGGTTCTGTCTTACCGTGTTCACTGGGGGTAATGAGAGGTTCTGGGGTCTTACCATGTTCACTGGGGGTAATGAGAGGTTCTGTCTTACCATGTTCACTGGGGGTAATGAGAGGTTCTGAGGTCTTACCATGTTCACTGGGGGTAATGAGAGGTTCTGTCTTACAGTGTTCACTGGGGGTAACGAGAGGTTCTGAGGTCTTACCGTGTTCACTGGGGGTAATGAGAGGTTCTGTCTTACAGTGTTCACTGGGGGTAACGAGAGGTTCTGAGGTCTTACCGTGTTCACTGGGGGTAACGAGAGGTTCTGAGGTCTTACCGTGTTCACTGGGGGTAACGAGAGGTTCTGTCTTACCATGTTCACTGGGGGTAACGAGAGGTTCTGAGGTCTTACCGTGTTCACTGGGGGTAACGAGAGGTTCTGAGGTCTTACCGTGTTCACTGGGGGTAACGAGAGGTTCTGTCTTACCATGTTCACTGGGGGTAACGAGAGGTTCTGAGGTCTTACCATGTTCACTGGGGGTAACGAGAGGTTCTGAGGTCTTACCGTGTTCACTGGGGGTAACGAGAGGTTCTGTCTTACCGTGTTCACTGGGGGTAACGAGAGGTTCTGAGGTCTTACCGTGTTCACTGGGGGTAACGAGAGGTTCTGTCTTACCATGTTCACTGGGGGTAATGAGAGGTTCTGTCTTACCGTGTTCACTGGGGGTAACGAGAGGTTCTGTCTTACCGTGTTCACTGGGGGTAACGAGAGGTTCTGTCTTACCGTGTTCACTGGGGGTAACGAGAGGTTCTGTCTTACCGTGTTCACTGGGGGTAACGAGAGGTTCTGAGGTCTTACCATGTTCACTGGGGGTAACGAGAGGTTCTGTCTTACCGTGTTCACTGGGGGTAATGAGAGGTTCTGGGGTCTTACCATGTTCACTGGGGGTAATGAGAGGTTCTGTCTTACCATGTTCACTGGGGGTAATGAGAGGTTCTGAGGTCTTACCATGTTCACTAAGGGTAATGAGAGGTTCTGTCTTACAGTGTTCACTGGGGGTAACGAGAGGTTCTGAGGTCTTACCGTGTTCACTGGGGGTAACGAGAGGTTCTGAGGTCTTACCGTGTTCACTGGGGGTAACGAGAGGTTCTGTCTTACCATGTTCACTGGGGGTAACGAGAGGTTCTGAGGTCTTACCGTGTTCACTGGGGGTAACAAGAGGTTCTGAGGTCTTACCGTGTTCACTGGGGGTAACGAGAGGTTCTGTCTTACCATGTTCACTGGGGGTAACGAGAGGTTCTGAGGTCTTACCATGTTCACTGGGGGTAACGAGAGGTTCTGAGGTCTTACCGTGTTCACTGGGGGTAACGAGAGGTTCTGTCTTACCGTGTTCACTGGGGGTAACGAGAGGTTCTGAGGTCTTACCGTGTTCACTGGGGGTAACGAGAGGTTCTGTCTTACCATGTTCACTGGGGGTAATGAGAGGTTCTGAGGTCTTACCGTGTTCACTGGGGGTAACGAGAGGTTCTGAGGTCTTACCGTGTTCACTGGGGGTAACGAGAGGTTCTGTCTTACCATGTTCACTGGGGGTAACGAGAGGTTCTGAGGTCTTACCATGTTCACTGGGGGTAACGAGAGGTTCTGTCTTACCGTGTTCGCTGGGGGTAACGAGAGGTTCTGTCTTACCGTGTTCGCTGGGGGTAACGAGAGGTTCTGGGGTCTTGGCAGGCAAAGAGGACTCCAACCAATCAGCAAGCATCAATCTGACAAATCCAACCAGGGGAGGAAACAAACAACATGGTATGTGCTGCGTTAGGGAATATGGCCATACTGTACCTACCTGTGCTGTGGGGAGGGGATGATCATAATATGTGCCTTGGCTTGTATATATTATATTTATCTATTTTTTACCTTATTTTCTAGCACTCGCTTGTATTTAAATATGTTTAAGTTAAGTATTGTGTGATTTTGTGTGAAGGGCGGTCTAGCAAAGTAAGATTTTCATTGTACGGCAAACCGTCTGTTTAACTGTGCACATGGCAATAAACAATCTTAGGCACTTCACTATACCGGAATCTCAACTACTATTTTGCTGATATTAAAAGTTAACTTAACACATTAACGTTAGCTAATGTTATATCTATCAAACAAGCCGACGTTAGCGGTTAACTGTTTAGAAGATGTTACCAGCTGGCTACAGTAACTTACTAAAGTAAAGTAAAAGTAAATGTCAAACCCCCCCCCAACCCCCTCCTAATGTAGTTCCCTCCCCCTCGAATGTATATATTTTCTTCTCAGTACTGTATATTTGTATATATTGTATATATTGTATGTCATAAAGATAAATGTAAAATGTGTGTAGGTTTTTAGATAACAGGTATTAGGGGTATATCCTATATAAGACATTGGTATAAATGGTAATTTCGTTGGATATACACTGTATATTAATGCTTGTGTATCTTATCGTGTGTTGTCATGTTTGTTTATATGTGTTTAAAAAATAATAAAAAAAAATAAAAATTAAATAAAAAGATAAATGTAACAGTACTGTATATTTGTATGTCATAAATGCCATGATCTATATCTGTCTATCTGTATGTAGTGTATACGTCATAAATGTCATGATGAATTGAAAATGGAGGACCCTGATGTATGAATGATTGAAAACTTTATTAACAGATTGCAGAATGGGTACAGTACAGTACGGCTCAATACACACAATTGTTAAGGGGATGCAGACCAGAGAAAGACTTTCGTCTTGTTTACATCAGAGTCCCCCATTTTCCATTCATCATAAATGTAAACAAGACGAAAGTCTTTCTCTGGTCTGCATCCCCTTAACAACAATTGTATGTATTGAGCCGTACTGTATTGTACCCATTCTGCAATCTGTTAAATAAAGTTTTCATTCATTCATTCAATGAAACCAGCTGGCTACAGTAACTTACAGTAACTTGGGTAGTTCGGTGAAATACCTGCTATTATCAACAAATTAGCACCTAATGAATAATGAGTCCATTGTTAAGTGTGCAGCTAGCTGCAGCTGAAGCTGTGTTAGTTAGTGAGCTGTATGTTAACTAACTTTAACTAAGTTACCTGTCCAGGTACAGCTGTTCGCCTCCCGTCACCTGCTCGCCTCCTTCTTCTTCAGAATCCTCGACAATGGACGCGCTGCCGCCGGGGGACGAGGAGGCGCTGTGACGTGCTGCCATAACGAAGCTGAATATCTATGGAACTAGTTAAAAGTTACGTTATATTAATGCTGCTGTTACCATAACGAGCATGTCGACCCTCAGCGCGTGTCACGAAGGCTAGCTGCTACAGAAGGGGACCGAATTGGCGCGAAGCAAATCGATGCGCGAGCGTCATCTTCCTCCTGCCCGACGCACGTGCGTTTTATGTTGTGCAACACTTCCGGTATTCTGAACTCACGCGAGAGAGAGTGAATGAATGTGGATGAGAGCCTATATATATTTTATATTCATTCATTCATTCAATCTTCATTTAATCTGGAAAGATCACAGAGAGCAGGCTCTAATTTACAATGACGTCAAGAGGAACAAGGGGACATATAATAAGAAGAAGAAGAAAAAACATGGTTGGCCATTGATTGATTGATTGATTGAAAAGTTTATTAACAGATTGCAGAATGGGTACAGTACAGTACAGCTCAATACATACAATTGTTAAGGGGATGCAGACCAGAGAAAGACTTTCGTCTTGTTTACATCAGGGTCCCCCATTTTCAATTCATCATAACATATATGACATACATGACATACAGATAGACAGTACTGCTACATCTATACATTTATGACATATCAGATTTGCAAATACAGTACTGTTTGTGATACAAAAGTGTCCAGAAAAGGAGTGTATATACATTTGGCATAGAAACTGTACATTGGAGGAGGTTGGTTGGGTGGGGTGGGGTTGGGTGGGTTGGGTGAGGGCTGTACATTGGAGGTGGGGGGGGGGGGGGGGGTTGGGAAGGGGACACACACACATTTTACACTGTACATTGGAATATTGACAAAGCCTTACTTGGTCATTTACTGTACAACTAGGTTAGGACATTTGTAGGGGCCAGTTTCGAATTGCAGTCTCACGTAGGTGTTTTTTGAGAGTGTTTTTGAAGGTGGGTAGTGATTCACCTTCCTTTACAGCTTTAGGTAGGGCGTTCCACATTGATGTGGCATAATTGCGAAACGTGTTTAGTCCCTTGTTTGAGCCGAATCTGGGTTTTACATGATTTGTGGAGCTCCCTCTGGTGTTGTGATCGTGGTATTCACTGACCTTTGGGAAGTATTTTGACATGTACATGGGTACCTTGGTCGCGTAGTGTATCTTGTAGACCAGGCCCATTGCAAGTTGCTGTACTCTGTCGCAGGCACGTGCACACATAGAGGCCAAGGGGTGCCTGAGCACCTGCCTTTTTGAGCCTCATCAAAAAAGTGCCCTTTTTGAAATTTTTTATTTTTTTTTTTTTTTTACTGTTACGCATATAGACTGCCCTTCCAACTGAAAAATGTCAGGATAGAATCAAAATATTAGGTAAAGAGAGAGAGATGCCCCATATTCCATTGCAGTTTGCACGGCCTCCTCAGCATGCCTCTCCGCGGACCTATATATTTTATGCATAGCGTGGGTGGTGATGATGATCATGATAGAAACCGCTGTTGAATGCTGGTATTACACTCATTGAGGGACACAAAGAAGTCAAGTCCGATGGGATTTGGGAATCTCAAATACAAATCGGGATTGGAATAAAAAATGCATTTATATTAAACAATACAGAATATACAGCACTTCTTGGGGTCTGTAGGGTAAGCACTTATTCCCTCCCCCCTGAACATTTATGGAGATGTATGGGCCTTTTAAGTCAGTGATAAAAGTGTCTTTCAAGGATAAGTGAGCTCCTGCACTGATTATTATAGTTCAATATTCAATATTTGATCACCAAAACCCCCCAAAAAGCATAAAAAGGGGGCCCCCCGCCCGAAAAGGGCCCTTACAAATCGCGCTCACGCGCTATGCGCGCTCGCTTAATTTATACACACAAGTGTAGTGCCCTTTTCAGCCTTTGAGCACCTGCCCCTCTAAAGTCCTGTGCACGTCCCTGCTCTGTCGTCTACTCTAAGCCATCCTAGGTTGTCAAAGTGGGCAGGGGTGAGGTGGGTTCTAGGAGTCAGGTCAAGTAGTAGTCTGACTAGCTTGTTTTGAGATGTTTGTAATTTGTTTTTTAGTGCCTTTGAGGTGCTTTGGTACCATGAGGTGCAAGCATAGTCGTAGTACCCTTGAATGAGTGCTCCTGCTAGAGTCTTCAGGGTATTCTTGTTTACCAGAGAGGAGATCCGGTACAAGAATCGCGTTCGTTGGTTGACTTTTTTTATTACATTGGATGCCATTTTGTCACAGGAAAGATTAGCCTCTAGGATGGAACCCAGGTAGGTAATTTCATCTTTCCTTGTGATAATATTGTCACCCACTGTAACCGAGAAGCCGTCGGTCTTGCTGAGTTTGTTATTTGAACCGAAGAGAATGGACTCTGTTTTGCCCATGTGTAATGATAGTTTGTTGTCGGCGAGCCATATGCAGATTTTGCCTAGTTCCGAGCTGAGGGCTTTTTCAACCTGTAACTTGTTCTTGTCAGAGACCAGCAGGGCTGAGTCGTCCGCAAACAGGAACAAGTTGCAGTCACAAGCTGACGACATGTCATTTGCATAAATTAGGAATAGTAGCGGTCCTAGTATGCTTCCTTGTGGAACACCACAGCTCACTGTGAGGGGGGGGGGATAGGGTACCGTTTACTTCCACCATCTGTTCCCTCCCCTCCAGGTAGGATTGTATCCAGCTCACTGATAAACTATCAAAACCAATTGCTTTTAGCTTGTCAATCAGAATGGTGTGATTGACAGTGTCGAAGGCCTTTTGTAGGTCCAGCATGACCATGCCGCAGTATTTGCCCGCGTCCACCTCTTGTTTGATGTGGTCGTTCAAGTAGAGAAGGCATGTGTCAGTGGAGTGGGATGTTCTGAAGCCAGATTGGAATTCGTAGATTAGATTTTTTTCCGCGAGGTACTTTTCGATCTGTTCGTATACTATTTTTTCCATGACTTTCGAGATGGATGTAAGGATAGAAACATTAAACTGACTAGTGGATATTAAAGTATTGAGTTTTAAGGTGCTTTGCAAAACATTCCACGTGTCGGGCGCACAGAAGATAAAGGCAGATCTTCCTAATTCAGTGCAAACTCTGGTGACCTTAACCCTTTCACTGCCACACTACAGAAGGTTAACCCTTTACTATCACACTGTAAAGGTTAACCCTTCTGTAGTGTGGCAGTGAAAGGGTTAACCTTCTGTGTATTGTGGCAGTGAAAGGGTTAACCTTCTGTGTATTGTCGCAGTGAAAGGGTTAACCTGCTGTCGTGCAGCAGTGAAAGGGTTAAGCGTAAGTGTGTTTGATGACAAACTAAAATTGAGTGACAACACAGATGTTATAATAAAAAAGGCTCATCAGCGTCTGTACTGTCTTCGTAAACTAAACTCCTTTGGAGTCGACCAGAGAATTCTGACAACGTTTTATTCGTCCTTTATTGAGAGTATCTTAACCTTTTCATTTGTATGCTGGTTCACATCCCTCTGTCAAAGAGACGAGAACAAACTGCAAGGTGTTGTCAACCTTATAGCTCCAAAATTATCGCCAGAACACAAAGATCAAGTGCTCAAGAAAGCACATAAGATAATTGGTGACCCCACACATGTCCTTCATGTGTGTGTTGACCTGCTGCCCTCAGGAAAGCGCTTTAGACAGCCTGCCTGCAAAACAAACAGAAGGAAGTTTGGGTTTGTTCCAGAGGTCATTCGACTGGTGAATGGCCACAGTACAAGGAAAGGTCAGTTTACTAACATGCACCCTTTGACCCCGTGATTTAAAATCTTTTTGACGAAAGTGCACTTTTTTTGTACTGACTGAATCTATTTATTTATTGGACTTGACAGATCAACAATGTAGGGATCCCGTTCTGGCAGTGTCACGTCTCTTTTTTTTGTATTTTATTTTTTTTATTATTTTTTAAACAAACATATAAACAAACATGACAACACATGATAAGATATACAAGTATTATTAACAGTGCACATCCAATGAAATCACCATTTAGTTAAATGTATTATACAGGATATACCCCTAATACCTGCTATCTAATACCCTACACACATATGCTCCAGCTCGTACCCCCCCCCCCCGGACCCCCCATTGGATAATCCATCCATTATCCCTCGCTCCTAACCAGACACTACCATTATATGCTAGCTTTTATTCTCTCCACCACTTCTAACCACATTGTCATTTTGGATTCATTGAGACCCAAAATTCTTGCTGTAGATATTTCTTGATAAATCACATCGAGATATGTAATAATCCAGACCTTTCGGCACATTTTTTCCGGTTGGAACCATCGTGATGCTATCAGCTTTTTAGCCACTGTAATACCCGATAAAATGTACTGCACACTCAAAAACAACATTCAGCAGTAATACAGAGGGGTGTACAGGTATATTCAGAGTTAAGAGATTTGATAATTGCTGGGTCACCTCTTTCCAGAATATCTTAACTGGTGGGCAGTCCCAGTACATGTGCATAAATGTCCCCTTGTCCCCATTTGTGCATAAGGAGCATTTGGAGTCTTGTTTCCACGTCTCTTGTGCTTTGAAGTGTCATGTATGTCTCTTGTCCCTGTTTTGTCTTGTTTTGTCTTGAATGTGTAGAAGTGCAGCTGTTTGCCGTATCATGCTCTAAATTGCCCCTTGCAGGACTAATAACGTTTTTTGAATTGAATTGAATAATAATCACCAGAGCCACAACAGAGTAAAAATAACCTTTTAAACCTTTTAAAATAAATTAAAAGATCAGCTAAAAACAGTTACAGGTAGTCACAATGGTCTGAAATCATACGTTTAAACATTCCAAGGGAAGGAAGAACCTCCAACTTCAGAGAGAGTTGAAGGACAATCCATGAGTCAGAGGCATCAAAGGAAAAAGCGGACTTCCCTCGATCAGAACAAACTTGAGGAACCCTAAGAACCATCCAGTCATTCGATCGAGTTGAATATAGGTTCCAATAATTCCAATAACAGTGAAGAGATATAAACAGGTTGTTTACCAATAAGGGCTTTAAAAATAAATAAATACTGGTGTTTGTTGCGCCTTTCTGCAAGAGAAGGCCAACCCACCCACCCACCCTGTATACCATACAGGACACCGTGGTGAGTATCATATCTGTCACCAGTAATGTCATCAGTATGACAGGGTCCAGAGCTCCAGTCCAGTCATGAAGTGATGTAGGGTGGAAGGTCATCAATAATGGCTTCATACAGAAACAGATACCAATGCAAGTCACGTCTCTCTGCCACCCAACCTTATCATACAGGATACAGTGATGGGTACCTACCATATAACTCTCACTGTAGTGGTACAGAGTCCAGAGGCATTAGAGTGGAAGCAGCAGCATGTCTATAAACTACATCGCCATAATCCAAAAATAGATTCAACGACCCTCCTTCTGCTAAGCATAGGACGTTAATATAATATTATTATACCTTTAACCTAATTCTAACCCTAAACCTAACCGCTAACCCCCTTCCTCTCTGTGAGCTCAGTAGAAAGCTTGTATTGATATATTTATTTATCATATGTCAACAGCTAGCAACAGTTGTTTTGCACATACGTGTCTCTTCCAAACATTCTGTTAACCCTTTCACTGCCACACTACCAAAGGGTTAACACTTTCACTGCCACACTACAGACAGTTAACCCTTTCACTGCCACACTACACAATGTTAACCCTTTCACTGCAACCATACAGAAGGTTAACCCATTCACTGCCACACAACAAAGGGTTAACCCTTTCACTACCACACTACCAAGGGGTTAACCATTTCACTGTGACAATACAGAAGGTTAACCCTTTCACTACCGCACTACGAAAAGGTTAACCCTTTCATTGCGATAATACAGAAGGTTAACCCTTTCACTGCCACACTACCAAAGGGTTAACACTTTCACTGCCACACTACAGACGGTTAACCCTTTCACTGCCACACTACACAATGTTAACCCTTTCACTGCCACACCACAGACGGTTAACCCTTTCACTGCCACACTACACAATGTTAACCCTTTCACTGCAACCATACAGAAGGTTAACCCATTCACTGCCACACAACAAAGGGTTAACCCTTTCACTACCACACTACCAAGGGGTTAACCATTTCACTGTGACAATACAGAAGGTTAACCCTTTCACTACCGCACTACGAAAAGGTTAACCCTTTCATTGCGATAATACAGAAGGTTAACCCTTTCACTACCACACTACCAAAGGGTTAACCCTTTCACTACCATACTACAGACGGTTAACCTTTCACTACCACACTGCAGAAGGTTAACCCTTTCACTACCACATGACAAATGGTTAACCCTTTCACTACCACACTACAGAAGGTTAACCCTTTCACTACCATACTACAGAAGGTTAACCTTTCACTACCACACTACAAATGGTTAACCCTTTCACTACCACACTACAGAAGGTTAACCCTTTCACTGCCACACTACAGAAGGTTAACCTTTCACTACCACACTACAGAAGGTTAACCCTTTCACTACCACACTACAGAAGGTTAACCTTTCACTACCACACTACAGAAGGTTAACACTTTCACTACCATACTACAGAAGGTTAACCTTTCACTACCACACTACAGAAGGTTAACCCTTTCACTACCACACTACAGAAGGTTAACCTTTCACTACCACACTACAGAAGGTTAACCTTTCACTACCACACTACAGAAGGATAACCCTTTCACTACCACACGACAAATGGTTGACCCTTTCACTACCACAATACAGAAGGTTAACCCTTTTACTACCACACTACATAAGGTTAACCTTTCACTACCACACTACAGAAGGTTAACCTTTCACTACCACACTACAGAAGGTTAACTTTTCACTACCACCACACTACAGAAGGTTAGCTTTTCACTACCACACTACAGAAGGTTAACCCTTTCACTACCACACTACAGATGGTTAACCTTTCACTACCACACTACAGAAGGTTAACCGTTCACTACCACACTACAGAAGGTTAACCTTTCACTACCACACTACAGACGGTTAACCTTTTACTACCACACTACAGACGGTTAACCTTTCACTGCCACACTACAGACGGTTAACCTTTCACTACCACACTACAGAAGGTTAACCTTTCACTACCACACTACAGAAGGTTAACCCTTTCACTACCACACTACAGAAGGTTAACCTTTCACTACCACACTACACAAGGTTAACCTGTCACTACCCCACTACAGAAGGTTAACCTTTCACTACCACACTACAGAAGGTTAACCTTTCACTACCACACTACAGAAGGTTAACCTTTCACTACCACACTACAGAAGGTTAACCCTTTCACTACCACACTACAGAAGGTTAACCGTTCACTCCCGCACTACAGAAGGTTAACCTTTCGCTACCACACTACAGAAGGTTAACCTTTCACTACCCCACTACAGAAGGTTAACCTTTCACTACCACACTACAGAAGGTTAACCCTTCACTACCACACTACAGAAGGTTAACCTTTCACTACCACACTACAGAAGGTTAACACTTTCACTACCATACTACAGAAGGTTAACCTTTCACTACCACACTACAAATGGTTAACCCTTTCACTACCACACTACAGAAGGTTAACCCTTTCACTACCACACTACAGAAGGTTAACCTTTCACTACCACACTACAGAAGGTTAACCTTTCACTACCACACTACAGAAGGATAACCCTTTCACTACCACACGACAAATGGTTGACCCTTTCACTACCACATTACAGAAGGTTAACCCTTTCACTACCACACTACAGACGGTTAACCTTTCACTACCACACTACAGACGGTTAACCTTTCACTACCACACTACAGAAGGTTAACCCTTCACTACCACACTACACGTCTGTAGTGTGGTAGTGAAAGGGTTAAATGCCTCTATTTTAGGCTCTTGCAAAGATTTCACAAGTTACGTTTTTTCTTTTTTTTTTATTAAAACAAAGCTGCCTATAGAATGATGTAAAAGGTTAGGTTGGGCCACTAGCTTTTTCACGTGTCTCCCTAAGCTGGAAATCAGATAATCAAAACTCAAATCTGTGATGTCATCAAGTGACATGTTTTGGAGTTGGTCCATTGACAATGAATTAGTGGCAGACTTTGTGTAAAGGTTTGTTTCAGCTATGACATCTAAATGTACCCATGTCCCAGTACACTTTAAATTGGTACTGAAAGGGTCCTAGGAGCTGTTCCACTATTCACTGTCTATGGAGCAACTCTGTGACTTGTCTCTTGATGACATCATCACTGGAATACTGTCTCTCTCTTGTATTCAGAGACTTGTTCATATTCACAAATCAAAACTGAGGTGTAGCTAAACGTTCTATTTTAGCATGCATTTCGCCTTTAATTTGTGAATTTATTCAGTTGTAACCTAGTTATAACCTGTGGCCATTTTAGTTTTCGTTTTTGAGGACTGCATACTTTATTTGCAGAAGCCTGGTCTCGTTTGAAAGATAACATGCTGAAGTTTATGATACAATAGAGAAAGATCACTTTTAGTGCTAATGAAATAGAGTAACATAGGTCTGAACTTGAGTTGTAGAAAAACTTGTTACTCAAGTTTTTCTGTAGTAGTTAGTAGTCCAGAAGTAGTATTTCCACAGAAATTCGTATGGCTTAAAAAACTCCTGAGATCCATAGCCTGAAGCCTTATGTAGTACATGTCCAAATTTCATAAAGATCCATTCGGAAATGAGTGATTAGGAGTGATTTTGGTAAACTGTGTACAAAAGAAAAGCTCAGTTATATTATCATACTGGCCAATCGCATCTCGCCATTATGAGATATCTCTTATCTCCTAGCACCTAATGTGCTCACGAACAAACAAATGCACTCACATGCACGTGACCAGGTCACGCCCCCGCGTCCTACTATATGACGCCGGACATGGTCACACTCTACCTTCCTCTTTTTTGTTTCCAACACGGACGTAGCAGTGCACTCCGTGAACTAGCTGTTATGAAACGCAGGGAGAAATTACACAATGTTGGGTTTTCGCCGGAGGTTCACCAGTCCCTGGAATCTTCTCGGCACATCCTAACAGCGCATCGGGCCTGTCCTGGGGTTTCCTCATCTCGTGACAGCGGATCGAGGGACATCGCGCGACGGTTAGCAGTCGAGCTACATCGCGCTCAGGTAGGGCCTGCGCTAACAGGCATTGAGACTAGCATGAGTAATACTGCTCGTTGTCCCGTGAGACAGCCGAGTGATGTGTTGGCGTGAGGGGCAGGATATTTGGGAAAACATGGTCGCCATGACTCTGTTTTGGGTGTTTTCCCGGCTATCCTAGAGTGTGCGGCTAATGCTAATGCTACAATGCTAGGACGCCGTTCCTTGTTCACCGCCGAGTGCTGTCTTTACTAAAAGGTCTTCCCTCCTCTTAACCATTCATGCTGACGGTCAATCGGTGTCTAATGTTGGGGGTTTAACAGGAGCTTGTTTACCATTTACATGGGTGGATGGGCTGAGGCTCAGGGCTGGTGTGCTTTTTGTGAATCTATGAATTGTGTGCGGGACTGGTGTTTTTCTCTGGTCTGCATTCCCTTAACAATTGTGTGTATGGGCTAGCCCATTCTGCAGTCTGTTAGTGGAGTTTTCGTTCATTTATTCATTTACCCCTTCATGGGTGCACACCACAGTGGAGGTTGCTGCATGCCTAGTAGTGAGGCAGTGCTTCACTAGTCGTAGACTTTGGTCTGCAGCCACCACTGGTGTTCCGTGCTTGTGAAGCAGGTGGCATCAGTCCTTTGCCTCTGACATGGTGGAACGGTGTCCCGCCCGGCCGACGCCATGAGGCGAGTCGGCCCGGCAGGTGGCTAGTGGGCTGTTAAAGCCTATACATATACATTTACATTTACATTTAGTCATTTAGCTGACGCTTTTATCCAAAGCGACTTACAAGTTCTGTGCGACAAGACAGCAAGAAGGGTATAACTCTATCAGCTGAGTAACAATGTTCATCAAAGTGTTGCGTGTTACAGTGTAGGTTAGTTTATTAGGACATAACAAGTGCATAACAGTAAGGTTAGTCGGGGTTAGATTTTTATTTATTTTTTATCATTTCAGATAATGGTTGAAGAAGTGAGTCTTTAGTCGACGGCGAAAAGTCGACCGCCACGTTATAGAATTAGCAGCGACTGGCAATTGTTCAAATTGCTGTTTTTTCTGTCAAAAATTTTGTCGGGTGGTGGGGCCTTAGGGCCAGCCAACGTCAACACATTGCGCGAGGTTTTGAGGTTATTCAGCTTTTGACCTAGCCGCAAGCTATAACCGCAGGGAGGGCTAGGATGCTGTCAACGCTTGTTCACAGACATCTTGGTTGGAACAGTCTCCCCTTGAGGAGTAGAGAAGGTTTTTCCCTCCTCAGGGCTCCCCTCTCCGCAGAGGGACTTTTGGTCTTTCCGCGGGAGAGCGGGTGGTATTTGACCTAGGCCCCAAACCGCCTCACACCGCGCAGCCAGAGGTGAGGGCGCGGCCTCGCCAGCGACTGTGGCGAGGCCCCCGACCAGCGGCCATGTTTCCCCCGCCTGAGGTACCCTGGACACAAAGACAACAGGTGATCACAAGGCCGACAGCCTTGGCGGCCGAGGGATCGGCTACATTAGATGAGCACGCCCTAAAAAACCGCCGCCGTCTAGCTGTGTCTAGCTCGCTCTCCGGTCACTCCCCCCCCCAACACCAGCGGGATACGGGCTCTGATTTGTTCCCTTTGGCTGCAGGCCACGTGCCTTCAGTGTAGCACAAGCGGCCCCACGTTTCACTTCTCATGGGGACAGGGGCTGACACCCAGTTGCTGGCTAGGCCTGGGTCTGTCCGTGAGAATGCTGTGCTGTCAAGCGGCTCCCACGCCACACGTTCTGCGTCTGTGTTTGGTGAGCCTGGTGTTGTGTCTGTCAACGACGAAGGTTGTCAGCGGGGGAACTCGAGGCCCAGGGGGTCGCAGCGCGAGTTCCCCCAGCCCCGCCCTCGCCAGGCAGGGTATCACGTTAGTGCCTCCCATGGCCAGAAGACCGGCGGTGGTCAGTCAGGCACGCGTGATTTGGGTGGTAGTAATATCACTGCAGTGCTACGGTGTGTAGGAACCCACCCTATCGGGCAGTGTGGGGACCACACGCTTTGCATGTCCAGCTGCAGAACAGATCCTCAGCAGTCCATGCCGGGGAGATGTTCAGTGGGGGAGCTTATGTCACCCAGTGTGATGTCAGCTTCCCCCGTATCAAACCGGCCCTTTCTGTCGGGGTCCCCCCTTGGGTGCGATTGCCTCGTTGGTAGTGTCAGGGTGCGATATCCCGGCTCCGCGAGACGCCCTGCTCGCGCGGTTGGCGAGTCCAGGGTTGGCAACGCACAGCGGGTGGGACCGGGCCGCCTATCTATGGTTCCTGGCGGACCAGCGCCAAGTGGCGGCGGGTGCGCTTTGGGATTATCATCACATATGGCTACAGCAGTGCCATATGTCGAGGTGGATGGAGAGAACGTGGAGGCGAGGACTTGTGTTGCAGTTTGCACAACCTCACCCTCCGTTTTCAGGTTTGGTACAGACCCTATTGTCAGGGTCAACAGCGGTGACAGCTCTGGCCGACGAGATCCAATCTCTGTTGGCGAAGCAAGCCATCGTCGTGGTCCCAAAGGAGGACGCGATGCGTGGCGTTTCCTCCCGGTATTCTCTGGTGGGGGGTGTCAGACCCATACTGGACCTGTCCCATGGAAGGTTCAGAATGTTGACCGTCTCCCACCTGTTAGATGCTGTCAGGTGGGGGACTGGTTCACCTCCATAGACCTGTAGGATGCGTATTCGCATCCCGATCTTCCATCCTAGGGCTTACCTACACTTCCTTTGCAGGGCTTAGCGTACGGGTACCAGAGGCTGCCGTTCGGCTACTCTCTGGCTCCCCACATCTTCACCAAGTGCGTGGAGACCGCACTGGGGCCTTCTGCGTCGTCGGGGTTTACGAATTTTATTCTACCCTGGACGACGTTCTGGTCCTTGGCCGGTCAGGGTAGATCGCCAGGTCTCATACCAGGCAGGTGGTGCCTCACCAGCCTGGGTTTTGCTGTAGACTGGAAGTAGAGTACTCCTCTTCCCAGTCAACGGGTGGAGTACTTGGGCCTTTTCTAAGCTCAAGGTCTATATGGGCATCCCTCTCAGAGCGGCGGCGAGTGAGTGGTTCTCGGCGCGCTTGGGAGGTTCCGTCCTAGGACGGTTACGGCGCTGTCTGTGATGCGCCTGCTGCTGTGGTCCCTCTTGGCCTCCTCTTCATGAGGAGGATACAGAGGTGGTTTTTTCCAGTATGGAAATGGCCCGGTGAGAGACATGTGGAAGCGGATGAAGGTTCCCATGTCAGTACTGGGGGACCTCGTCTTCTGGGGAGGGCCTGGTGCCTGGTGCGCTCCCCCCGTCTGCACCGGGTGGCGGTCGGGCTATGAGCGTTCTCCATCTGCGCTGCCTGAGGGCTCTCCACATCCCTGGCAGGGTGCATGTGGGTGCAGGTGTGATGTCGTGGGGCGGTCCTCACCCTGACGAGTGGGGACTACGTCCAGACATAGTCGGGCAGGTCTGGGACCGATTCCGTGGCCGTCCGGGATTCTCTACGCATTCCCCCCCTTACAACTGATAGCTCAGCTGTTGGGGCGGTTACGTCGGGGGCGTGGGATTTGGTCCTGATCGCGCCGGGCCGGGGCTCAGCTGTGTGGTCCCCGGCCCTGATTCAGCTCTTGGTGGCCCCGCCGTGGCCTGTTCCGTGGTCACCGCGGGCCCTCTCTCAGGCACGCGGAACTCTGTTCTGCCTCCTGTTCTGGGGCAGCCTCTAGGCTTGACTGCTGACAGTGTGAATCTGATGGGGATGCGTCTTGACTATTCTGTGGTTAACGCTATCCGGTACGCGCACGCTCCGTCCTCTACCGCGGCTTACGCTGGGGAGTGGCGTATGGTCGAGTGTGGGGGCTGAACATTGTTCAGCCACCCTCTCGTGGAACATTCCTGCTTGGCGCTCAGCGTCTCAAGCCTGTGGAATGTTCTCTGTCTCTGAGTGGGACCTCCAACTGGTCCTGGGCCCCACGTGGTCCCGCCTGTGCTGTGCGTTTTCAGGGGTGTCTGGTTCCCCCTTTTTTCGCTCTTTGGTGGAGTTGACTGCCTTTCCCCCTTCGTTAGGACGGGCGGGTGGATGGGACTCTCCTCCTCCCTGGTTGGGGCTTATGGGCCCTCAGGGGGTACACTTCTCGGGCCACGCGTCTGCTCTGCCCCATATCCCATAATGGCGAAGAGCGAGACACAATTGGCCAGTATGATAATATAACGAAAAGTTATCCTATAACCTAGTTATATGAATACTGACTGAGCGTCTCGCTCTTAGCGTCCTGAGGTCCCTTGGATGGGTTTTCAGTGTTGGAAACTTTTTCTTTATTTTTTTTATCTACTTTTTCTCCCCCCTTTTCTATTTTTTCTCCCATCCCCAATTTCGCAATTGTCCAATTCTACCCTCCCCTGTCTCGAACGCTGTTAGGCCATGCCTCCCACAAGCCGGCTGCAATGTGGACGAAGCCTTGCATCACGTGTCCCCTCCGATACTCGAGGAGGCAGCCATCGTATCTTTTCACCTGCGATCTCTCAGCGGCGAGGGTCTGCGTGGGAGGGACACGCCGCCCCCGTTGCTTGCTTCCTGATTCTACTGCGCAGGCGCACCAACCGCAACCAGCGTACCAACCGTAGGAGTCGCTGTCCACAACGTCCGATCTCCACGCACCAGCTTCCCACCCCCTAATACTGCCAATTGTATTAGTATGAACGACCAGCCAAGTTGGTAGCAACGCCGAGAGCTGGGCTTGAACCCAGCATCTCCTGCGTTGGTGGCGAGCGCCTTGCCCACTGCGCCACCTAGCCGTCCTGTTGGAAACTTTTTCTGAGGAAGGTAGAGTGTGACCATGTCCGGCGTCATATAGTAGGACGAGGGGGCGTGGCCTGGTCACGTGCATGTGAGTGCATTTGTTTGTTCGTGAGCACATTAGGTGCTAGGAGATAAGAGATATCTCATAATGGCGAAGAGCGAGACGCTCAGCCAGTATTCATATAACTAGGTTATAGGATAACCTTTCGTTTTCTCATAGACTTCAATTCATTCAGCGTTTTTTCTCTTCCTGTTTTTGCTTGTTAGTTTTTCCTAGATCCCTGATTCGTACATCCTCAGTTGGGGTATCATTGGAAAGCCACACTCATTTGCTACAACCCTCCACAATCATTTTCGAGATCGCCAAATGATTGACGGAACAAGAGCCCCATGAGTCGGGAGTGGTATTTTGCGCAATAGCGTGTACTTTGCACAAGCCTCAAATATCGGCATGTAACTCGAGAACCGCTGAACGGATTTTGTCACCTGAAAGGGCCATCGACAGGCACCAAATGGGGCTTCAATTTGATATGTATATTGTATTACAAAATATCCACACCCGAGCCACTAGTGGTCGCCAAAGTGCCGGTGGACAAATCGTCCTAAAAAGGTTGCATGTTAAGAGGATAGGCCTACAATAAGGCTACATGTGTCACTCACATCCCACCTGGCCCTAATCATGTTTGTTTAGTATATCTATGTTCCTTTGTGTTCTCCCCATCTTGCTTTGTCTCCCGGTCTACCTCTTGCCCTTCATGTTCCGCTGTCTGGTTAAGTACACTTCTTGTATTGTGTTATCTGTTTAGTCATAGTCTATAGTTTGCTTGTTCTGTCCCGTGTGTGTCTTATCTGCCATTCGTGTAGTTCCTGTCATTGTCAGTCTATTTCCCCCTCCAGGTGTTCCTCGTTGTAATCAGCCCTTGTGTGTCTCGTTTGTCAATTAGCCTTGTGTATATTAGTTCTGTGTTGCCTGGTTTTGATTGATTGAAAACTTTATTAACAGATTGCAGAATGGGTACAATACAGTACGGTTCAATACAAACAACAACTGCTACGAGGATGCAGACCAGAGAAAGACTTTCGTCTTGTTTACATCAGGGTCCTCCATTTTCAATTCATCATAACATATATGACACACAAGACATACAAATATACAGTACTGTGTAAGAAAAAAAGAATCATAAGAAAAATATATACATCTGAAGGGGAAGAAACTGTACATTGGTCTCTTTGTGCGTTCATTGACTTTTGTTGTCTTTTGCCGTCTATGCTGTTCATTTCCCTGGATGTCTTTAGTTTGTACCCTTTCCTGGATCCCTTGCCATGTTCTGTCTGTTCCCTCGTCTAGTAAGTGTTACCCCGTGTTAGTTTGAGTTTTGTGTTTATGTTATACGTTTATTCCGTGTTTGTTTGTATTAAATACCCCTCCTGGACTAAAACCTCATCTACCTGTCTGCAATTGGGTCCTGTCCCCACCACTCAACCGTGCCAACATGCTGCATTTAATTTTTTTTTTTTTTTTTTTAAATAGTAGGCCTACAGGCCTATTTTGTGTGATGATATAACCTATATTGTTTCATGTTCAATACAGTTTAAAACTATAACTAACTATAATAGGCTATTGCTTGACAATGGAAGTGATAGGATATGCTTCCCTGTCCTTTCCATATCATGTTATATTTTATTTATTTTTTATTTAACCTTTATTTATCCAGGCAAGCAATTAAGAACAAATTCTTATATACAAAAGCAGCCTGTCCAAAAAGCAAAGGCCTTTTGTGGGAAGGGGCCGGGGTTGGAGGCTGTAACAAAAACAAGGTTATGTACATGCATACAAGTAAATAAAATACTAATGACAGTAGTAATCAGGCATGCGTTGTTCATGGGACGGGGTAGCACGTGTGCTACCTCACTGAGTATTAAAGATTTGAGCAGAAGCGCGTGCACGCACATGCACGCGCTCGCGAGAACGCGCTGCGCTCGACTTGGCTCGTTGTGTTTACCTGCCTCCCGGGCCCCGGCGCTACCTCGCATTATCATAACAATAGCCGCTATAGGCTGGTGTCTTCAACCACGCAGGGGACTCTTTGTGATGTAAATATGGAACGTCCCAAGTTGCCGCTGCCCACAGAGTGCACCGCCGTCCAAAGGTGAACGACGGCGAACGAAGGGCCAAATCAAAACAGCCGTCAATTCCGAATTGACAACTGTTTTGATTCAACCCCCCACCCACCACCACTCACCCCCGGACAACAACACACTCTGCAAACAGCAGCAACCCGGGACATTCCATATCTACATCACAAACTTTGGGACTGAGTAGATAATTAATTAATCTTCTCTTTATTTTTATTATTTATATTAAAACTGAATCAAACCATAAACAAGGTTGCCTGTTGGGATGTTAGATCCTAATGTGAAAAACTGATTTTATATGTCTGCACTTTATGTGCTCATTTTATGCCTTATGTCTTTCTTCTGTTGTGAAGCACTTTGAGCTGCAGTTTCTGTATGAAAGGCTATACAAACAAAGTGTATTATTGTGCGCGAGGGAACATATGCGCATGCGTGCGGCGTCATTATCCTGCGTGCCGGCTCACGCCCCGAACTCACTGCTCACGAACGAATTTCACGTGCGGCTCCCTCGTGAGATCGCGCGCCTGGTCAGGCACACTGGACCTACGACTTGAGCGTGCGGAAGCGCACCGAGGAAGGCATATTTACATTGGGACAGCTGTAAATGCCTAGTCTATATGCGAAGTCAGTCATTTTAAATGATGATCAGTGTGACTGTACTCCTGAAAGAGCAGCGTGTAGCCCCAGCAGCAGCAAGAGCTTATTATTATTATTATTATTATTATTATTATTATTATTATTATTATTATTATTATTATTATTATTATTATTATTATTATGCAACATTGTAATAGTTATAGGTATAAACAAACATACAGACAAACATTCAAGGCGTTTATTTGCAGATACAGACACAGCTGGTTGAACAACATCTATATCTGTGGTAATAATGCAGATATTCAATTGTATTTCTGTGACAATGCGCGTGGCGCGCCGCCTCAAATAGGATCGAGGCGAAAAAATAGCTTGCCGCTCGCCAGCCACTCGGGAGGCGCGCTCCCGCTCGCGGCCAGTGTGCCTACTATCGTCCGTTAACATGGGAGCGGAAGTGAAGAGGCAGCCGCCCGTCCGTGTTCGTTCGTGAGCAGTGAGTTCGGGCCGTCAGTCCATAATAACAACGCAACACTGGTAGTAATAGTAAGGACAACAATAAATAAGGGAGAGAGGAGTAAAGGGAGAGAGGGAAAAAGAGAAAGGAAGAGCGATTTATAGTCTAAATGTTGGAACAGAAAGCAATTATTATTACTAGACAGACTAGACGTAATAATCACGTTTTGAATTCAAATCCACATAGTGTGGGTTCGCCCCGTGCGCAGATGACGCTGCGCAGATGTGACGCTGCGTAGAGCCACTCACGTCGTGGTGGTGAGAGATCGAGTGATCACGCGTCCCCACTCCGGCCACGCCCCCGCCCCACTCCGGCCACGCCCCCCCACGAAGTCGCCTAGGATACGGGGCGTGGTCTCGGCGCTCAGGCAGCAGGTCTACGGCGTGATTGGCTGAGGTCTCGGACCATGTTGCCCGTGCCATCGCTCCTCCATCCCTGTCTGTCTGACACCTGAGAGGGACGAGGAGGCGCGCGCATCGTTCAACTAGTTACTGTATCATATAATAAGAGTATAAGACACAATATGCGCACTGTTTCAAACGCGTTGTAGGCCCGTCTCACCGACTAGCTCCATTAGTGGCAGTGGAATCTCTGGACGTTGTTGTTGTCGTCAGAGTTATTATTGATTGACTCAATCAATAATCAGATTGAGTCGCTGCACAGCTCTAACTCTTTGATCCTCCTCCCTGACTGTACTGTACAACACACGGGTAAGTACATTCAAGCTGCTGGGGATATTTGTGACACATGTTGTGTTGTTGTCTTTTGTTTTTCCAGATCGTTCGATTTGGCCAACATGTATAATAATAATTGAATAACATATTTTATAGTCCCATTATTAGGCTGCGGAGTCAGAAGGCATGCTTTTCCATCACTGTCTCGTCTCCAGGCAACAGACAACAACCCTATATTTATTATTATAGAATAACCCACAACAACACACACACACACGAAAGAAAGAAACGTGTCTTTAATAACTGTTTAAAAGAGAATTGAATGTGAGCGCTCCGAAAGTGCGTAAACTATACGTGCGCGCAAATGATTGCTATATAGCAGCAATTGATTGATTGATTGATTGAAAACTTTATTAACAGATTGCAGAATGGGTACAGTACAGTACGGCTCAATACACAATTGTTAAGGGGAGCAGACCAGAGAAAGACTTTCGTCTTGTTTACATCAGGGTCCCCTTGACAACATCACCGAGCGCTTTAACGTTGCAATAATATGGGACAGAAGAAGAACAGAAACCGTTTCCTGGCAAATCTATCTCAATTCAGTTTCTAATCAATATTTGGAGCTATCTGTAGTGTCTTGCATTGTCGGTTAAGTTTATCCTGACAGGATCGTTCTCGTCTGAAGGATGCTTGGATACCGCACAAAAAATAAAAAGGGCAGCCGACTGATCTAAACATTACTTCGATGAAACTTGACTCACCATTTTGTCACACAACTGAGACATCGTTTGATGGTCTTGTTTATTACTAAACATTGTTTTATGTTTTTAATGTATCCTTCATCGGCTGACAATGAACATTGGCAATCAATCAATCACACCTGTTATCTGTCACCTGCTGTTGGTTTTGTCAATATTCCAATGTACAGTTTTGCTTGTACAGTTGTACAGTGTGTGTCCCCCATCCACCCCACCCACCCAACCACCTCCAATGTACAGTTTCTACGTCAAATGTATATACACTCTTTTCTGGACTCTTTTTGTATCACAAACAGTACTGTATTTGTAGTCAGATCTGGTATGTCATAAATGTATATAGTACTGTCTATCTATATGTCATGTATGTCATATATGTTATGATGAATGTAAAATGGGGGACCCTGATGTAAACAAGACGAAAGTCTTTCTCTGGTCTGCATCCCCTTAACAATTGTATGTATTGAGCTGTACTGTACCCATTCTGCAATCTGTTAATAAAGTTTTCAATCAATCAATCCAATCATTCAATCAATCTGTCTGCTGACAAACCTATAACTGAACATATTTCCCATATAGCTAAATAACGTGATAGCTAAATAACGTGATAGCTAAATAAGGGAGTATATTGCGAGGTGCGGCTCGCAGATGACGAGACTGCAATATGACTAAGTCAATATTATACTTATATAATACATGCTGGTGGAGGGTTGGGTTGGATGGACAGACTATAGGTCTATAATAAAGTGTGAGTAACGTTATACTAACGATGAAGTTTAGACAACACGTTTTGCAATTATGCCACATCAATGTGGAACGCCCTACCCAAAGCTGTAAAGGAATGTGAATCACTACCCACTTTCAAAAGCATTCTCAAAGAACACCTACGGGAGACTGCAATTAGAAACTGGCCCCTGTAAATGTCCAAACCCAACCCCCTCCAATGTACAGTAAATTACCAAGTATTGTCAATATTCCAATGTACAGTTTTGCTTGTACAGTTGTACAGCATATAGGTCTTCAGGTGAGAGAGATGAGGAAGGGGCAAGAGAGAAAGAGAGCAGGGAGAGTGTGTGTGAGAGAGAGAGAGAGAGAGAGAGAGAGAGAGAGAGAGAGAGAGAGAGAGAGAGGGGTGGGGGCAGGGGGGGTGAGTGTAACAAGTTCCTAACGTTTTCTTTCCCTTATTATTTCACGCACACTTTATTCATTGTTTTAAATGATTATTTTCTTTTAAGTTATTTTGTGCATCACTCTGTTTTGAATTTGATGCAAATTTGCAATGCATGAGGGCCATCCTTTTGTGTTAAATGGCTGCATAAAGCAAGCATTTGTTGACTCGCATGTTGATAAAGAGTATTACAACTCGAAAAAGATCCGTTTAAGGTAGATTTAGAACAGATAAAAAAATATGCGATTAATCACGATTATTACATGGCGTTTTCACAATGGCCGAAATGCTTGCTTGTGATTGGTCAATAGCGTGCGTCAGAGGTCCGTTATCACACAATAACGGACCTCTGCCAAGCAATAATGACCGCTGTGCGCAGCTGTTCGCAATCAAGCCCACTACAACACTGTATCTGTGCTGCTCAGCATATGCACAGCTGCACTCAGTCATCAGTGCAATCAGACCACAGACCTGCCGACTGCCGATAATAATAATCACTTTATTTGGGCTGACAGAGCCACAGAACAACTGCGTTTGCATTTGATCTCGTCTTGTCGATGGTGTACAATGAATTAGGTATATTTGTTAGTAAGTTAGCCATGTAATAAGCGGGATAATGTATAGCTATACTCGATCATTGTCGCAAAATAATTGACCTTCACTGACGTTTAAAACACCTCGGCGCTGCGCCTCTGTATTTTATTTTTTTATCCACTTTTTCTCCCATTTTCTATATTTTCTCCCATCCCAATTTCATATCATCCAATTCAACCCTCCCCTGTCACGAACGCTGTTTCTTGCCTCCCACAAGCCGGCTGCAATGTGGACTAAGTCATACATAGCACGAGTCCCCTCCGGTACTTGAGGTAAGAGCAGTCGCATCTTTTCACCTGCGCAGCGCGATCTCTCAGTGGCGAGGAGTAACGCGTGGGAGGCTCACGCTGCCCCCGACACTTCCTGATTCTACTGCGCAGGCGCACCAACCGACCTGTAGGAGTCGCTGTCCACAACGCCCGATCCCCTCCCATCAGTTTCCCACCCCCTAATACGGCCAATGTGTATTAGTACGGACGACCAGCTAAACTGAAAGCAATGTGGAGCGCTGGGCTCGAACAGGCGAGTCCAGCGTCTCCGCGTTCGTGGCGAGCGCCTTGCCCACTGCGCCACGTAGCCGCCCTGCGCCTCGGTATTTTAAACTCTGTGTCGGTCAATTATTTTGCGACAATGACCTCGTAGCTATACATTATCCCTTACTTAACTATGCGGACAATCATGCGATTAATCGGATTCAATATTTTAATCGATTGACAGCCTTAACCCTTTCACTGCCACACGGCAGAAGGTTAACCCTTCACTATCACACAACCGACGGCGATGCTCCATCATTAGCATCATTAGCTCCGCATCCATCCGCCGTCGGTTGTGTGATAGTCAAGGGCTAACCTTCTGTGTTGTCACAGTGAAAGGGTTAACCGGCTGTCGTGTGGCAGTGAAAGGGAATATAAAGGAGTTAGTTCACACATGTTCTCGTCTCTTCCTTGACCGCTCTCGGCGGCCGCACAGGCACCATGCTGACCGGTCTGTTCCGCGTGCACGGCCTGCTGGTGGCCTCCCACCCCTGGGAGGTGATCGTGGGCACGGTCACCCTCACCGTCTGCATGATGTCCATGAACATGTTCACCGGGAACGACCAGATCTGCGGATGGAACTACGACTGCCCCAAAACGGACGAGGTGAACGAGGGATGGGTGGAGGGATGGATGGAGGGATGGATGGAGAGATGGGTGGAGGGATGGAGGGAGGGATGGGGGGAGGGATGGATGGATTGGTGGAGGGATGGATGGAGGAGGAATGGGGGGAGGGAGGGATGGAGGGAGGGATGGGAGGGATGGATGGAGGGATGGGTGGAGGGATGGATGGAGGAGGAATGGGGGGAGGGAGGGAGGGATGGAGGGATGGGAGGGATGGATGGAGGGATGGGATGGGTGGAGGGATGGGTGGAGGGATGGAGGGATGGATGGAGGGAGGGATGGGTGGAGGGAGGGAGGGATGGAGGGATGGATGGAGGGAGGGATGGGTGGAGGGAGGGATGGGAGGGATGGATGGAGGGAGGGATGGGAGGGATGGATGGAGGGAGGGATGGGAGGGATGGATGATGTGGATGGAGGGATGGATGGGTGGAGGGAGGGATGGGAGGGAGGGATGGATGGGAGGAATGGAGGGATGGATGGATGGATGGATGGAGGGAGGGATGGGTGGAGGGATGGATGGGTGGATGGAGGGATGGATGGATGGAGGGAGGGATGGGAGGGAGGGATGGAAGGAGGGATGGGAGGGATGGATGATGTGGATGGATGGACAGGTGGAGTGAAGGTTTGGTGTGGGGGGGGGTGGAGTTCTTGGGCTATAAGAGGAGGGAGGGGTGAGTAACTAGGGTTAGGGAGGGGGGATGAGGAACAAAGGGACAAAGGGGAGGGGGGATGAGGAACAAAGGGACAAAGGGGAGGGGGGATGAGGAACAAAGGGACAAAGGGGAGGGGGGATGAGGAACAAAGGGACAAAGGGGAGGGGGGATGAGGAACAAAGGGACAAAGGGGAGGGGGGATGAGGAACAAAGGGACAAAGGGGAGGGGGGATGAGGAACAAAGGGACAAAGGGGAGGGGGGATGAGGAACAAAGGGACAAAGGGGAGGGGGGATGAGGAACAAAGGGACAAAGGGGAGGGGGGATGAGGAACAAAGGGACAAAGGGGAGGGGGGATGAGGAACAAAGGGACAAAGGGGAGGGGGGATGAGGAACAAAGGGACAAAGGGGAGGGGGGATGAGGAACAAAGGGACAAAGGGGAGGGGGGATGAGGAACAAAGGGACAAAGGGGAGGGGGGATGAGGAACAAAGGGACAAAGGGGAGGGGGGATGAGGAACAAAGGGACAAAGGGGAGGGGGGATGAGGAACAAAGGGACAAAGGGGAGGGGGGGATGAGGAACAAAGGGGAGGGGGGGATGAGGAACAAAGGGGAGGGGGGGATGAGGAACAAAGGGGAGGGGGGGATGAGGAACAAAGGGGAGGGGGGGATGAGGAACAAAGGGGAGGGGGGATGAGGAACAAAGGGGAGGGGGGGATGAGGAACAAAGGGGAGGGGGGATGAGGAACAAAATATGTCTGTAGCATGATAACAAATGCAGAACACTCCTGTGTAGTCAGACTATCACGTCTACCAAGGATACACTGACGAGATGTCACTAAACCTGTTATTATCAAGTGTACTAGACTGCCAAGGATACACTGACGAGATGTCACTAAACCTGTTATTATCAAGTGTACTAGACTGCCAAGGATACACTGACGAGATGTCACTAAACCTGTTATTATCAAGTGTACTAGACTGCCAAGGATACACTGACGAGATGTCACTAAACCTGTTATTATCAAGTGTACTAGACTGCCAAGGATACACTGACGAGATGTCACTAAACCTGTTATTATCAAGTGTACTAGACTGCCAAGGATACACTGACGAGATGTCACTAAACCTGTTATTATCAAGTGTACTAGACTGCCAAGGATACACTGACGAGATGTCACTAAACCTGTTATTATCAAGTGTACTAGACTGCCAAGGATACACTGACGAGGTGTGTCACCCTGTTCTACTGTACGTGGGACATCGCTGGCGGGATGAATTCTCTGCAATAAGCGAGCAGGCTAACCCCAACTAAGCGTGTGAAAGTGAAGTTTGTCACCATGCTTAGTCAAGGCTGTAAGTGAGTCAGTGAAATGTCCTCATTGATCTGTTCTCGTCTTCCTTTCCAGCAAATCCTGAGCAGTGACATCATCATCCTCACCATCACACGCTGCATAGCCATTGTCTACATTTACTTCCAGTTCCAGAACCTACGACAGCTAGGCTCCAAATATATTCTCGGTGAGGGTTTTTGTGCTGTCAAAATTATTCACTTTATGCTGTGAAGTCAGTGTTCTGAGTACAGGACATTGGGTCTCTTTCAGTGGTGCGTTGGTGATTTCATACCTGGTTGCACTGTGTTCTAGTGACGCCACGTGCATGCACGCTCCCTCGCGCGCACACTCAAGACAGTGCCTAATTGCCTCTAGGAATGGAATGTAACACATTTCATTCACGAGTTTTGTGTGAATGTATCTGAGGACATAATATTTGAACACACCTGACGACCTGAGCTATTGTTATGCAAAGTAGCCAGGTGGGTACTTGGCGAGTTGGTGCTTCAGTCGAGTGCAGCGCATTCCTGTGTGCACATCCGTGCGTGTGCGTGCACATGCTTCTGCTCACAGAGCCGGTTGCTCGCCGTGCAAACCCCGTCTCATTCTTCAACGGACTTAAGACAAAAGATTTGCTCTTAGGGCCATTTAAGACATCTTAGGGCCGATTTTGGGATTCCTCAACCGTCCCTAAGCTTGGATTCGGCCCTGACTAAGAGCAGGGTTTAGGAGCAGTCTTAACTTGACAGACTGTTGTGCTCTGTGTTCTTAAAGGGCTTTATTTGGGAGGAATCATAGTGATTCCTTCATGTAAACTTTACAGGCCTCCTTGGAATTAATGAATCCTAATTTAAATAAATATACAATGTGTTATATTTATTTAAACCTTATATTTACTGTTGTGTTAGTAGGGACGGTTGGGGAATCCCAAAATCGGCCCTAAGATGTCTTAAATGGCCCTAAGAGCAAATATTTTGTCTTAAGTCTGTTGGAGAATGAGACCCATTGGTCCTCATTCATGAACGGACTTACGAGATTTTCATCGTAACTCCACTTACAAGCTTATCGGGCCGATTTTGGCATTCTCAAACGGTTCCTTCTCAGGGATTCGCTCGTAGCTAAGAGCAGGATTTACGAGCGCGGAAAGGCAGTAGCTTAATTTAGGAGAAACATGGTGATTGCGTTCACGTCAATTCTACAGACATCCTCGGAATTAAATAATTATGATAATAATAATAAATAAGACAATATTTGTATAATTAACACTTTCAGTGCCGGGCCGTGTTTTCCTTTTTACCCCGTTGATGCCACGGTCCACGGCCCATGTAACGTTAATATCGCCTAATCTATGTTTTAAATTATGCTATGTGTCTAATCTGCCCATCGCTTATCAAAGAATCATTTTCCAGTCAACATTGGCAAAGCAGATTGTGTTTTTATCGCTTCATTTCCTTTTTATAGCATTTTGAAAACCACTCGGTTTCGAAGAAAAAACAACACATTCCATGATAATCGCCTTTTACTGGAATATTCCAGAACGTTATCATTTGTCGGCCTATTTATGAATCGTTTTCAAATAAATTCTAGATGGTCGATAGTATATGTGTGCGCACGAGAAAAGCCGTGACGTGGCTTTCAACGTCACTATCGTAAACCCGAGTTTAGCCGTGAGTGGCGCTCAAAGTGTTAAAAATTACGCAAATCGCTTCTGTTGAATATGGGGGTCAGCACAACGCAGGTGCAATGCATTGCATAGCCTCTCCCTTCCGGTATAAAGAGCTGTTGAATGAGTTTGCACACTGTCCTTCATGCCCTTATAAGGAGCCGGCGGGGCGTTTCTTTATGCAAATTCAGGTGTACGAGAACACTTTTATAATAATGCACGCTTTCAGTTTAAGAACGAGTGACGTTCTTCATTCAGTTGCGATCATTTTGGCATTTTAAGAGCACCAATCTGGAGGAGGACTATCGTAGGTTTCCTCTCACAAACTTCTTACAAGGTTATTTACGAGGAAACTTACGGGAATGTTAGTGAATGAAGTCCATTGTTATTGGACACGTGAATGAGAAGTTGAATGGTGTGTTTGACCTGATGGTGTGTTTCTATCTATGTATGCAGGTATTGCCGGTCTTTTCACCATCTTCTCCAGCTTTGTGTTCAGCACGGTGGTCATTCACTTCCTGGATAAAGAGCTCACTGGCCTCAAGTAAGTATTCATCTCAACATAGTATAAAGCACTATATGCCATTTAACCCTTTCACTACCACACTACAGAAGGTTAACCCTTTCACAACCACACTACAGAAGGTTAACCCTTTCACAACCACACTACAGAAGGTTAACCCTTTCACAACCACACTACAGAAGGTTAACCCTTTCACAACCACACTCCAGATGGTTAACCCTTTCACAAACATACTCCAGATGGTTAACCCTTTCACAAACATACTACAGAAGGTTAACCCTTTCACAACCACACTCCAGATGGTTAACCCTTCCACTACCACACGACAAATGGTTAATCCTTTCACTACCACACGACAAATGGTTAATCCTTTCACTACCACACTACAGACGGTTAACCTTTCACTACCACACTACAGACGGTTAACCTTTCACTACCACACTACAGACGGTTAACCTTTCACTACCACACTACAGAAGGTTAACCTTTCACTACCACACTACAGAAGGTTAACCTTTCACTACCACACTACAGAAGGTTAACCTTTCACTACCACACTACAGAAGGTTAACCTTTCACTACCACACTACAGAAGGTTAACCCTTTCACTACCACACTACAGACGGTTAACCTTTCACTACCACACTACAGAAGGTTAACCTTTCACTACCACACTACAGAAGGTTAACTTTTCACTACCACACTACATAAGGTTAACCCTTTCACTACCACACTACTGTAGTGTGGTAGTGAATGGGTTAACATGACAACATTCCAAATGGACCCACGCTTACTTCCTGCTGCTAATAGGGAGCTGACATGAAGTAAACCATAGTCCAAGCTGTTGCCTAGCAACACACATCCACTGACATGCTCTTTGTTCCTCCTCACCAGCGAGGCCTTGCCGTTCTTCCTGCTCCTCATCGACCTCTCCAAAGCATGTGCTCTCGCCAAATTCGCCTTGAGTTCCAACTCTCAGGTATGTTGGGAAAAAAGGCTCTGTGTGAGGATATATGGGTTATTCACTTCCCGTGGCTATACTAGAGTACAGGGTTGGTGATTTAGCCAAATAGGGCCAAAGTAATGTGGATAATAGGGTAAACCAAAGGAAAGCATCGTGGCGTTTTGTAATTATTACTCAAGTTTTAAGTCTGTTTTTATTTATTTTTATTGTCTTGTCATTATTATTATTGTTGATGTCAATGTTGTGTTTGTTGTTGTAAAAAAAAGAAATGCTCATATCTGGGAAAGTCTGGAAAAACATGAAAAATAAATTTGGAAAAGGTGAACCCTGGGGAATATTATTATTAGATAGATAGATAGATATACTGTGTCGCCTGAGTGCTAGCTCTGATGGGCTGTCTCTCTGTCTCCCTCTACAGGACGAGGTGAGGGACAACATCGCCCGCGGCATGGCCGTCCTGGGACCCACGTTCACCCTGGACGCCCTGGTGGAGTGCTTGGTCATCGGCGTGGGCACCATGTCAGGTAACATCACAGGGAACTCGGGTCTCGTGTCTCCTGTGTTTTTCAACCCAAGAAGAACTTCCGATGTTTCTCTTGCAGGCGCGTCGGAAAAGAGGAGATGGCGGGAATGAAGGAATTCCCGCTTGCTGCTCCGGCAATAGAGACAATTATTTATTGAAACCAGCACTGCGGTCAGGGTTAGGGTTAGGGTCAGGGTTAGGGTTAGGGTTAGGGTTAGGGTCCGCCACAGCATGGAGTCCAACATTGTCTTCATTACAAGAGCAGTTTGCAGGAATTTATTTTCTTATGTTTTTGAATTCAGTGCGAAACGTTGTCTGGTGAAATTATATTAATATAATATAATAATGTTTAATATAATATAATAATGTTTAATATAATAATATAATAATGTTTAATATAATATAATAATGTTTAATATAATATAATAATGTTTAATATAATATAATAATGTTTAATATAATATAATATAATTTAATATAATATAATATAATAATGTTTAATATAATATAATAATGTTTAATATAATATAATATAATAATGTTTAATGTAATATAATAATGTTTAATATAATATAATAATGTTTAATAGAATAATATAATATAATATAATAATGTTTAATAGAATAATATAATAATGTTTAATATAATATAATAATGTTTAATATAATATAATAATGTTTAATATAATATAATAATGTTTAATATAATAATGTTTAATATAATATAATAATGTTTAATATAATAATGTTTAATATAATATAATAATGTTTAATATAATATAATAATGTTTAATATAATATAATAATAATGTTTAATATAATATAATAATGTTTAATATAATATAATAATGTTTAATATAATAATATAATAATGTTTAATATAATATAATAATGTTTAATATAATATAATATAATTTAATATAATATAATATAATAATGTTTAATATAATATAATAATGTTTAATATAATATAATAATGTTTAATATAATATAATAATGTTTAATATAATATAATAATAATGTTTAATATAATATAATAATGTTTAATATAATATAATAATGTTTAATATAATAATATAATAATGTTTAATATAATATAATAATGTTTAATATAATATAATATAATTTAATATAATATAATATAATAATGTTTAATATAATATAATAATGTTTAATATAATATAATATAATAATGTTTAATGTAATATAATAATGTTTAATATAATATAATAATGTTTAATAGAATAATATAATATAATATAATAATGTTTAATAGAATAATATAATAATGTTTAATATAATATAATAATGTTTAATATAATATAATAATGTTTAATATAATATAATAATGTTTAATATAATATAATAATGTTTAATATAATAATGTTTAATATAATATAATAATGTTTAATATAATAATGTTTAATATAATATAATAATGTTTAATATAATATAATAATGTTTAATATAATATAATAATGTTTAATATAATAATATAATAATGTTTAATATTATAATATAATAATGTTTAATATTATAATATAATAATGTTTAATATAATATAATAATGTTTAATATAATATAATAATGTTTAATATAATATAATAATGTTTAATATATAATGTTTAATATAATATAATAATGAATGAATGAATGACCTTTATTTATATAGCACCCTTCACAGCACGAATGCACAGGGTGCTTTACACTACAGCTTAATATAAAAACACAATAAAAACAAAATCAGAAATAAATGACAACAGACAAACAGCAGTTAAAT